>NC_090923.1:529041004-529344034 GCF_040938575.1 Ambystoma mexicanum
GTTGGCCCCCAGTTGGAATTGTGAAAATCATTATTGGTGCTTATAAAAGGGGCAGTTTTGAAGATTTCAAACATTGCTTCTCTCTTCTTTTTCATAGCATCACTCAAGGAGTACTCTCCCTCATTGAACACGCCTTGGGATGTAGCTTCGTTAGTGGTTTTCAAGGGCAGCATGTCAACTTGCGTGGAGGAGTCATTCTCTGATCGTACTTGCTTCAAGCCGTATTCAGAAGAGGACCCCTTGTCGTACAGCATACTCTGTTTCAAATCAATGGCTAATTTCCTCGAGGTTTTCTTAACGGCTTCATTATTATTTTTTTTCTTAAGTTTGGCCATTTTCTTGCCCTGTCTCTTAGATACTTTCACCTCAAAGTCATTGTTAATTGACACCTCAGAGACCTTCCTTACTCTCATGTCCTTAGCTCCCTCAACCTGCTGTTCAATATTCACGATAGGACTTTTAGAACTCCCCCCACCCCCAATTTCCTGGGTAGATGGAATTATGATTATCTTGTCTGCTGACAGCAGCTTTTCAGGTAAAATGTTCACTACGTCCTTTGTTGGACCTTTCATGTTATAGCAACAATTTCATTCTTCATAGCTAGGGCAAAAGACTCTGTTAGTTTTTGAGGTAATTTCCCAACCTCAGATACAAGGCTCGTTATAGCAGCAATTTCCCTCTTCATAGCCAAGGTAAGAGTCTGCGTTAATTTTAGAGGTAGTTTCCCCACCCCAGAAGCAAGGCTAGTTAAAGCAGCTGTCTGCTTTCTCAGTTCAGACAGCTGCAGTCTGTTGAAAATACTCATCATAGCAACACAATCTGGTCCCATAACTGAGTGAGATCATTAGTATTATCACTAGCAAAAATTTCAGGTTGATTTTCCTCCAGAGGTGGAATAAATGGAGAGTCAGCAAGATTATCATAGCAAAAGCTTTAGATGTCTCTGGCTCTGCCGAAGTGCCCTCCATGCCAAATGATTTTTCTCTGATTTTGTTTGACTCAGGAGAATCCAAATACACAAATAGAGGTTGCGACGGATCAATCGGGTCCTCAATGGTTTTGCAGTCAGGCGAGCAGTCCAGCGCACACTGCAGCAGAGCCTCCTCCTCATCATTCACGATAGGGAGGGGCAGAGCCGCAGCTCTCGCCAGACTGGCACGCCTAGTGGTGACCGAAGTGAAAAAATCTGCTCTAATGTCCTTCATCACAGTTGGGAGTTTATTTCTCCTCATGGCTGAATTTTACATTTCTGTTTGAGTCTAATAAAATAGGGGATCACGTTACTACAATCCACAGCAGAAATAAACAAAATGTTATGCCAACTTTACCACAGCACAAGAAAAAGATAATACACTTATGCCTTCCCCTTCCCCCGACAGCCGAACAGCCAAACAGCCACTTTGTAGCGCCCACTTGATGGCACATTATAAAAGCCCAAGAATTAGCTCATTCATAATTCCACCTTCTTGATTGGCTAAGGTGCACCCAACATTCCGACACAAGTACTAATACACGTGTATTGTGGGTTATGTTATTGGAGTTTAAACCACGCTCCCCTGCCATCTACATGGAAAGGCATGAGGAAGTTTAAAATAATGGTCCCACTTAAGTTTTTGAAATGAGGCTGGAAATGAACAGCCCATTTGTGAATATATGCTCGAGTATTGCTTCTTGGGACAATAGTCTGCCGCGAGGCGTGGAGACTTGGCCATTCTCCAAATCAAGTAATCGAAGCGTCGCTTTCCCACTTTATCTGTCGAGCAATGTTTTCAGAGCGTATTGATATTGTAATATGAGAGTAGACGAATGATACAGTATGTAAGCATACCATTCACATGCCCTGCTGTCATCTGTTCAAAGAAAGGGGTCTGATAAGAAGAGAGGCCATCTCCTGCTGTAGTCGAATAATCAAATATGACAGCAATCCGACAGCCGTGGCTGCATCTTGGCAACTCTCACATTGAAGAGTGCTTTAAAGGAAAATAAAGGAAAAATGATCCAGTGTCATGTGGCAGGATCAAGGGCAAGCAGAGCTGCAGGGGGTTCTGGCCATGAGATAAGACCCCTTTTGAGCCAATGCCAGCCATCTTTCCCTGCATGTTTGTTCAGTGTATTATTCTTTTGAGGGAGATTTGCCACTGATAACCTTACTCTCGCTTAATCGCATTGACCGTAATACTGTTAATGCCTGAAGTGGTTTGTAAGTCGAACGCCCCTAGAAGAGAAAGCCCCGGATGTGCTTGGTTCCTACGGGTCACACAATGTTTTGGTGATCTGATACCTCCATCTCCTGTTCCTTTCTTCAAATGGTCTGTCTGACACGATTAAATAACCAACCCGTTGCTGCTGGGAGAAGACTGACCAAGGGCCAGAAGTACATAGCCTTTGAGACATGTAAAACGGGAGAAAGGTCTCATTTACCTGCTACAAAGGACAGTTGTGAGCTATCAATGCAAAACAGACATATGGGCATTTGCACCAAAAGGCAATGCTGTGATGCAAATGACTCAATAGTAAATATGGGCCGTAGTTGTTTAAGTGCCAGGCTATTATTGAAGTCTATGCATAAAGGACTTATTAAGATGTGCGTATGTTGAAAATATGAAAAATGAGTTGTTTTTTTTTTGGTTCACTCAATATTGTTAATGAAACGTTTAGTCTATAATGTTAATGTTTCCGTGCTACAGCTCCCACGATTCGCCTCTATCATGGCCTACACCATGCACATTATCCCAGTACCGACACATTTGGAGATCCACTCCTCTCTGCTAGACAGCACTATGCAACACTATCCGAGAACTGAGATTCAGCAAAGCTCTTAAAATGCACTTCTATCATACGCGGTCATGCACTGTTATTAAATTACAGATAGACCTCCTGCCCTCATACCCCAGACTTCCTTATGCAGTGGTATTGAGTAGGTGGTAGGGCAGGTTTGCCAGTATCCCGCGTGAATTACCGGTGGTATACCAGCAAACCTGTAATGAGGGCCACTGTGTTGTGTCTTTAAGGCTGTTCCCAGTCTTTCTCCACTGAAGCACACTCTTTGTAGCTTCAAAGTGTCCTTCTCATTTGTCCCCAAACAAAAAATTGGTGGCATAGTCAATTCTGAAATTGATGACTGGCCCAATTTCAATGTGGCACAGAATGGATGGTGAGTATCACTTTTTTTGGCTGGGAGAAATGGAAGAGCATATTATTGCTACCTTACCATCTAAGGACCCAGAGATATGGACTTGTCTATGGAAACCTCAAGGCCTTTGACTCTGCTGGCCATTCTTATGCCTATCCATAGAACTGAGGCATTGAATGAAGATTAGTGGTGCTGTTAAGCCGTGTACGTGTCCCTCAGAATTAGCTCTGCTACAGTATCCCAGTACTGAAAGATTGGCTGAGATCCAACAAAGCACCTTTATTCTTATCTTTACTGGCAGTATGCACTGGTCTCACTACTAAGACATCTTCAACAATTTTAAGAATACCTTTGGCAGAAGAAATTTGATGAGGAGTTAAAGCATGCACCTCTTTTTGTATGTATGATAGATCACAAACTCAACACACCTGCTCCCAAGATCTATGTAGCCTGCGCATTTACAGATCTGAATACTGAAAAGACACAGGGGGTCATTACGAGGTTGGAGGTAATGGAAAAACAATGCCGGTAAAGGATTACCGGCAATGCATACCGATCTGGGCTATTCTGACCTAAGAACCCGGTATTAGAGGCACCGCTAATAACGGTGCCTCTAATAGCGGCAAGGTCATGGGCACGTGGGCCTTCAGGCCAGCAATACCAGTATGCCGCTAACAGGAGGACATCACAAGTCGGGTGGACATGCAAATACCGGCATTGTGAAGGTGCTAATAGGGGATATCGGCATGCCGGCAATACCGGCATCGCGAAGCACCCGTAAACTGCTATGTGCAGTGTTCCCAACTTCCACAGGTGCACACAATCAGCACAGGTGGAGGCAATGGAGTCTGGCCCAGCACAAAAGGAGCACACCCACACACCACACCCCTTCTCACACCAAAATGATTCCACTAGTAGTAGCAATACTACTAGTGGAAAATGGGGATGGGGACATGCTTGCATTGCTACACGAGCAACAACAACAACAACAGCAGGCACCACAGAGGAGACGGAGGAGGACAAGGAGGGTGAGACAGGCCCAGCAAGCCCCACCAGTGCAGCCAGTGGTACCACGCAGGCAGCCCCCAATCCCTCGCATCAGAGCCAGTCCATTCAACCTAACCCCTGAGCAGATCCACACCATGTACCGTCTGGACCGGGACACCATCACCACCATCGTGGACATGATACACAACAACATTGTCAGCCTCATAGAAATATGCACCGCCATCCCCCCCTCTACTGAAGGTAGTGTCGGTGCTCCACTTCCTTGCCACAGGCACCTACCAGCATACAAGGTGGGGCACATGCATGGCATATCACAACCCTTATTTTCTCGCATGCTGAACCAAGTGCAGGATGCCTTCCTGAAGCACACAAGTGACTACACATCCCTACCAAAGAGATATTTGATACACAGGTCGGCTTCCATGCACTGGCAGACATGCCAAATTGTATTGGTGCCCTCGATTGCACCCACATGGAGTTGGTGGTCCCACATGACATGGAGGTGGTGTACCGCAATCACAGCCAATACCACTCCATCAATGTTCAAATGGAATGTGACCCAACCAAGATCATCACACATTGTTGTGCCCGATATCCCAGATAAACCCATGATTCAATGGTCCTGCCGTACTCCACAATACCACGCTAAATGGACCGACATGCTGGACGACGTGCCTGGCTGCTTGGTGAGTTGCATGGCAAGCACTTGGCAGTGAAATGGGGGTAGAGATGCATACTCCACCTGGGTGGCATTGGACGTGCGACTGGACAATGCCCATACTGCAATACACTGTGCCCCAAAGCATCCCAGACTGAACTTGACACCTGAAATCAATATGAAAGATGTAAGCTGCACAACAATGACAACATGCCAGTATGGCAACCATGCCATATCCATCAACACGTACACTGCACATTATCAGACCGTACCCTCTGCAACACAATGCAGCAACATGCTCTACACCGTACATGCGTCCCTGAGTGCGCACAAAGGAATCACACGAAGCCAATACACAGATTGTCACTGGGACACCATTACAGAAGCGCAGCATGCCAGCATGAGAACATCAAACGTGGAATGGCAGATCATGATGGGACTGGTGGCAACGGTGCCAGGATGAATGCATACGATTAACTACACATCACATGGATCATAGCAACTGCTGCCGTAGGCAACCACAGTGCATAAAGACTGGCAAGGAAGTGGACACCCTGCATCAACTTGACAATGCAACCCACACCTGTGGACCATGTGACTTCACACATTGTGGATAGTTGGAATAACTCCATTCATGCAGGGATATGTGGATGTGAACAACAAATAACTGCAAGCATGTGAGTGATAAGTACAGGTGTCATTTCATGAAATCACTTACACATACCCAATGTTGCACCCATGCAGGTGATGCTGGCTATCCCTTGAAGAGGTGGCTCTCCACCCCTGTCCAGAACCTGCATAACAGGCATGAAGAGGACTACAATCGTGCCCATACCCGTACCCGTTTGGTGATCGAGCAGACCTTTGGCATGTTGAAGGCACGGTTTCGCTGCCTCATCAGGTCTGGATGCGCACTCCTTTACTGGCCTGAGAAGGTGGGAAAGATCACCATGGTCTGTGCCATGCTGCACAACATGTGCCTCCGGAGAAACGTACCACTGCCACCTGACATTGACCAGCATGCACCGGGTGAGGATGAGGAAGAGGAAGAAGATGGGGTTGCACGTCAAGCAGGTGGCGATGCACAGGAGGGACGTGCTGTGCGCCAGAATGTGATAGACCAAGATTTCTAAGACACATGGATGTGGAGGGTGCCATGGAGATGGGACTCAGGGCACTGGGTGGGGGGGGCATGGACACTGTGCACTGTTAACCAATAAAGCACACATACACAATAACCAATGTCCAGTCATGTGATTTTTCTTGACACAACAGGTGTATTAAACATGAAGTATACACAAAGTGCTCTAACCCTCCACCCCACACACCCTCTCCCCCCTCAGCTCCCCCAGAACTACCCCACAAACCCTCTCCCCTCTCCACCTCCCCCCAGAACTACCCCACACATGGTGTGCATTTCAATGCAGCATGAGTCTGCAACAGTTGCCATTGCCAGGCTGCTCCTTCTTTCCATGTCCTCTACCAGCCTCGGGTGGCAGAATGTCTGACCGGCGCAAGTGCTTGCTTGCTCCAGTCCCTGTACGGGACGCTGGGCCTGCATGGCATCTGCAATGCGGCTGAGGACCTGCCTCACAGCAGCCAACTCATCGCAGATGTGAGTCATACTCGCCTCTATCGCAAATTTAATGGCCGCAGTGTGTTTGCGGCACTCCTGCCTTGCCAGGGCACCTTAGGTCACATGCTGTCCAAACAGTGCTGTGAGCTCCTCCTGGCTCTGTTCAATGAGTGCCATTCTCAGCTCTCCGTCCCTGACACCAGTGGTGGTGGATGCAGCATGCGGCAAGGGTCCCACATCATGTGTGCTCTCTGTGGGGCTCAAGCTCCCTGGCCATGACTCCCCTCCAGACTGCTTATGGCTGCTGGCGTTGGGTGTGCTGTGTGGGGTGAGGTGGGGTGACAGCTGCGGCCTGGGTGTGCCATGTGGTCCGGATGTTTGGCTGTGTACCTCATTGTCTGTCAGGGGTGCTGTGGCAACTGATTCACCAACAGAACTGTTGGCAGTGGACAGTGACCCATCTGCCACTGGCTCCTGTGTGGTGGTAGCAGCTGGCGTGGGCACTTTCGCAGTGTCAGTGGCCCTTTGCCGCCCGATGCCGGTGCAGCCTGTGATGCTTTGGCCTTCTGTGGCAGTCCAGGTTTGGCTGTGCCTCTTGATGTAGAAGGCCTGTTGCCTCCTACCGTGCTCCTGGACTTCTTACTGGGTGTTGTGGCCTGTGCCACAGAGTCCTAGCCCTCGTTGTCAGATTGTGAGCCTGTGGGGGACAGAGAGAGGGACAGCATCAGTGATGGTTCTACATGCATCATGCACATATTGGTATTGATGCAGTTCTACACATTTGAGGGGATTTGGTTTTGGAGTTGTGACATACAGGTTGCTTGCCATACGGGTGGGTCATGCAGGCATACGTCTGGGTCACACATGTAAGAGGTCATGTATGCTGAGGGACATGCCTTCCAGTTGTGCCTTGCCTGCAGTGTGACACTTGACGTTTACATGCTTGTGGACTGTGTGTCAGGTATGGCTTTGCGGTGCTGGATGCATGTGGATGTGATGGTGCTGAGGACAGTCTATAGGCAGGGTTGTGTACAGGTGTGTGTGATGGCCCATGCATTGGCTCATTTCACTGTCACATTTGTGGGACATCATCATGCTTTGCATTACAGTGGTTTGTGTGGGCACTGACCTCCATCTGCCGATGACGGCGCTCCCGGCTCCTTTTCTCCCACTCCCTCAATTGACTCCACCCCAATTGTCCTGGCACATGTTTCCTCCCAGCAAGTCGTCTTGATTGGTGAGCTTGCTCCATCACCTGTTGCCATGCCCTGGCTCCTGTTAGCTGCCAGAATTTTCCTGATGCGTAAGCGTAGGTCGTCCCAGCGCTTACGCACATCTTTCACAGTGCGGGGTGTGGTACCGACCGCACTGACTTTACGTGCCACCTCCTCCCAGATCTTCTTCTTCTTCCTCATATTGGCAGGTCGCCTCATATCTGCCGCAAACACTACATCCCCATTTTCTGCAAGGGTGTCCGCGAGCATGTTTAGCTCATCCTCCAAAAAACACACTTTGCACAGGCGCGCAGCACCTTTCTTCAGGGCCTTGGCCATGGTGATGTAGTGGTATATGAAGTTGGGGCTGCTGTCGTGATGATGCAGGTCCTGTGTATGGAGGATTGCAATGGATTGTGTTTATCAAAAGATGGCCACTGTGCTCTTTCCCATTCCTGTGCGTTGACGCTACTTTCTGTTCCGCTTATTTACGGGCACCGCTAATAGCGGTCACCGCTGATAGCGGTGCTCGCTAATGCCGTATCCATTGATGCCGGTAGTGCTGTCTGCGCTTTCCATGAAGCCGCTAAGGGCCATTTTTTGGACTTTAGCGGCATTCCGGTAATGTTGTTACCGGCATAGCGCAAAGCTTGTGCACGCACGCAAACTCGTAATAGCCCTCTATTAGCGGCCTCTTTACTACACGTAAATGGTATTTGCTCCATGCCGGTAAGAACAGTGACTTACCTCCAACCTCTTAATGAGGCCCACAGCCTTTACTGCCTGAGCTGGGTAATAACACCCGTTCTTACTCACCGTGAGGTAGTTCAGGTTTAACATGCAGAAATTCCGCCAATTTCATCTATCTATGCCTAGTTCTTAATAAATGGCAATGGCTGAGGTAAGAGGAAGCCTTCCAGTCCTCGCCAAGCATGGCGAGGTCTGGGGGTTGTTTTAAAAGAGCCAATAACTGGGAAGCAAGATATTTCAGTGTGTTGAGCACGTTACAGGTACAAGCGTGTATCTTGCAAGCCAGAGGTTCCAATCTCAGAAGGAAAACTAGAAAGAGATGGTTGGAAATGATTGCGCCAACAATTCTTTGCCAACAGGAATTCCTCTGATGGCATTCAATTCCATTCCCTTTTGCATCATCTCTCACTACAACAGTCCAAAGGCTACATGTAAGATTCTTCAGCTATGGGTGCCGGATGGAAAGGAACTCTGCCTACAGGGCTTTATCGTAGACCAAGGACGTCAAGATAAAAGATTGGATCCATGATTGAGGGTTATGAGCCCATAAGAGTAGCAGCAAACCATGAGCTAATCACTTTGAACTCAGGCATAATCTAAGCCTGAACATTGAAGTACTGGACAAATAGCAACCCAAGGGTGTGTATATTGGCAACAGAGCAAACAGGAACTTAAGTGATCAAGAAGATACCAAATTACTCTCAACCACAAGAATCCTGCTTATGGCGTGCTTACGAATTAAATGTCCTCAGGATATAACAATTCTCCTCCATCCCCATTCTGAATTCAGCGAGACAGAGACAATAAACCAAAGAAAGAGAAATGGATCCGTGTATTATCCCGTACTGTCAATACTTCATATTAAGCTTTCAACCATGGTCCTTCAGCAGTCTAACTTACCGTAGCAGGGGCGGCTAAACCAACCTCCCTGGCATCCCCAAAACTGAACCAGTCCTCAGGTGATACTAAGAACCCATGGCCACCAGCTGCAGCAGAGGAGACACTGTAAAATGGATCCACCAGCTACCCATCAGAACGTGCTGGTGACCAGGGATGTTGCTAGGTCTGGAAAAGATCTGGGGCTATGCTAATGTCAGGACTGTCGGGACTCAGGGCTAGCTATAGCCTTTTGGTTGCAGCCCCCCCTTGCAACGCCTCTGCTGGTGACAGACAAGCACCCTGCCGTCAATAGTGCTGTAGATGCAAATTAAATGCAACACAACAATGCGTGTGTATTCAACTAAGCAACTGTAAGATTGTCCTCTAGCTCACAGATGTAATCTTTAATAGACAGAGGCGTAGATGGTGCCAATATGGGGCATAAGTACTTGCCAACCACTTATAATTAAATAGAGGTCGGCTAGCCTTGGTCAATACATTGCACATACCTAATGTGGCCTGTGGCAAACAGATAAAAAGCCCATGAGGCTGCAGTCATCTAAACTGCAATATCCTCCCTTTTTTTCTGGCAAATGTGCATTTCCAAACCTGTTTTTACAACAATTCATGAGTTTAGGCCATGAAAGACTATTTTAAAGTCGAGCACCTGGCCATTTTGACCTTGCTGAATGGCTACTCATTCGTGCTTACTTCATGCTTCTTCCCATGGAGCACATTTCCGTTTTGACGATGCAGGCGGGCCTTAGAAATAATAACAGCATGAACCAGATCACTAATCGAAGAAAAAGAAAAAAACAGCTAAAGATCTTATTTCCAGGAAACATTATGGCCAAATAGGTGTGGTCCTTCCATTGGCTGCTCTTCACTTTGTTGTGTGGGGTGATGCTGTTGTGTTTCCCATTTGCTTATCACCCTTCTATCTAAGCCCCACCCGCAATCAACAGCCTGCGCAACCTGCGCAGCCATTGACCGACAGAACGGCTCCATACAGAAGAACTGGGGAGCTCCTCATCTAGCAGGAGAAGAAGCCCCATATGTTCAGAAAGGCATGGGCATATCATTTCAAGACTGGACTGGAGGTTTCCAGAGCGCTTCATGCCACCACATACAGAACTTAACATTTCCCACAATCCTATTGCGTGTTCTCGAGTGGCAGGAAATGGTATCCAAACATTCCACATCCATGTCTTACTTGTTGCATACAGTGGTCGAAGTGAGCGGGAACAGTCGGGAGCGGTGTGCCACTAGTTTTATTTTTTACTGTTAACAGCTGCACTACTTTTCCCGAACTTGTGTAGTTAAAGCACACTTCTCCACTTTACCACCGGATACCAGTTACAGCTAAACTGAAATGCATTTCAGCTCAATTGGCTGTGACCCAACCCTTGGAAAACGTGTTGCACATTGCTCTTTCCCTTCCTACACTGTCCCCCACCAGAGTCACAGTTCTACTACTTTTTGGGTACACGTCTATCACTGGACTTGCATACAGCATCGATGGAAAGGTGCGAATCGGACGGACTTGTGGTGCTTTCCTTGCACTGTCACAACCACTGGACTACCCACACATAAACTGATGCCGAACCTGTGCCGGCCTCACAGCACTACCAATTGGTCATCGTCAGCAGCATAGGTTTTTTTTTTTGTTTCATAACTGGGGTGCGTGTACATATAACATCAGAAAAAATAAAGTCGCCAGATACAAAATATATAGAGAGACACACACACACAGACACAAAGGTTAAGCATACAGAAAAAACATGAAACACAGTTGCATACGTTTGAACGATCTAATAGCAATCTCGGATGACTGTGTTCAAATATTTTTTAAGGAAAGGGTGTCTCGTGGTTGTTTTGGTTGGCATGGAGGGCCACGCCGCCATCTCATAAGAGGCATCTGGTTTGCTGATTTATAAGCACGATAAGGAATATTCAAGTGTAAAACAAAAGATGATTCCCTAAACTTAAAAACGAGGTGTTCATTTGAAACCGGCTTCCTGTATTTGACATAAGGCTGCAGCAGCGAAGTGAACACATTGATCTGTGCAGGCAGCAATAGCTGAGCGCACAAGTGGCCATTTCACTTAAACAATGAAGCTGCCTTGAAGGAAATAGGTCAGGAACTAATTAAAAGACGAAACCATAACAACATGCCACTGAACTATGTGTGAGGTCCAGCTCACAAGCCTGCCTTACAGAATAAGCATATGTCATTAGAGAAACGCGATTAACTCAACTGGGAAAGCAAGAGACCAAAGAAAGCCCATTAGGACAGCCGCTGACCCCGACCTACTACAGTCCAGGCCAATGTGATAGATATTCCCAATAACAGGTGGCGCCTAACGTAGATCCGGGGTGAGGAGACCGTGTATCTTGCGGGAAGCAGTTTTAAATCATTTAAAATCTGCGGGAAACGTAAAATTGCATGAAGGTATTTTTTTTAAATATTTAAACGTATACAGTAATGGTGCAAATGTATATCATTAAATTGGGTAATGATGGCACCTGTTATTTAGAGTGCTACGAAACAGCCAGCTTGGAACCACCGCAGGGGGATGTGCAATGCATGACGGGGCTATTCTTTATCCTGTAATGCATTTCTTTTTAAGTGGAAGAGGAGCGGTGTCACCTGATGATGACCCGCTTCTATTTATATCCTTCAGACAAGGATTTTTCTCTTATACACATTTCATAACTTGGGCCCTTTAACGGACCATCATTGTGATATGCGACAGATGTATTGAACTACAACTCCAACCATCTCTGAGCATTGACTATGTTGTCTAGTGCTGATGGGAGTAGTGGTCCAAAATATCCAGAGAGCCAAAGGTTGCAGTTTCCTGACACTAATGTAGGCAAGTGGCCTTGCAGCACATCTTTTCCACTGCTGCACAGCCCTCCTCCCCCCACCATACCTCGGCCCCAGTGAAGTGTGCTGTACATCTTTGAGAATAAGTAATCGTATGCGCTTTTTTTTATTTGTGATACTTTTTGTGAGTCTGGCACTGTATGTGTGCCCCATGGAAATAAGTAATCACGTGGGATATAAGGAAAGAAAATCGTGTCACAGTGATGCTCTTCCCCCTTGGTTCCACTGCCAGCTCAGGGATTCCACACCAGAATCAAACAGCAAGTTATTTCTGCAGTAATTCCCCTAAAAAGATGAGGCGAGATCTCTTCGATAATCTGCTGATGAGGGGCTAAGGAACAGGGCCCTCCTGCATCAACCATGCCCCACCACACAAACTACAACTAAACAACAGTCTCAAGGAGGTTCACCCCACGGAAATCTAAGAATCAGTCACGACAGAAGGATACGAACGTCTAATACACACGCTCACCAAGACGGATCCACTAGGACAACACTTCAACATAACCGCAACCCTGAACCACTTAAAGCCTTAACCGACCAGGGTCACACTAGATCACCTAAGAATAGATATCACCCACCCAGTACCACACCTGAAGATTAGGTTCAGACGCACCCATCGATCCAAACTATACTCAATAGGATACAGTTGAATCAGCGCAACACCACCAAATGGAGTCGGCCACCAGGAACCAGCAACATACGAACCCACAGGTATACAACTCTAACGGAATCATAAGTACCTGGACCTGGATACAGACCCAACTAACCCAACCCTCAATCTTCTGCATACTTAAACCCACACAAAACCACACAACCATCTCTCTCCCAGCAATCCGCATGCACTTTACCACACCGCATCAACACATAAACTTCACCCACAGCACCCGAGGCCTTCATCCGATCCGATACAAGCACCAAAGCCCAGCACTCGGTGTATACCGAGCTGAAGCTGCCAACAGCACACCACATCTCCCACTCGCCTTCTCCCCTCCTCCCGACTAACCCCACCCCACCCTTCCTGTTTACAGATCTGCCAGAGTGCCTGGGGACCAATTCCGTTGGTGACGGTGCACTATACAAGTACCGATAACATAACATAACATAAAAATAGTAGTAGACGCAAAACCACAAGCCCCAGAGTTCAAAGAAAAAAACAAGATTGAATGAACTACTCTCTTCAGACATGGGACAATTGGAGCGCTCTGGCAATGCAGGTGTGTGGATGATCATTGGGAATGTTTCTACTCTGCTGAAAGGTACAGTGCATCTTTCCCAATTTCTTTTTTAATTCACAATAGCAGTAGTGAGGTCATTAGTAAACAGTCAGGATATTGAATTGAATTTAATTGATATTTTATTTCTAACGCGCCCATACACAAGTGTTTCAGAGCGCGACAAGGCAAGGGAGGGGAACAGGGGAGAACAAAAACAACGATCTTACTAGGCCTAGTGACATTGATAATGCGCAGGTGCATGGGAGAGGGGGAGTGGAAAAGTGCATGTGGGAGGGGGGATTAATGGAAAGTGCGAAGCAAAGGAGAAACAGAATAAATAGTAATAAATAAACAAATAATGAAAACAACAAACAGTGGTAATGCAGCCCACTAGTGGCAAGTGCTGGGTTTAAGGCAACAGACAGGGTAGGTCTGATAAGTGCAGGTAGAAAAAGGGGGTACTGTATGGGTACAGATCCACACCTCTGTTCAAGGGGTGGCCCGGAGGCAGTGTGGGAGGATGAGCAGGTACCTGGGCCCAGAGGACAGAGGGTGGCCAGGTGCACGGTGCCATGAGAGCAACAGATCAGCAGGGGAGAGGGGGGACGAAGGCAGAAGCAAAGAGGAAGGTCTTGAGTTGCTTCCGGAACCGGAGATGGTTGTCCTCAAGTTTTAGAGTGGCAGGAAGGTTGTTCCAGAGGGAGGCCCCAGCCAAAGACAAATTAAGGGTACAGCTACAGACCCCTGTGCAAGGGGTGGCCAGGAGGCAGTGCAGGAGGGTGGCAGGGTGAGCAGGTACCTGGGCCCGGAGGACAGAGGGTGGCCAGGTGCACGGTAGGGTTAAATGATACGATTTCCTGTCAGCTCCTATGTCAGTCAACGTGCACAATAACTGGAAAGCATCTACATGTGACCTAGGATCTCAGTCAGACAACCCTCATGTCACTAACACACACCCACCAGGATCAGACCACATCTCACCCTGACCATCATCCCAAGACACCTGCTTCTGTCACACAGAACATGCATCTATAACATGCTTCTTACATAGGCACATTTCCTGTAAGACCCTTCTAGGATAAGAAATCGTTTAGATGACAAATACTTTTAATCTCCTCACTGACATGCCTTCGATGCAGTGACAAGGATGCAGCTCCCCGATCTGCACACATCACTGCCCTTGAGCGCGGCATCCAATATAACTCATACAGGACACACGCACCCTTCCAGCCACTCAGCCAGGCTCTGCCCTGCAATACTAGACAAGCCAACAGTGCACCAGTCTCAGATGTGTGATGTGCAAATCCAAAGTAAAATAAAATAAAAATAGTGGCAAGGGAGCCGAGTCTAGAAAACCCTTCATAGAACAGCTAGAAGCAACTGATGAAGTGTATAAAGACGAGCTGGCCACACCGTTAATTATTCAATGTTGCGGGGATTGATCTGTTCTGCCCAAGAGACCTCTTTGTTGTCTGCTACTTTCTACTGAACTTCATGACTAGGTTTTGTGGCACTAAAGTATGGTTTCATCACTTACTATACATGCATACACACACACAGCGGCTCTCGGAAAATCAACGCGTGCGGGCTTAGTTATGTAAACTCTAGGCAGACGTTTTCACTAAAGAAACCCATTCATTAGTGTCGGAGGATGCATTTGTGGGTTACTATGCTTTACACAAAGTAAAATGCTCCACCCATGCCAATAGAGATCTTTGGCAGCATCACACACTGTTGGGTTGGAGAGAATGTAGAACAGAAGGAGGAGAAACACGTCACTATCCCTGGAAAGGGCATTCTTGTAACTGCTTGGGGAGTCGCAGAAGGTGGTCGTTAATGTGGAGGCCTTGTGTTTCCTCCTCCCTGGAATCATATTCTGAGATTTCAAAAAGGCTCTTTTGTGGGATGATTCTTTCTTACTCGGTCTCCTCTGCTTGCATACTGTGTTGTCATGAATGTTGTGAGTGTGCAATGATGTGTGTATGTGACCTGCAGAGTGTTCCTGGAGTGACAGTTGCAGCGAGGCGGATGGGTGGGGACACATTATGTCCTGTAATACTGCTGGGATCTGTGCTATACTCACCCTGTAACCTAACAAAATATAGAAGATATCCTTGTGTACATAAGGACCCTAGTCTACACCAGGAAATGCATACCACAATATTGGATCCCGTTGTATGGGTGTGCGCTTGCTGTCTGTAGGGTGGTTTCCTGATGGTGAATAGCGTGCTTGTGATGATTTCGTATGGACTGTGAGATTGGGTTCCTTGCGTACCTTGTCTGGGTGTTGCCACTATAAACTGCTGTTTCGGATTTGCTGTCCTGTGGGGATTGTGCCCTCTGCAACATGTGGAGATGTTACTAGGGTGTCAGTCAGGGGGTATGTGTCATATGATATGCTAGGTTACTTATAACGTGCTTAATACCTAGAGGTTTCTAAGCGCAGAACCAGGGATCGAACCTCTGGTGCTCTGTGTCATCTTGCTTGCAAGGCGAGCATGTTGCCCCTGAGCCATGCTTTTTGATGCACGCTTCCCATAGATGGCAAAGCTGCTGAACTTCCCATAGATGGCGAAGCTGCTGAACTTCCCATAGATGGCGAAGCTGCTGAACCCTCCCCTGCCCCCAGTGATAGTGGTAGGACTTACTGTGCACTGGTGGAGGTGGATTATGGACTTGTTTGGTTCATGTAGAGGAGTTGTGTTAGTTGCGCTGTTGCTTTCGTCAGTCCCTTTTAAGTGTGCTTCATTCTTCTGGATTTCCAAAAGGGGGAGATGTGTTTTGATGTGCTTTATTCTGCCCTGTCTTCCCTGCTTGCATGCGGTTATGTGATGAATGTTCTGAGGGTGAAATGCTGTGTGTGTGTAGGACCTGCTGAGTCGCTCTCGAGTGACAGTTGGAGAGAGGCCGGTGGATGGAGAAGATGTGCCAGTGGATGTCCCTTACCTGTGTATGTCATGTAATACTGCTGGTGCCTGTAGTATCCTGATCCCCGCAATTTAAGAAAAAAAGCTTTCCTTTTGCACTAGAGGCTGCCAGTCTACTCATGGGAAAAAGCATACCACAACAGGTGTATCCCAATGACAGCTGCATCCTGATTTGTAGTGCAGGTATCTGGGGGATACGAAAGCATTAGCCCCCGGGTCCGGGGGTGGACACAGCCAGTAACAGCCGCAGGTATAAGGGTGGTACTGGCCACATCTGCCACCTAACTCTAAGGTTAATGCTATTAGTACCCCTGCATGTGTTCCTCAATGTTAATAGTATATTTACCTATAGTATTTTTTTTACGTTCCCTTTGAAGAATGGGTGCATGCGCCCGTGTGGCCATTCATCAAAGGGAAGGTTACCATGCGGCAAGTTGGCCATCATGAACAGGCAAGAGGGATTTGGGAGTGAGTCCCTTGTCGTTGACCATGGTGGTGTCTGACGGCAGGCGATGGAAAAATGGAATTCCAAGTAAGTATGGGTGGATGCACGCGGTAGGCGAGGGAGTCGACATTGAGGGCGAGGCATGCCACTGGGGAGCCCGGCACGCAGAGTAGCATCTTCAAGCTCCCTCTGAAAGCCAGCATATATCTCGGCATTCAGCACAGCGTTGAAGGCAACTTATTGGATGGCTCCCCCGAGCTATATGCTAAATGTAATTAGTGTCTGGCTGCTCCATCCTCACTAGTCGTTCTCCCCCCGAAATCTAACAAGTGCCACCTCTGATAAACCTAAAGTAACCCATGAAGGTGGGGGCGATTGCATTTCAATTAAGACAATTCCTTCTTGGCTGTTTGAAGGAAGTGCTGAAGCGCCTGGAAGCAGAGGGGTTTAATCTACTTAAGTGCAACCAATCAAGAACCTATACACCATTTCATTAGCCCGAGGCCAGCAGCTGAGGTAGGCTAATCAGCCCCATAGGATTTCTTTGAACTGTGCTCTTTAATGTGTAAACTCTGTTTATCTACATACTATTCAACCCGAATTAGAGAGGGCTCAATGCACTATTCTGCCTGATAACCAAACTTCACTGTGGTCTGGTCCTAGTGTAATGGGTGGTCAGTCTTTTGTATTGCCGAAGAAAAAATTACTAAACCCAGGCACTGGCGCAGGTGTGACTCAAGCCATTAAGCTGAACATTTAATTAACGCGAATATGTTTCAGAAAAGCTTGTAGAAAGAGTCTGTTATTCAATGCTCTGGGTCTCTGGAAAGCAGATCCAGAGGCAGGGACAACAGACAGACAGGCCTCTTTGTACATTTAATGAGTAAAAAGAGGACAATATGCGCAGATTTCTTTCCTTTCTATAGTTAAGCTGGTTATATGTCATATTACCGAAGCAAATTTCAGAGTAGTACATTTCACTGCAACCAAAATACCGAAAAAATACAGAATTTTCTTTTTTTATTTGGGGAGCCCCTCCCCCTTCAAGCCCCCTGTTTTTCTATCCTTATAACCCCACCCCAACCCCATCCTGACCCATTTTAGCCCCTTTCCCCACTACCCTATATATATTTATTTCATATTTTCGGTATTTTTCGGTATTATGGTTGAAGTCAAATGTACCACTCTGACATTTGCTTCGGTAACTTGACTGGGTACCGTTAAGCCGTATTGCAACAGGTAACAATCAGTCAGATAATGGTGACTTAGCAAACAAGCGTGGAGGTTATTATTTCTTCAGTGATTTGCATACTTTAAAAGTCACCACCTATTTTGGGCCATAGGTATGACCTTGAGACTATTGAAGGAGGATACTGTTTGTTCCAATACCAGGGACTTATGGCGGATAGTAGTTTCTCCAGGCGAAGTGCTCTTTGCTGTTCCACATCCCAATGTCGGCATCATGATGGGGTTTTGTACAATTGCCTTGGCTACAGCAAAGGCTGCTTAGTCCTGCAGCCCGTGCGGGCCCGAGCTGCCCTTTAAGTGAGATAAGAAAATCGAGGGGGGGCTCTAATGCGCTGTGATGCAATATTTGGGGACAGGGCCTAAAAAGGGTCTTGCGCAGCCTCAAATCCCAAGTAGCTAATAAAGCTTTAAAACAGTGGCCTATGTAATTAAACGAATGACCTAACAGAGCCAATCCAGTTTACATGTGTCCAATGAAAGGGCACAAATTCTGGTTTAAAAGATGTATTTAAGTATGGTTAATGTGTTTAAAGATTTTGACCAAAATAGATATATTCAAATATGAAACAGAACATCAGATCAAAAGAGGTCAGCACACCATGCAATCCCACAGTTCTTCTGAAAGAACTCCATTATTCATACATACTAATTAAAGGCATTCTAATGATAATACTTTAATACTTGTGGCAAAAATCAAACCATGTATTCTCTCATAATTTCCTTTTTCTGTTTGAAAAGTGCCTAATTTCAAATGTCTTTATCTGATGTTGGGATTTTCGAGCTGGAGTTTCAGGTGAGCATGTCAACCCCCTCCTCCCCTATGCCCCGACCCCCTTTTTGTTGCCCTTTTCTTCCCCTCTTTTTTTAACTTCCCCTAAACCCCTTTTGCTGCACCTTTCTTCCTTTACTGTTTAATTTACTTTTCTGCGCATTCTAGCGCGCTCTCTCCCCTGGCCAGCCCCCTCCCCTGCAAGTCTTTCTCCCCTGCCCATAGCCCTCCACCTATTGGCCGGCGACCTCGCTACTGCGAGGCACATCACTCTGCTGGTAAATTTCTCTGAGATAAGCGGATGCCTACAAAGGCATTAGAATCATTTGTCCGGTTTCCTAGGGTTACTTTGCTGTAGCGCTCAGTGTGCATTGAGATTTCCCTCCTTTTCCCTGCTTCCGGACCAGCCCTGTTCTCTGCTCCCTCCGACCTCCCTCCCCTGATTGATTAATCTATGCTCTTAACACACCCTCCCAGGGCAGCCCTCTGCCCATGTAGCCCCTAGGCAAAGAGCGGCTTCTACAGAGGTGGCTCCAGATTGTGTCTGCGGGTGTCAGCAAGGGAGGCCAGGGACAACCGTCAACCAGCAGCAACCATCAAAGTGGGTGTGGCCTGGGTGGGGAGTAGAGCAATCACTGTACTCCAGAAGTCCTGCCACTCTACCTACCCTCAGAATATAGCATGCCAGGGTGTTAATACTAACCAGCTTAACAACTAGACAAGATTGTGAATATTAGCTTGCGTCACATCTAGACAGGATTGTGAATGTTAGCCAGTGCTACATTTAGATAGAATTGTGAATATTAGCTTGCGTCATACCTAGATATTATTGTGAATATTAGCTTGCCTCACATCTAGACAGGATTGGGAATATTAGCTTGCATAATATTTAGATAGACTTGTGAATATTAGCTCGCGTCACATCTAGACAGGATTGTGAACATTAGCTTGCATCACATTTAGATAGAATTGTGAATATTAGCTTGCGTCACATCTAGACAGGATTGGTGAATATTAGCTTGCGTCGCATCTAGACAGGATTGTGAATGTTAGCCAGTGCCACATTTAGATATAATTGTGAATATTAGCTAGTGTCACATCTAGACAGGATTGTGAATGTTAGCTTGCACCACATTTAGATATAATTGTGAATATTAGCTTGCGTCACATCTAGACAGGATTGTGAATATTATCTTGCGTCACATCAAGACAGGATTGTGAATGTTAGTCAGTGCCACATTTAGATAGAATTGTGAAAATTAGCTTGCATCACATCTAGACAGGATTGTGAATATTAGCTTGCATCACATTTAGATAGAAGAACATGTTACTTACCAACTGGTAAGGTTCTTGCGATTGGATGCTCCTCCAACGTATTCCTCATCTTAGATGTATTCCATCCAGCTTTAGCTGCTTCAGAAATTTTTTCTCGGCAGAGGACGCCATGCGTCGATGTCGTCGAGTCGATGGTCCCTCGAAGGCCTCCGTCGAGGGTGACGTCATTGGGTATACAAGTAGCACACGTGGCGCCCGTTGGCCTCAGTTCCGTTTTTCCCCCTCTTGCTCTACTGTGTAGATTGTGCCGGTAGTCAGGTATTAGCCTTGCGAGAGTTGAAGTGGCAATAACCCGGAAAATCTACAGAGGGGCAGGATGAGAGGGCAATGAGGAATACGTTGGAGGAACATCCAATCGAAAGAACGTTACCAGTTGGTAAGTAACTTGTTCTTCGAATGGATTGTGTCCTCCAACGTATTCCTCATCTTAGATAGACTCCCAAAGCAGTATAGAAAATTCTCTGGAGGAGGGAGTAGATTTTTGATACCATTATATGGCGGAATATAGAACTGCTTTACCAAAATGCAGCTCCTTAGACTGGGAAGCATCCAGACTATAGAATTTTGAAAAAGTGTGCAGCGATGACCAAGTTTCTGCTTCACAAATGGATTGTATGGGAACACCTCTTTGAAGGGCTGTCGAAGAGGCAATGCCTCTGGTGGAATGGGCCCTTCAGCCTTCTGGTGGGTCTTTTTCCGCCAGTCTGTAGCATTCTGAAATGCAAAGCACAATCCAACGTGATATGGTTTGTTCTGACACCGATTGACCCAATTTCCTTCCGGTGTAGCCAATGAAAAGTTGATTATCCACTCTAAGCTTGGAAAGCCTATAAATGTAAAAGCTTAGAGCTCTTTTCGGGTCCAACCTGTGCAATCTTCCCTCCTCCTTAGTAGGATGAGGTGGAGGGTAGAATGCAGATAGAACAATTTTCTGATTTAAATGAAAATCGGACACAATTTTAGGTAAAAATGAGGGTTTAACCCTTAATAACACTCTGTCCCTATGGAACACAGCATAGGGTGGCCCAGAAGACAGTGCCTGCAATTCGCTCACTCCTCTTGCAGATGTAAAAGAAACTAGGAAAGCAGTTTTCCATGTTAGTAATCTTAATGGACAAGTGTGCAAGGATTCAAAAGGGGCACACATTAAGAATTTTAGAACCAGATTAAGATCCTAAATTGGTACTTGGAAAGGGTAAGGAGGAAACACATTGGTGAGTCCTTTTAAGAATTGTTCTATTAAGGGAATTTTGAAATAGGAGCATTCTTCCGACGAGCGCTTGAAAATGGAAAGCGCTGCAAGATAACTTTTAATGGTTCCAACATTTAGACCTTTATGTGCTAGGGACAAGAGGAAGGACAACACTTCCGGAATGGAACATAGAAAAGGATCAACATTCTTTTCTCTGCAAAACTTTTTCCAATGGCAACGGTATAGAGATTTTGTTGTTGGCCTTCTTGCCGAAAGCAACACCTCCATGATGTCATCTGGAAGGTCCCAATCCTTGTATCTCAGCCTTTCAGATACCAAGCATGAAGGTTGAGAATATTGACCTGAGGATGGAGAACTTAGCCCTCCATTTGTGAGAGAAGGTCCTCTCTCTGAGGAAGATGTAATGGAGGACAGATGGACATGTCTAGAAGGTCCGGGTACCATGTTCTCCTGGTCCAATCTGGGTCAATTAGGATCATGTGGTTTCCGAACCGTCTCAATGTCCTGATGACCTGAGGAATGACGGGAATCGGAGGGAACACGTATAATAGTGGGAAGTTCCACTCCACCACGAACGCGTCCCCTAGGGCTCCTCTCGGGGGGAATTCCCTTGAGCAATACCTTTCGCACTTCCAGGTGATTCCGGTCGCAAATAGGTCTACTTGAGGGGTTCCCCAAAGGGCGAAGATCTCTTGAATGACTTCCTGAGCCAGTTCCTACTCGTGGGACACTGAGCTCTGCCTGCTCAAAGCGTCCGCCGTCATATTCTCCTCCCTGGCTATATGAACTGCCGTTAAGGAAATTCCTTCTTGCATTGCCCAATACCAGAGCCACATTGCCTCTCTGCACAGAGGTAGTGACCCTACACCACCTCTTTTGTTTAGATAATGCATGGCCTCTGTGTTGTCAGTCATTACCAGGACATTTTTTCCTCTGACAGATGGCAGAAAAGCCTTCAGCGCTAGTCTGATTGCTCTCAGCTCTAAAAGATTGATGTGTAGTTTGGACTCCCGATGGAGACCAACGACCGCTGATTGTCAGATCGTTGGCATGAGCTCCCCACCCCATGAGTGAGGCGTCCGTCAGTACTGTAATCTCCGGCCATGGTTGCCAAAACTGTTCTCCTTTTAGGATATTCTCTGTGCAAGTCCACCACAGAAGATCCTGCCGAACCTTATTCGGAATCTGAAGAAAATCCATCATTTGACCTGAGAACTGGGAACATGGAGTCTTTAGAGCCCATTGAAGGTATCCCATCCTCAGGCGTGCCTCTGGCACTAGGAAGATGCAGGATGCCATGAGGCCGAGCAACCTTAAGAAGTCGTAGGCCTGGAGATTTTGGGCATTTTGGAATTAGGAAACCATATGAAGAATGTCTTGAGCCCTCGACTTGGGAGGCAAGCTCTTTCCCAAGGATGTGTCTAATACAGCCCCTATGTACTGGAGCTGTTGCAAAGGTGTCATTTGTGACTTCTTGACATTGAGGGAGAAGCCCAGTCTGTGGAGGAAGTGGCAGGTGACTTTCAGATGATCCAGTGCTTGTTTGGCAGAACGTGCCCTGATCAACCAATCGTCCAGGTAGGGGTAGACATGAATCCCCCTCTCCTGAGATGCGCTGCCACCACTACCATTAACTTGGTGAAGACTCGAAACTGATAGTGTGAGTCACCAACTACGAACCTCAGGTATTTTCTGTCCTTGAGATGAATTGGCACATGAAAATAAGCATCCTGGAGGTCCAATGACACCAACTAATCCTGAAGTTGCATCCGGGATTCGAACCTCTGTTGCTCTGGGTGCATTTGCTTCCAAGACCAGCACGTTGCCCCAGTGCTATCCCGGTAAGGGAAGCTGGGCAGAAAAGAAGGGATGGATTGAGGGGCACATCCACTTAACATTTTGAAATGTTACATAGCAAAAAGGAATGGAAAAGGTCAGAATTAGAACAAATAATCATAGAGGATTATGTTAAGTAAAGCAAAAAAGAACATGGATCAACATACAACCATACATAGTTTATTATCCGGGGTTGGCATAACAAGCTCAGGAACTCACACCGTTTCCCAGCCATTGCCGCCGTTTGCTAGGTATTGCCATCATATAGCCAAATACGCACACCATTTGGAGGCATTGGCATTACAGGTCCGGACACTCACACTGTTTGACTGGTATTGGTATGAAATAATAATAATAATAATAATAATAATGATGTCAAGTTTTAAAATATAGCACTTCATGACAGATTCCTCCTGCTTCGGAGTGCTGTAATAATTGGGGCAATTATTACCCTGGTTAATGGTGCTCAATTCATCGACCTCAGGAGGATGATGCGCTCATGTGGCTTTGTCAGGATTAAACCCGTCTCCTGTAGGCTGGGGCTAGCGCTGGACGTCGTCTAGCTATTGCAGAGCTGTGACGTGAGCCCAACGGCTATGTTCTGTAAAGGAGACAAGGTTTGAGAAGTGACAGTGCGAGCTGGAGGCATGCAGGGCTCGTTAGCCCTGTATTGTATTCATCATTCATAATAAACGTGTGTTACAACACACCTGTGCCTCTGTGTGCGGTGTACCGCAGACACCACAGCTATCTTCCCAGTGCAATTCCCTTTGGACTCCTCTCGTCAATCCATTGAGAACGGTTAAATTGTTATTAGGACCAGATATCATTATTGAATTTCATTGCAAGAGAAATTGACATGAACTACAGCATGAAATATGATATTTATGTTTGTAGTATTGTCGTTATCCATGTTAGCGCACTCACGTAATTTCAGTCACCAGCCTCTCTGGCCCCCAGATAAAGAGAATACAGAATACAAGTGTCCTTCCAAAAGAAGCAACACTAATGTTCCATGTGCAGTATAGTGTTTCTGCAGAAGGGATGAGGGCCGCAGAGAGCAGCAGAGGCACATAAACATAAAAAGATTGCCCAGAGCATCAGATAAGCTTTACACAATGGCCATACTGTACAGGGCATATTAGTACACACAGTAAGGCTGCCACACTGTGTCAACGCACACTTGTGATCTGCGCTTAGGCTGCATTCATCCCTCTCACATTTGCCAATGGGAGACGACAGTTAGCAGGCCTTCACACTTAGGCAAACCCCACCTCAATTCTTAGGGACTTTCAGCCACTGGAGTCCCCACAGGGCCCAATTCCCATCACCCTATCTGTGATCTATTAGTTCATCCCCTACACCCATCGCCTGCCCCAGGCCAAGGGGCATTACCACTACCCCCTCTCACCACTGAGGCAATCCCACTTCTCGTTAGCCCTACCAGCATCATCAGCAATGGCACGCAGCTAGGATTCTCGAAAAGCCTTTGTTTGGGGATGTATCTAGGATAACGTGAAATCCATTCACTGGGCAACTCCTTGAGGCACTAGGGTTCTTTTCAGGTCTGCATATTTCAATGGAAACCACAGGCAAGTGGAGTATACAATCCAGAAGAACCTCATACCAACATGCTCGTGTGCAGTGAGTTCTCATATTCTGTCAGTTTTCAAAAATAAAGTGGCGATCTCCCCTTTGCGTAAACAGCACCAGTTTCCTCCAGTAATAAATAGAACTGGAGCCCAGGGGACTGGGATACCTTGTTTCCTAAAGAAATCATGCCCCTCCCAGACAAACTGCAGAAGCACAGGTTCCTCGAAATAGATCTCAGCCCATCAAATGTGTTTTTTCACACGTCCCGGCACCTTCCTCCTTCCGGTCTTTCAGACTCGGCCCTGCTTGTACAGCTCAGCCAATTTGGAACACTAGTCCTCAATTTCATGGCAGAGTAGCCTCAAAGCCTGGCAGTTATTTTACTAACTCGCAAACCAAGTCCCCTGTTCAAGTCTTATCAATGGCTTCATCTGAAAAACACTCTGCACATCATTCTACACAAGAAGGCAAGATGAACTCTCCGCACACTCTCCGTAAATAAGGCTCCCGGTTTTTAATGTTATTTATTTTTCTGCCATTTCGTCTGTATTTAAGCATATTTATCTTTGGGCTTTTTTGTCTGTATTTAGAAACATTTATTTTTTCAACTAGTATATTTCTGCATTTATTAAAATACAAACATGCATTTATTAAAGCACATATACAACCATACAGGAAGGAAATGCTAACTCCATGTTTGCCATAACAACAAATGGTTGCCCCTGCAATTTCTGCTGACTTAAGGTATATGTTGTCAGCAATTTCAACTTTCATTCCATCTTTTATAGAACGTTTACATTCTCCATGCTGCCAATCTGGAATGCGATTGGCCTGCGATGCATGATTGACAGCATAGGGAACCACGCAGAAAGGCCTGCTTTTCCACTTTTTTGCATTTTTATGAATACATACAGAAAGAAGACTGGGAGTCTTTATTATATGTTACAAGATAACATGGTGCATTGCAAGTTCTGCCTGTTACTTGGATGGAGGAACATTCAATCGAAAGAACGTTACCAGTTGGTAAGTAACTTGTTCTTCGAATGGATTGTGTCCTCCAACGTATTCCTCATCTTAGATAGACTCCCAAAGCAGTATAGAAAATTCTCTGGAGGAGGGAGTAGATTTTTGATACCATTATATGGCGGAATATAGAACTGCTTTACCAAAATGCAGCTCCTTAGACTGGGAAGCATCCAGACTATAGAATTTTGAAAAAGTGTGCAGCGATGACCAAGTTTCTGCTTCACAAATGGATTGTATGGGAACACCTCTTTGAAGGGCTGTCGAAGAGGCAATGCCTCTGGTGGAATGGGCCCTTCAGCCTTCTGGTGGGTCTTTTTCCGCCAGTCTGTAGCATTCTGAAATGCAAAGCACAATCCAACGTGATATGGTTTGTTCTGACACCGATTGACCCAATTTCCTTCCGGTGTAGCCAATGAAAAGTTGATTATCCACTCTAAGCTTGGAAAGCCGATAAATGTAAAAGCTTAGAGCTCTTTTCGGGTCCAACCTGTGCAATCTTCCCTCCTCCTTAGTAGGATGAGGTGGAGGGTAGAATGCAGATAGAACAATTTTCTGATTTAAATGAAAATCGGACACAATTTTAGGTAAAAATGAGGGTTTAACCCTTAATAACACTCTGTCCCTATGGAACACAGCATAGGGTGGCCCAGAAGACAGTGCCTGCAATTCGCTCACTCCTCTTGCAGATGTAAAAGAAACTAGGAAAGCAGTTTTCCATGTTAGTAATCTTAATGGACAAGTGTGCAAGGATTCAAAAGGGGCACACATTAAGAATTTTAGAACCAGATTAAGATCCTAAATTGGTACTTGGAAAGGGTAAGGAGGAAACACATTGGTGAGTCCTTTTAAGAATTGTTCTATTAAGGGAATTTTGAAATAGGAGCATTCTTCCGACGAGCGCTTGAAAATGGAAAGCGCTGCAAGATAACTTTTAATGGTTCCAACATTTAGACCTTTATGTGCTAGGGACAAGAGGAAGGACAACACTTCCGGAATGGAACATAGAAAAGGATCAACATTCTTTTCTCTGCAAAACTTTTTCCAATGGCAACGGTATAGAGATTTTGTTGTTGGCCTTCTTGCCGAAAGCAACACCTCCATGATGTCATCTGGAAGGTCCCAATCCTTGTATCTCAGCCTTTCAGATACCAAGCATGAAGGTTGAGAATATTGACCTGAGGATGGAGAACTTAGCCCTCCATTTGTGAGAGAAGGTCCTCTCTCTGAGGAAGATGTAATGGAGGACAGATGGACATGTCTAGAAGGTCCGGGTACCATGTTCTCCTGGTCCAATCTGGGTCAATTAGGATCATGTGGTTTCCGAACCGTCTCAATGTCCTGATGACCTGAGGAATGACGGGAATCGGAGGGAACACGTATAATAGTGGGAAGTTCCACTCCACCACGAACGCGTCCCCTAGGGCTCCTCTCGGGGGGAATTCCCTTGAGCAATACCTTTCGCACTTCCAGGTGATTCCGGTCGCAAATAGGTCTACTTGAGGGGTTCCCCAAAGGGCGAAGATCTCTTGAATGACTTCCTGAGCCAGTTCCTACTCGTGGGACACTGAGCTCTGCCTGCTCAAAGCGTCCGCCGTCATATTCTCCTCCCTGGCTATATGAACTGCCGTTAAGGAAATTCCTTCTTGCATTGCCCAATACCAGAGCCACATTGCCTCTCTGCACAGAGGTAGTGACCCTACACCACCTCTTTTGTTTAGATAATGCATGGCCTCTGTGTTGTCAGTCATTACCAGGACATTTTTTCCTCTGACAGATGGCAGAAAAGCCTTCAGCGCTAGTCTGATTGCTCTCAGCTCTAAAAGATTGATGTGTAGTTTGGACTCCCGATGGAGACCAACGACCGCTGATTGTCAGATCGTTGGCATGAGCTCCCCACCCCATGAGTGAGGCGTCCGTCAGTACTGTAATCTCCGGCCATGGTTGCCAAAACTGTTCTCCTTTTAGGATATTCTCTGTGCAAGTCCACCACAGAAGATCCTGCCGAACCTTATTCGGAATCTGAAGAAAATCCATCATTTGACCTGAGAACTGGGAACATGGAGTCTTTAGAGCCCATTGAAGGTATCCCATCCTCAGGCGTGCCTCTGGCACTAGGAAGATGCAGGATGCCATGAGGCCGAGCAACCTTAAGAAGTCGTAGGCCTGGAGATTTTGGGCATTTTGGAATTAGGAAACCATATGAAGAATGTCTTGAGCCCTCGACTTGGGAGGCAAGCTCTTTCCCAAGGATGTGTCTAATACAGCCCCTATGTACTGGAGCTGTTGCAAAGGTGTCATTTGTGACTTCTTGACATTGAGGGAGAAGCCCAGTCTGTGGAGGAAGTGGCAGGTGACTTTCAGATGATCCAGTGCTTGTTTGGCAGAACGTGCCCTGATCAACCAATCGTCCAGGTAGGGGTAGACATGAATCCCCCTCTCCTGAGATGCGCTGCCACCACTACCATTAACTTGGTGAAGACTCGAAACTGATAGTGTGAGTCACCAACTACGAACCTCAGGTATTTTCTGTCCTTGAGATGAATTGGCACATGAAAATAAGCATCCTGGAGGTCCAATGACACCAACTAATCCTGAAGTTGCATCCGGGATTCGAACCTCTGTTGCTCTGGGTGCATTTGCTTCCAAGACCAGCACGTTGCCCCAGTGCTATCCCGGTAAGGGAAGCTGGGCAGAAAAGAAGGGATGGATTGAGGGGCACATCCACTTAACATTTTGAAATGTTACATAGCAAAAAGGAATGGAAAAGGTCAGAATTAGAACAAATAATCATAGAGGATTATGTTAAGTAAAGCAAAAAAGAACATGGATCAACATACAACCATACATAGTTTATTATCCGGGGTTGGCATAACAAGCTCAGGAACTCACACCGTTTCCCAGCCATTGCCGCCGTTTGCTAGGTATTGCCATCATATGGCCAAATACGCACACCATTTGGAGGCATTGGCATTACAGGTCCGGACACTCACACTGTTTGACTGGTATTGGTATGAAATAATAATAATAATAATAATAATAATGATGTCAAGTTTTAAAATATAGCACTTCATGACAGATTCCTCCTGCTTCGGAGTGCTGTAATAATTGGGGCAATTATTACCCTGGTTAATGGTGCTCAATTCATCGACCTCAGGAGGATGATGCGCTCATGTGGCTTTGTCAGGATTAAACCCGTCTCCTGTAGGCTGGGGCTAGCGCTGGACGTCGTCTAGCTATTGCAGAGCTGTGACGTGAGCCCAACGGCTATGTTCTGTAAAGGAGACAAGGTTTGAGAAGTGACAGTGCGAGCTGGAGGCATGCAGGGCTCGTTAGCCCTGTACTGTATTCATCATTCATAATAAACGTGTGTTACAACACACCTGTGCCTCTGTGTGCGGTGTACCGCAGACACCACAGCTATCTTCCCAGTGCAATTCCCTTTGGACTCCTCTCGTCAATCCATTGAGAACGGTTAAATTGTTATTAGGACCAGATATCATTATTGAATTTCATTGCAAGAGAAATTGACATGAACTACAGCATGAAATATGATATTTATGTTTGTAGTATTGTCGTTATCCATGTTAGCGCACTCACGTAATTTCAGTCACCAGCCTCTCTGGCCCCCAGATAAAGAGAATACAGAATACAAGTGTCCTTCCAAAAGAAGCAACACTAATGTTCCATGTGCAGTATAGTGTTTCTGCAGAAGGGATGAGGGCCGCAGAGAGCAGCAGAGGCACATAAACATAAAAAGATTGCCCAGAGCATCAGATAAGCTTTACACAATGGCCATACTGTACAGGGCATATTAGTACACACAGTAAGGCTGCCACACTGTGTCAACGCACACTTGTGATCTGCGCTTAGGCTGCATTCATCCCTCTCACATTTGCCAATGGGAGACGACAGTTAGCAGGCCTTCACACTTAGGCAAACCCCACCTCAATTCTTAGGGACTTTCAGCCACTGGAGTCCCCACAGGGCCCAATTCCCATCACCCTATCTGTGATCTATTAGTTCATCCCCTACACCCATCGCCTGCCCCAGGCCAAGGGGCATTACCACTACCCCCTCTCACCACTGAGGCAATCCCACTTCTCGTTAGCCCTACCAGCATCATCAGCAATGGCACGCAGCTAGGATTCTCGAAAAGCCTTTGTTTGGGGATGTATCTAGGATAACGTGAAATCCATTCACTGGGCAACTCCTTGAGGCACTAGGGTTCTTTTCAGGTCTGCATATTTCAATGGAAACCACAGGCAAGTGGAGTATACAATCCAGAAGAACCTCATACCAACATGCTCGTGTGCAGTGAGTTCTCATATTCTGTCAGTTTTCAAAAATAAAGTGGCGATCTCCCCTTTGCGTAAACAGCACCAGTTTCCTCCAGTAATAAATAGAACTGGAGCCCAGGGGACTGGGATACCTTGTTTCCTAAAGAAATCATGCCCCTCCCAGACAAACTGCAGAAGCACAGGTTCCTCGAAATAGATCTCAGCCCATCAAATGTGTTTTTTCACACGTCCCGGCACCTTCCTCCTTCCGGTCTTTCAGACTCGGCCCTGCTTGTACAGCTCAGCCAATTTGGAACACTAGTCCTCAATTTCATGGCAGAGTAGCCTCAAAGCCTGGCAGTTATTTTACTAACTCGCAAACCAAGTCCCCTGTTCAAGTCTTATCAATGGCTTCATCTGTAAAACACTCTGCACATCATTCTACACAAGAAGGCAAGATGAACTCTCCGCACACTCTCCGTAAATAAGGCTCCCGGTTTTTAATGTTATTTATTTTTCTGCCATTTCGTCTGTATTTAAGCATATTTATCTTTGGGCTTTTTTGTCTGTATTTAGAAACATTTATTTTTTCAACTAGTATATTTCTGCATTTATTAAAATACAAACATGCATTTATTAAAGCACATATACAACCATACAGGAAGGAAATGCTAACTCCATGTTTGCCATAACAACAAATGGTTGCCCCTGCAATTTCTGCTGACTTAAGGTATATGTTGTCAGCAATTTCAACTTTCATTCCATCTTTTATACAACGTTTACATTCTCCATGCTGCCAATCTGGAATGCGATTGGCCTGCGATGCATGATTGACAGCATAGGGAACCACGCAGAAAGGCCTGCTTTTCCACTTTTTTGCATTTTTATGAATACATACAGAAAGAAGACTGGGAGTCTTTATTATATGTTACAAGATAACATGGTGCATTGCAAGTTCTGCCTGTTACTCCTTTATGCATTGATTTCCTGTCGCAGCTTGATGCAATTCCAGAGACAAACCATACACTAATTACAATGTGCTTATTGCCCGTTACATTCCTCACTTTCTGTGCAGCCGCATACTGTACCCAGGTATTCTTCTGGCGAGGCCAGGACAATCTTTAAAGGTCCAGTTCAAAATAGCTAGTCTGGCACATTTGTGTGGAGCAATGCGGGCCAGATTGACGGGTTGGTGCACTCAACTGACCCAATTTGCTCTTAAATGCATTGTTTGCCACCTATTTGACCAAAAATGGGCCCCCACTTTCTACTCGGCAGTTTGTCAGGAAAATAAGGGCTCGCCATTATGGGCCACTCTTTTTATTGATACCTCGGCCTATTGTTGGCACAGTTCGACACCGTCTGGTGGTGCCTGTAACTCTAACTCCCATCGGCTTATTTCTTAAGTAACCTCTCATGCCAAACTATCAAGCGGCCTCCTTGACAGAGGCCAGGGGCCTATGGGGGACTAGACAGATCTCCTAAGCAGACGGTGCCTCTGAGAGTTTGTGGGCAGAGAAGACAGAGACAGGGAGGTCGTGTCCTCCCAGGTGCTCTCTCTCGCCATGTGATCACAGGCAGTACACCTAAGAATTGTGGTAACAATTGTCAGGTGCTCTATATTCATCTTTTTCATTAAAGAAATGGATGTTTATGAGAGAGAAAGTGGAGGGACCATCAATGGAGGTCTATCTCAAATTGGTGGTCGGGCCAAGAGCACTGCCTCGGAGGAGAAGACCACAGTTAACATTGGCAAAGCTTCTGAATTAGAGACGGAGGAATGCAATCCTGCATTGAGGATGGGAAAGCAGTACTGTACAAGTGGAGGATCAGAAAGAGTCAATTTTCCCAAACTACACTAAAACAGTTAAAAAAGACTGCCAAACCTTTAAGTCAGTGATGAAGGAGTTTCACTCCGTCTTTGCCACGAGTTTAAAAGGGGTATAGTGAGGTAATTTCTGGGTTGCTTTTACCCAGACATAGCGCTCCCCCAAGAAACTCACCTTGAGGGGGTACAATGTAAATTCCTGAGGAGGGGGCAATAGCAAGTGGTGGAGCATGTGGGGTTCTACAGGGGATGTCGTGCGGTAGCTATCTGAATGTGCAAGTCATTTCGGCTGCACATCTCACAAGTAGAGAGGGAAAGGGGGAGATTCATATTAATAAACGGGGGAACTATGATGTGGTATCCATCACAATCATCAGTGTCTTTTCACCTCCTCCAATAGATATGAGTTACAACAGGACATACAGTTTCTACTGATCAAATATGAGAGAATTGATGCTGTTGGGTAGTGATTGAATGATGTGTTAGACCTGACACTGAATAGGCCGATGGTTCAGATGACTTTGAGGAAACGGATAGGGATCATGTTTCCACTGAACACATTTTCTCAGAATACGACACCACACACCTAATTTCCACTGCCCTCCCAGGCCCCTTCTGGGTTCCGGGCATCATTCTCCCAACCCCAGCACCTTCCTGCCCCTTGCCCACCCCAACCTCCCGGCACCTTTTTTCTGTGCTCCTGGCTCTGTCATTGTGGAATGGCCCAGAACTCACCCATTGTATTTGGCAGGGACAAGGGTGTTCTTTCATGCAGGACTACCCAGTGACTCCCACCTTTATCGGGATGTGGTGTCCTTTCAGGGGGGACACCATCAAGACCCCTCCATCCACTCTTTTTCGTTTATGGAGCGGACACGTGGTCTGAGAAATCACAACCACAAATCAATGTCCTACAGGAGATAGGCCTTCTTGCAGGTAACAAATACGACCATTCAGGTCTGGATGCTCTGAAGGCGATGGGGTCGAGGAAAGGGCCCTAGTCTTTCCCATTTTGAGAGTAAATGGACATTCCAGAACTTAGGAAGGTTGGAACAATCCATTAATGGCATGATAGCCGCATCAGGCAAGTGGGAGATTTAAAACACAGTGGTCATTTAGTTGCCTTCCACCCTTGCTACAAGGACTTCTACCTGTATGTGAGATTTTGAAATGCTCTGATGTCCCAGTTTGAGGCAACGAGATGTACTTCCCAGATTGTTCGCCCCTCCAATGTAATATGGTGCAGGAAGAGATCAAAATTTAACCCACCTTCAAAATTATATTAGGTAGTCATAAGCAACAGTTCACCCTCATTCAAGCGACATAGGAATACATGGGAAAGGGACTTGGAAGTAATAGACAAGGAGGCTGGAGAAAGACTCTGATGTCGGCAAGAGAGATGGCCCTCACTAGCAGATCCTGATTTTTTCAGTTAGACTATATTATTTTACCGTAACTTCCGTCTAGGGTGGGTCGGGTCACAGACCCTGAATGTCTACACTACAAAGCATAGACATTCAGGTCCTTCTTTCACGTATCGTTGGAATGTCCATGGATGTGGAGCTATTGGGAAAGGATATTTGACACTCTCACGAGGACAATGAGTAGAACGTTAGAGATGAACCATAAAGTAGCCCTGTTGAGTATCGAGAGGAGATGGATAGGGCCAGACACGACAAATCATTCATAGCTATGACTCTGGCAGTGGGGAAAAGAGACATTGCATCACATTCGACAGTGAAGGACATCCCAAGAGAATTGTTATGGAATAAGGTGGACAGTTGATGTGCCACAAAGTGTTCAGGGCTAGTGGGTGCCCCTGTTAAGACACCAAGGCCCTCATTCCGAGTAGGGCGGTAAGGGATACCGGGCAACGTTAAGGAGACCGGTGCCGGTAATCCCTACTACGAGGTCCCTTAGCGGGTCCCGTCCACTGACCAGGCGTTATGGACGGGACTCGTTAAGGGACTTCAGAGATAATAACGGTACCACAAATTGCGGTACCGTTATTAGCTACTTCCCCATTCCCATTGAGCCCTATGGGGGCACAAATGGGAATGGGGAATGGCTTTTTCAATAGGGATTTACTGGTCCCGCAAAGGTCGGACTACACCGGTAAGTCCCCATTGAACCAAGTCGGAGTCGGTACTGCTATGGGAGGTAGTCATGCCGCAAATAGCGCCATGACTTCCACCATACTCGGAATGAGGCCCCAAGATATGGCATATATGGGAGCTGCCGAATCAGTGACAGCGATTTTCACTCAATGTAATGGGGGTGGCTGATGGGGAATGTGAGACCATGATTCAACCACGTTTTGGGAATGGGGAGGATCAACGAATGGTAAGTTGGCCTATCTGTTCATTCAGCACCTGCAATTGGGTGTGTAAGTAACAGCATGTGCAGTTCTGGAAAGCAATATACTGTGGTTGACATTACGTGTATTGTACACTGTTAAAACTAAATACGTGTTTAAAAAAATAATTACTCTATCTCTTGAACTGATACATGGCAAGTTTTTAAGAACTTTAAAGTGTGCTGTACACTTGCATGCTTAACGTGATTACTTAAAAATACTGTTGTGTTTATTACTAACCGTTCTAGCTGCTACCTTTATCTGCCCTCGCTGATTGCACTTAAATTATTATCTCACCTAGCAACCCATATTTTTACAAGTCCGATTTTTTAAAACTGTCTTTCAGAGCTCCTTGACCTTCTCCTAAGAGCTGCATCCGTCATGTGCAACAGCTGGAAGATGGAGCAGAAAGCAGGATACACAGGGTCATTATCCTTTGAAAGAACAGGAAATGCACGCGCGCTAAATATAGGGTCGGATATTGAAAGGTCATGACATCACGTTAAAACCAAAATACAAATATTGTTCATGAATCAGGAAAAGCCAATCGGTTGGGCAGATTGGAAATGCTCTGCGTGCTGAAAGTCACGGTATGAAAATGAGATCACTTGGTAAAAGCGACTACTTGATGACTTTCAGGACACATCTGTAATGTCTTCGTGGGAAAGCATTGTGCTATTGTTGCTGCAGATTAGCCCCTCTGGATAGTGTAGGATTTCACCGAGACTTACGATTTGATTTTTTTACATTTATTTGTAGGAAATGTTTATGGAACATGTTAGCTACGGTTTTAACCTGTAATCGAATAAATACATAATTAAATGAATTATAATGTCTATATCGGCTTTCGTATCCTGTTAATGACATCACCAGAAATGATAGGCCTGGAAAAGCACGCAAAAGGCAACCGTATGAATTCACTACTCATTAGCAAGGCACATGCACTAAATAGAGTGAAACATCTTTCTGGTGTCAATTACACTGTTTGCTATGACAATCACACAAAAAAAGGATTATTAAATAACACCAGAAACCTTGCAAAACCATGCTCCCAAAAACACAGTAGGCCTCATTCTAAGTGTGCCAGTCCGGAAACAACGCTGTCGGTAAGCTTACCGGCACTGTTGTTTCCGACGGGCACACTACTGCGCTGCGGGCGGGTGCCATCCCACATTGCAGGTCAAACCTACTGGATGGGACGGCACCCACCCGCAGAGTTTTCACGGAAGCAACACTCCAATAGAGTCCTATGGGACTCTATGGGAATGAGGACTTACACTTTAACAGCGCCTAACTTTCCAGCACGCTCGGGTTGTAATCCCCCGGTGGTGCCGGTAAATCATTACCTTTCTGGCGGCAACCTGCCGGTATCACCGGTACGGTACCGCCAGACCCGTAATGAGGCCCAGTAATGCTTGTTTTGTATATAATAGTTTATACCTACTGAGCCTGAGTTACAAAAGTGTTTTTTAATGGGAAAATCCTATTGAAAAATGCTGTGTAAATCAGGCCCACTGTTTCTATCGAAATAGAGCCTCATTATGAGTTTGGCGGTATTACCACTGGAAGCAACTTCTTTAAAAATGAACTGTATTAAAAAACTTCTCATGAGAGACTGAGTATAAAATAGAAATAAGGAATGCCCGGTACTATGTCTATGGCCCGCCAGACGACTATGCAATTAGATAAAAAGGGGGGTAGGACCAACTAGACCAAAGATGCCGGAATACTGTTTATCAATTCTTAGTAAAACATCACATTTATTTTACAATTATAGAAAACAGTTTCACAAAATTTAATAAACTAGGCTCAATAAACAAAAAACATCCCTCCGTATTCTATTCAATCATAACTCATACATACATTTCTCATGTTCGCATACGTTCTGAAAATTGGGTAAAAAGATGTTACCATCTCAAATTCTAATAAGATAAATGTCACTTTAACTCTCTGTAATTAAACGATGTGACCCTCTGTGCATCTCCAGGGGTTGGAAAGATATCGTCGACACATGTTTCGGTTGAGTTTTCAAGGGTAGGATCTCGTTGCCCAGTAATTTTAGTCAACCTTCCTCAGGAAGGAGTGCAAACGTCAAAAGCACGTTATTTCTTCATAAACAAAAAAGGGGTGGGGGTGAATCAGGAGAACCTCAGTTCTAGGAAAAATAAAATAGACTACATTAGTCTCGTCAAACAGTATTGTCATCTTCGCTTACTTATAACCACTCAATGGTATCTATTACAACTGTTTTAGTCAGTTGCATATGGCTGACTCACCTCCTCTGGACTACCAGGGGCCGGTGGCTCGGTAATGTGGAAGAAATCCTAGCATGTGTGTTGCCAGTAGTGTGGAATCTACCTCAAATTAGTTCCTCTCCTGCAAAATAGAGTAAAAAACAAGTGACATGGACAAAGTTAGGGGCCCTGTGCTACATATGTGATCAGAGCGAGTAGTAAACCCAAATAGTGGAACTCACTCGGATAGTGGGGGTCCTAGATGTAAAATCATTAGACCGGCTCGGCATTATTCGTGTAGGGTGCCAGGTGGCTAGAAGGCGGCGGAGAGCGATATCCAGCCAAAGTGAGCCCCTGCATAAGAAGAGACAAAAAATGAGAATGCCTATTACTCACCCTTGTCAGCTCACATGGGGAGAAAAATGGTAAGTATGGAATATCGCTTACTTAGGGCGTCTATTCATGGACCCGGTGATAGCAGCTCATGCAGGCGTAAGTCTCTAGCGTTCTGTAGTTCTGGAAGAAAACTGGGGAGACCAGGGTCACTAGTGGTTCGGGCACCGGTCATGGAGTCTCGTGTAAGGTTATCATATAGGTGGTTATGGATGTGTCGGTCTGATCACAAAGTCTTACCTCAGACAGTGAGTCTTTGTGCTTGGGAAGTGTGAGGCCAAGGACCGCATCTGCGGTATGCGTCTGCAGGCTGCGAAAAATCCTCTGTGTGTGTCGTTAGTTGTCAGGGTGAAAGCATTAACAACTGCTTACCCTGTGTCACGTGCCGTGTCACGCAGGGACACAGAATTGTGGGGATTGTAATTTCAATCTCTTTGGGTTGCTGCGGAGGCGCGGTTGCAGTCCGCGTGTCTAGATCCATGTGTACAGGACTGTAAATAGTCCAGTGTAGGTATCATACTTATGGGGCAAAGTAGTTGCCAAACTGCTTGTCTCGTCTAACGACCGGGCCGGGTTGGGACACGGCATTGTGCGAGACATAGTTTTGGCGTCACCTTGTAAAGCAGCTGTATCCTGTGGGATGCTTAAATTGAGTTGTAGCACACTGGTGGGAGTGGTCTCCAGCGGAGGAGTCCGTTCGAACTTAGCCTAAATATTGTGGCAGACAGTGTTGAAAACATATTGTGTTGAGTGCTGGAGTCATTTTGTGTTCAGTGCGTTCCATTCCACTGAAATATTTAGTCCGTGCAGTACTGTATCCAAGGAGTAAATCCACCGTTGCTCTAGACGGTGGAGGGCAGTTGCCAAATCACGCCTCTTGTTTGTGTCCTGATGGTTTGTAGTATAAACCATTTCATGTCAGTGTCTTTATGGTTGTTTTTGTTAAAGTGGTCAACCAGAGGTTTATCCGGTGTGTGGTTCCTTATACATGAATGATGTTCTCCTATTCTCACTTTGACCTCTCTTGTGGTTTTGCCCACGTATATTAGGTGGCAGGGGCATGAGATGACATAAAGGGCAGATGGGGAGCAGGTGCAATGGGATCTAGGTCACCTGGCCTAAGCCCTGCCCACCTGGTGCCTTCCTGCCGGCCGCTCTTTTTCACCACTTAGCAAGCCCCGCCCACCTGGTGCCTTCCTGCTTGCCGCTCTTTTTCACCACTTAGCAAGCCCTGCCCACCTGGTGCCTTCCTGCTTGCCGCTCTGTTTCCCTGCTTAAGGAGCCCTTCAGCCTCTTTTCCTTTGCAGATGGGGAGCAGATGCAAGTGGATCTAGGTCACCTGGCCTAAGCCCTGCCCACCTGGTACCTTCCTGCCTGCCGCTCTTTTTCACCACTTAGCAAGTCCCGCCCACCTGGTGCCTTCCTGCTTGCCACTCCGTTTCCCTACTTAAGAAGCCCTCCAGCCTCTTTTCCTTTGCAGATGGGGAGCAGGTGCAAGTGGATCTAGGTCACCTGGCCTAAGCCCCGCCCACCTCTCTTTTTCACCACTTAGCAACTCCCGCCCACCTGGTGTCTTCCTGCCTGCTGCTCTTTTTCACCACTTAGCAAGCCCCGCCCACCTGGTGCCTTCCTGCTTGCCGCTCTGTTTCCCTACTTAAGGAGCCCTCCAGCCTCTTTTCCTTTGCAGATGGGGAGCAGGTGCAAGTGGATCTAGGTCACCTGGCCTAAGCCCTGCCCACCTGGTGCCTTCCTGCCTGCCGCTCATTTTCACCAATTAGCAACCCCCATCCACCTGGTGCCTTCCTGCCTGCGGCTCTCACAGGCCACCCCCACCCCCTCTGGTCCCACTGTGATGTTCCTTTGTGCCCCCCCTTCTCACACACAGGTGTTGCCTGTTTTGCTTGATTTGTCTACCCTGTGCCCCCTCAACCTCCTCCAGCCTACTTCTGCAGGAGTCTGTCCTGATACATTCTGGTTTCACCATCACAGTCTTGTGGACAATGCTGGATTTGACTTTTATGGAGTTCATTCATTCAGGGTGCATCACTCTTTCTCAACTCTCATGCTGGACTTCCTTTGCATCTTGTACTCATGGTGGCCCTGAATCGTGCTGTTCCATCTTCATCTTGTATCCTGGCTTGCAACATTATGTGTTACTACTGACTTCTGCAATTGTATTCACTCTCCCCTCTTGCTTCTCCACTCTTTTGACTGCTAACTCTCTGTTCTCTCCTCCTTTCTCTTCTCCCTTTTCCTATCTCCTCCCCTTACTTCTTCTATGCACTTACTCTATCAGAATTGTCCTTGGATCTAATATGATAGCAACCTCGTCTGTTTCCTCCACCCTCCCATTACAGTTTTTTTCCTCCCCACCACCCCTCCAGCACCATCTGAAATGTTGTCAGGCCTAGTATTATAGTCGCTTGTTTTGTTCCTCCCCTCCCTTTCTGCACCCCTCTCCCTCACCTTTTGTTTTTCTCGGGCTCTACCAGAAATGTCGTCAGGCCTAATGTTTCCATTTCCTTCCCACTCTCGCCCTCCCTTACTTATCTATGTCTTAGCTCTTGCACTATATGAAATGTCGTCAGTACGATAGTTAATTTCACATCCTTACTGTTCATGGCCTGTAAGAATGTAATTGTATTTTCCCTTGTTCCCTCCTTTGCCTTGAAGCGCTTTGAAACACATTGTGTACAGGCGCTATATAAATAAACTATCATATCATAAATGGCGTACTTGGTGCGGCAGTTAGTATGTTTTTTTTTAATGTCCATAATTTGGCCATGTATTGGAATGTGTATTTTGTCTCAGTCAGGGTACAGACACTACAGTTCCCACACTTGTGGTGTCCAATGATGCGGAAGTCCCCATTGATTAGTTTGTTCCTTGGATTTTTCTCAGTATGTCTGTACCAATTGTTGTCGTAAATTGCTGTTGCGTTTGAAGGCGAACATGGGTTGTTTAAACAAAGAGCCAGGATTTTTCACAAGTCCCCAGTTGCGGTTGATGATCTTTTTACTCTCATTGCTGACTGGATTGTATGTGTTGACACAAACCAGTCTCTCATTGGGTTTCTTTTCTTTTCTTTGTAGACTTACTTCCCTATTGGTGTTTGCAGCTCTCTTCTGGTTGTTCTTTACCAGTTGTTTCGGGTAGCCTCATTTGTCTAATCGTTATTTCAGTTGGGTAGCGTGTATGTCAATCGGCATTCTCATTTTTTGTCTCTTCTTATGCAGGGGCTCACTTTGGCTGGACATCGCGCTTCGTCGCCTTCTAGACACCTGGCACCCTACACTAATAATGCTGAGCCGGTCTAATGATTTTACATCTAGGACCCCCACTATCCGAGTGAGTACCACTATTTGGATTTACTACTCGCTCTGATCAAATAAGTAGCACAGGCCCCTAACTGTCCATGGCACTTGTTTTTTACTCTATTCTGCAGGTAAGGAACTAATTTGAGGTAGATTCCACACTACTGGCAGAACACACGCTAGGATTTCTTCCACATTACAGAGCCACCGGCCCCTGGTAGTCCAGAGGAGGTGAGTCGGCCATATGCAACTGACTAAAACAGTTGTACTAGATACCATTGAAAGTAAGCGAAAATGACAATACTGTTTGACGAGACTAATGTAGTCTATTTTACTTTTCTTAGAACTGAGGCTCTCCTAATCCCCCCCCCCTCTTTTTTTGTTTATGAAGAGGCAACATGCATTTGACGTTTGCACTCCATCCTGAGGAAGGTTGACTAAAATTACTGGCCAAAGAGATCCTACCCTTGAAAACTCAACCAAATCATGTGTCAACGATATCTTTCCAACCCCTGGAGGTGCACAGAGGGTCACATTGTTTAATTACAGAGTGTGAAAGTGACATTTATCTTATTAGAATTTGAGATGGTAACATCTTTTTACCCGATTGTCAAAACGTATGCGAACATGAGAAATGTATGTATGAGTGATGATTAAATATAATATAGAGGGATGTTTTTTGTTTATTGAGCGTAGCTTATTTAATTTTGTGAAACTTTTTTCTATAATTGTAAAATAAATGTGATGTTTTACTAAGAATTGATAAACAGTATTCTGTCATCTTTGGTCTAGTTTGTCCTATCCCCCTTGCCCCTTTTTTCTATATGAGAGATTGAGTGACATATACAGAACACGAAGAAAACCTCATGCAAACATCCACTTCCAAAACAACTGAACAAATGTATGACATCATATGTGACTTATCGCATTCTGTTTGCTTGTGTGGCACACCAAGGGGCTCTCACATTCTGTGCCTTTGGCAAGTATCCTTTGTAAATTGAGTTGTAATTGATTTGCCCTGTTGGAGTGGGTGACATGTTGAACTCTGTAGGCACAAACGCCCACAGATCATACATAATACCTACTTAAGGAGGGTCGCAAGCATAGGATGAAGGCAAGAAAAGCTCACTCTGATGCTTCACCGATTGGCAGCATGTCGGCTGTGCAGTCACCAATGTTCCTTGCGGTCTACTGCGTTTCTTGGCTTTTTCATGGGCTTGAACATTTTAATCAGTAATTGTGATTTCTTTTTTTCAAATTACTTTTCATTTTAAACTTTTTAAAGTAATAATACTGCCTTCCAAGCAGTGACAAAGTAAAGAAAAACGCAATGTCTAACGGCAGATCATTTTCTGTTAATATGCTCCCTGGCATACCCTGCATGTTCCCCTAAGGCTGGAAACGTAGGTCTTCTACTCAGTAACCATTCATGTTCCATGCCTTTATTCTCTGCTTTTAAAAAATATATATATTTATTTTTTATTTTTATGCTCCCTTCTTGAAGATGCCATCTGCTGCCATGATCTCTCTCTGAAGCTGTCACATGTTCTGTTATTCCGTTAATGGAGATGGTTCTCAAAATAGATATTAAACCAACTGATCTATTGACCATCAAACCGTTTTTCAAACTTGAAACAGTATTAGAGTCATCACACGCATGGCAAAGGCTCTGAGCTGCATGCAAGCAGCATTTATTGAACTTGGGAAGGCTGGCCAGGTCCAGGGGGATGCTGAACGTCCGAATGATGCCACAAAGCAATGACACAGAATCAAGGCAGCACTTACAGAGGGTCTCATCCAAATATAAGCAAGAGTCTACGAAGTCTGTCTGCCACTGTGTGATGGCAGGAATGGTTAGATAAAAAATGACAGCATTTGTGAGGAAGAAGGAATGATAGCTCTAGGTGCAAAGAGATATATATTTGCCTAAGCATGTAGGCAACTGGAGGAGCGGCACCATACAACCAGGAGGTATACAGTCTGCATCTGTCTCCTGCACCCCTTCCATAAGTCGTCATTGTGACAGGGTCAAGCACCTGACCCTTTCACAGCGTATGGGAACCCGTCCCAACCTATGGCAGGAGACCTACTAGTGTATCTTCGACAGCCTGTCCTGCCTGAGAGGCGGTGGGAAGGGCTTAGGAGGGCCCCAATCTCTGCTCCCACCTCGGGTTCCTAGTTACAATTAGAAAGGACCACTGATGATCACTCTATACCTACCCTATCCCATGCTGGCCAGAATTTCTTTCTTCCATTTTATAACTACCAAGCCCAGAAGTCCTTGCAGCGATTGAAAGATTATTAAACTCACGGGTGAGATATGTAGTGACGAACACATAGCCAGAGAAGCATTGTCCACTGCAGACTAAAAATCAGGATTCTCCCATACCAAGCAAAACAAACTGTGAAACTGGCAATTACTATACTGGGCCACCACAAAGTACTGGTGGACCTGTGACGGAGAAGTGGGTGAGGCGTAAAGGGTGCTTTCGGGTTTACCACTTGTGTAAATAGGCACCTGGGGAAAGCAAAGTAGAGATTGACCAGGTAAACCAGGTAAGCACGATAGCCACTGGAAGGGGCAGGAGCAGAATAAAACAGTACAAACAGGACAGGAGAGTAAGGGTTGTTCGGGTGAGGTCAAGGGAAGAGAAGGCATGCCGAGAGACGATGCGAAGGATGGATGGTGGAGCTGAGCATGGAAGAGACTGACAGAGTGTGTGCAAGGTGAGGCATTGGTTGGTGAGAGAAGGTGGTACTTGGGTGTCAGCATGAATGTATGGTAAGGTGAATGAATGAGACTAAACTAGAGATTATGGGATTATATGGGACTGAGTGAGAAGTGTGCCTGGTTGAGTGAAAGGAGGATAAGTGTGAGAGTGGGAGGGTTGAAACCTAGTGCAATGTGGAGAGTAGTAGGAATGTGGTGTTATGTACCCGTTCCATGGGCAACACCAGGGGGGTAATGGCCGGCGGCCCCAGTTTACGGGCCGAGTGAATTGAGGGCCATTAACATGGGCTGCGGGCAGTTACACCCCCCCGTATTGCCCGTGGAACGGGTACATAAGGCCATTAGCACCCTGGGTTACCAAAGCAGCAAACTGGGGTGCTAAAAAAATGGATTTTCTTTTCTACAACTGGACACCGCACACGTCCCGTTGTAGGAAGGAAAATACTTAACCAACATGGCCGCCATGTAAAGGGAAGCAACCCTTTCCATGGCGGCCATGGGAAGCTGAGTGGGGAGGGGTTGATAAAGAAAAATAGAACAGGGACGAAGGGTGGAGGAGGATGGCGGTGGGGAGTGCCAGCCGTCAAGGGGCTTGGAACGCAGGCTTGTACCAGCGGTTCAAGCCTGCGTTCCTAGCCACCAGATTTGGCTGGCTCACCCGCCCGGGGTGCTAATGGAGAGTAGTGGATAGAGAGATAGTAGGCGTAGATGTGAGAAAGAATAACATCAGAGGAATAGACTCGACAGGGAGCACAAATAGAGAGTGGGGGGAGGAGAGAAATGGAGAGTAGAAGGAAGTGTGTGTGTGTGTGTGTGTGTGTGTGTGTGTGTGTGTGTGTGTGTGTGTGTGTGTGTGTGTGTGTGTGTCCCATTCAATGCTCACGCCCATCAGGAAAGGATACAGGAAGTTGGGAAAGAAGCATTTGGGGGCTGGGATCATCAGGAAAGATTCTGTCATGTCAAAATATGCTAAATAATGTGAGAAGGTGCTGGGAAGAACGGGGATACTGCCTGCATAGTAAGAAATATAAATAAAAGCAAGGTATTGGGCGTGTTACCATTAAACACATTTTCCTCGTCGGGATCAATTGTTCTGCAGACCAAATCTGCAGAAGGATGAAATGATGTTGTAGAAAACCCAGACCTGTGCTCTACAAGATAACAAATTGAAGCCTTTTGTCTTTTGAGGGCACGTTTTGGATTCTAAATCTGTTCGTACTATGCAAAAGGCAGAGTTGAACGTGAAAAACATTTCAGTTGCTAAAGGCATCAGACAAAGTGCTTGGGGTTACCAGCTGCCCCTCAAAGATTTTCCTTAGAACTATAGGACATAATATAAGACCAGGGTGACAGCGGAAGCTTAGTAGTAACATTACAAAATATGTTTTACAAAAAGAGTGTAAAATGGCCCGGAAAGGATTTCATGAAGTCCTGGGACAGACCAAAGGGAGGTCCAGTGCTAACAGCATGTGCATCATTGAAGATCCTCCAGATTATGTGTTAGTATTGGGCAAAGACATTGGTGGACTTGGCAAGCCAATGTTCTGCGATGAATCTTCACATTGTTATTTTAATTCAGAGAATTACCAAGCAACTGATCAGTGACTAACTGATTAACACCTTCACATATTATGACTTTACATTGCCACACGACTGATGTATACCCAGGTGTGTTTATTCATGGTGACATGGAAGGAAAGAAAATGTAATAATCATCAACATGTATGCGAAATAATATGCAAGCCAATGGCCTTTAGCAGTTCAATGAATTGTTGGCATGTGTCTCGATAGTCTAGGTTACTCAGCAATTGTATAGCACAGCATGAGCCATTAACACAGCTTCTTGGCATGATCCATTGGCACACGATCTTGGGTTTATAAAGAATTGATACATGTTGGCTGTGGGATTCTCTATAGAGAGAAATCCGTAATGGGATAAGCTTTTGCAACCTTCCCCAACATCATTATATGTGTATGCAGTATCGATTTAAGTAGCAGGTGGTGGTCTGCTGGATCTGGTTGTCATCGCCCCTACGGGGCTGTTACTTCCGAAATTGTACTCGTGCAAAAATGCAATATACATCTCTCTGTATGGCTGCAACTGTAAAGATAATACACATGGTTATACATATTAATATCATTTGCACTAGAATGCAGTATTTAGCTTTTCAGTTTTCTGGGAGCAGGTCAAGAGACAAGGAATTCTGTACATGATCAGCTTACCTGAAATAATGCACCTCTGATTCCAGCTGTTGAATGTGCACCTGCAAAATAGGCACTTTATTGGACTTGGCTTCCAGTTCTTTAACTTTTCCGAGGCTGTTCAGTACCGCCTGGCGGGCTTCCTCCACTTTCTTCCTCATGTCTGCCTGCTCTCGCTTTAGGCTCCGGTTGCAATCTTCCAGAGCAGCAAGAGCATCCTGGGATTTCCTAAGCTCCTTTTCCAGTTCTTGGTTAAACCGAATTGCCTCTTCAATCTGTCCATCGCGAGAGCTGCGGATTAGTTCTACTTCCTTTAGCACGCTCTGGAGGCCCTTGGTCTGCGAGTGACTGTGGATGTGGCTGAACGGTCTGTGCTTGGCGATCAAGCAGCCCCCCTCATTCTGATGTGTTGCATGGCTCTTCCACAAACCGACCTGCAAGATACACATAACGAAACATATGAAACACTGAAAAATGCCTTATAACTTAATCAATGAGAGTCTCCAAACAGGCCAAGAAGTGCAGTTACAAATTAGAACCTCAAAAGTGCAGCACACTACTGTGTAATTCACAACACAATTGCTAAATTACTTAGGCATTCATTTGGATCAGGCTGGAACGCTGTGTTGGTACCTGGGCTTCAGAGGATACGCTCCAGAGTTTTATGAACAGCACATTTTTAACCCTCAGTGTGCAGAGGGAGAAATGGGGCATAATAGTGTTCTTCGTCTGGTTCAGTTATTGCACATTGTTATTATAGCAATAAAACCCGATCTGGCGGGCTGATTGGATGGTAATGGCTCAGGGCACAAGATATAGACTGAGCGCAGTGAGGACCTTAACAATGTGTCCTGGTGCCATTACCACCCGATCCGACACACCAGATTGCGTTGTATTGCTATTAGCACCCCAGGTTTTCAATCCATGCAGAATCCCGTTCATTCAAACAAAATACTTACCAAAGATGGCCACCGTGGAGATGAAAGGTAGGGCTCCATATAGAGTCCCTCTTCCATTTCAATGGCGACCAGTGGGGACGTATTGAGGTGGGGGTGTCAGAATCAGGTAAGTGGGGTAGGGGTTTGGAAGGGAAGGGCCCAGAGCCTGAAGTTGAAGGGGCTGTGGGTGGGTGAGGGGGTTGACGGGTGGGAGAGCAGCCTTCAGGGTACTCAGAATGCAGGGTTTAATCGTGGGATTTAGCCCACGATGCGAGCAAACTGATTGGCTGGCTCCCCCGGACTGCATGCTAATAAGCTTTAGATGTGGGCTTAGGTTGAGATACAGTAGTCTGGGTTGGGATCGACTAGGGCACTAGTCACCTAAACCTCATGTGTCATTTGAAGGTAGGGCATGATCTTATGAAGGATAGGCGCAATATCATATATTTGTGGCATAATGGTAAGGTCTTTCTCCAAGATCATTCTGAGATTCTAAAGGGAGTCTACAGGTTCTATCGGGGTGCCTGGGATTTCAGCCGACGAGAGAGTGCTGGTTCTGGGGATACAATAATCTTCTGAGGTGCGGAGACATCGGTTGTTCAGGCTAAGCCAACTTTGTACTAAACCCTCAGGCTTTTAAACGTTCTTCCATCATAGAGTTAGCGGGCACTGAACCCAGAGGGTTTATCTTGACACAACTGAAATGATTCGCTGTAATTAGTGAGTTGTGTATCTGTAGTGTTGTTTACCTCTGTAAAACGCTCTGTTGCTTCTCAAAGCTAGGTCCGTGCTCAATAAATACCATAATAAAAGCTCTCTCTTAGTTGGTGTAGGGGTGGCAAGTTTCCAGCAGACTTTAAAGGCCTCAGAGATACGACTGTTGACTGAGGCCTATGGGTTAGTGGCGCTATAGAAAAATGCAGATAGAGAGGTATACACCCGATTCTAGAAGAAAGAACTCTTTAGTTTTGGCTATTAAGATGGTGCTTACAAGCCACCTACAAGCCAACATGATTCCATTGCAGTGCAGTTAGGAGGGAGATGGCATGCGAGGAGTGGCACACAGCTTGTGGGTGCAGTTCTGTTTTTACCCACCCCATGCAGGCCTATGGCCATGCTAATCTCTTTGGCTAGTCCCACCAACTACCTGACTCAAAGGTATCCTCAACCGATTTGCCCCAACATTTTGGAGAAAAAAAGACTGAATGCACAATCAGTGTGCATTCGGCTTGGTACAAAAGATTGAATCCCATAATACCTGACAAGGGGAGCGGGGGTTGCGGCAGTGTCCCCCGCTCCCCCAGTTCTGTATTATGGGCTGCAGGTGTTGCAGGGGTGTCCCCCGCATATATTAGATGCCCAGCGGGGACAAACAACCGAAATCCAAAACAAAAGCTCGAATTGCAAAATGCGAACAAGTGGGCTTCGCAATTTTGCAAATCGAGCTTTTTGTATTCGGTTTTTTTCACGTAGATCCATCCTCAACAAACCCCTCTATTTCTTGGTTGGGCTAGCTTTTTTTGCAGTGAATGTGGTAAAAATTGTGAGAACAAACTGGTCCTTGAGGAAATGGGCTAGTTCCGCTCACCACTAGATGTGTGTGGGAATACTGCGAGGGTTGGCCTGCCCCGATTCTGTACTCGGAAGAAGATGTAACCCCCTTAGAGGTACTGTTTTGGGCTTGGCTAATCTGCATTCTCAATTCTGTGTCACTAAATGATGTGCACAGGAGGCAGAATGTTGGTATATCACGAATATACCACCTGCATGTGATCAAAGTATCAAAAGACCAGGGTTAATGGAGCATTACACAGGTGGCACACTTATACCCAGATGGAACATTTGTCATACATTAGATTTTTCAAGAAAGGATGGGCACCGAAGCTACCAGATACAACTCTGTTGCAATATTATCGAATGTAGATGCATTCAAATTCAGGAGTGCAGATTATCCATGCAAACCTCTTCTCTACTACAGTATATGATTAGCGCATCTGTCTGTAGGCTACTCTGATCCATATACCGCCAGACCCGATCACGGTATGTGGTGGAACAGGAGGTAGACCACTCCTTTTCAGACAGAAGTGGGCCCAAGTATTGCACACTCCCATTCTGTGTCTATAAAGACACATAATTCAACTCAATGTACTGAACAAAGCGAATAAACTATTCTACATATGGTGATGAGGGAGTTTGTGTTCTTTCATATGTTTTACTTAAGTCTGGGAGTAGCAGATTTTTGGATGCACTCATTGGAAAATGACTCTTGGGGGGATTTCTCTGGGGATACAGACATCTAAACAAGGACATATATGTAGGCTTGCTCCCGTTACCTTATTGCATGTCGGATTTAACGATAAAGAACGCTAAATCTCTCTGCCAGTAGATAAGTGGGTACCAGAATTAATATGGTGTATTGATTACGATGGTAAGTATTGTTCACTAATGTCCTCCAAGCAGCAATCTTCGGACATTTGGATACCGTTTCACGTGTTCTTATTGCATATCGATAACGCTTATTCTCCCTCTTTGCATAGTGATGAAGGCGCTTGATCGTTAACATGTTATGTTACTTTGCATTTATATAGTGCCTTATGTATCATTGGTATGATCTCCATGATAATGGTCTGTAATTATGTATCTTACGCTAGTGAGTTCAGCTATGCATTGCGGTGGATGATGACTATGTTCTTGCACTTTTCCTATCTTGATGTGAGCAGAATCTTCAATATGTTATTCACTATATTTTTTGAATCTATGACAGTATGTCCCATCTATCACTGCTGGGAAAGGCGAGTAAGGAACAACCATCATTGGCTCTACTTTATTTGATGAATGTACAAGGGTTTGTTAGCTGTGTTGCGAAAGGGCGTACTCACACCCCCTTGTGTAATCCGCACATGATGTATTATTGCTTCTCCGTTACAAACTCAGTAAAGATCATTTGAAAAAAGGACCCATACCAGGGAGGCATTCAGATGATTATCATTAGTCTGCTAAAAGCTGTGTCTTCTTATACTTCATAAAAACAAGATATGGGGGGTCATTCCGAGGTTGGAGGTAAGGTACAAACCATGCCCGTAATGATTTACCGGCATGGATTTCCGCTCCATGCCATTCCGACCCTTCAGACCGTAAATTACTGCACCGTAAACAACAATGCCGTAATTTACGGTCTTGGGTCGCGCGCGCACACACCACCATGGCGTAATTAACGCCATGGCGTAAACCGGAGCTGATCGCAAATAAGGAGCACACGTAAATAACGGTCTCCTTAAGGCCGTAAAGTACCTTACCGGCATGGAGTACATTCAGGCATCTCAGAGAAGGAGTTAAGAACACAGAGCAGTGGTTTCCACAGCCACAGGTGCACACAATCAGCACAGGTGTAGCCAATGGAGTCTGGCACAGCCAGGGTCGGACTGGGACAAGAAATAGGCCCGGACAACAAAAAAAAAGTGGCCCACCCCTCGCCTCAAAAAAGTGGCCCACCCCTCGCCTCAAAAAAAAGTGGCCCCTTTCGGGATACCAATGCCCCTATGCCCTCGACAAAGACACTGTGGGGTGCTTCCGAACTGCACACAGTCAGCAACAAAGGCTAGCTATCATCCGGGGTCAGACTGGGCCATGCAATTATCTCAGGCACCAAAGATAAAGTGGCCCGCAGTTGCAAATGGCTTTTCATTCCTTTTGTGATACTGTTTGAATAGTACCCAGGCGGAGCTTTTTGATAAAGTGACTTGCAAATTGTATATTTTAAAGAATATTTATTCAGCAAGCAACACTGGTCAAAACTACTAGTCGCAGTGTGAATTAACTCATCAAACTGGCCCACATGGGCCAACAAGGGTCCCACTTTGGCCAATAAAACGGTCCCACACCAGCATTTTGTGTTTTTGGTTGGCCCTGGGCCTATAGTTCTACAGGCCAGTCCGAGGCTGCTCCCAGCTCAACTGACTTTTCAGTACTGACACTTTTTCCCTCATCGTTTCCCCCAGTTGCAACCCCTACCCACAGAAAAAAAGTCATGTTTTACCATGGGCAGGGCCACAATCCATCTCTATCAAGGAAGCCTAAATGCTTTGAGAGCAATGTAGCAGCATGCAATACTCTTTACCTAACTATTCATGCCAATGAACAGGTACAGCCAGCTTCCAAAACGGATACGGTTACATTTCGCTCATGCCCACATTGCCCAACAAATACAACCAGCTCTGATGCCCAAGGAGCCGTACAGCATAACTGGTACAGCCTGCTCCCAGCTATGGTAAAGCTAGTTCAAACACAATCGGCTCCTGATCATTCTCTGTGAACGTTGTTGCACCCATTTAGTAACAGGTAGAGGAGCAAATTCCCACATATGTCAGGCAATAGATAGCGCAAGGTAACACCATTTCCATTAACAGGGACAGCGAGCTACTGCTCACGTCCAGTAGCTTTTACAACCCAAACTCCTCGCACTCATCACCGGAACTGGTACAGCTATAGCCTTCAACATGCCCAGCCCCACCCCACCCCCCTTAGCTCACAATGTCCATACTATAGGCTCCGTTTCGAAAGGCATGTAACACTGGAAACTGATGCGGAAAGGTAGGGAGACTAAGCATGAAAGCATGGCAGTAGGGCAATACATTGGCCCATGGCTGTGCCACCTAATTCTGACTGCTGCCCTCACCAAGAACAGCTGAGCTCAGTCTTGCAATAGACCAGTGAAAAAATTACGACATACTTGTCGGATGGTGGAAAAATAAAGCTTGTAACTGGATCAGCCCCAGACAGGTCCCCAGAGGCATAGGCCCCTCTGGAGTGTTCCCAAGTTCCTTATGGGCCAGTCTGCCACTGTCGGCCTCACTATAAGTATGGTGGTAACAGGTGGCATTCCAGAGTAGCGCCTATCTTGCCGAAACACACAATAATGGCCTTTGCAGCCCATGCATATGCTGCCTGCTTGTTGCCTCATCTTCAATGGAGGTCTTGCCCCATGTAGTATTACCACATGTCCCCAATGCAGTTCAAATGGCCTCAAAAGCGGGCAATAACTTGTACTGCACCAACCCTAAATCAGTTGTAGTATTATCGTAGCCGCATGCAGTAAGAGGAATTCAGTTGAGCGGTATTACCATAGTTGATACCGCCAAACTTACAATGTGGCGCAGAATTACAGAAACAGCTTGTCACATGATGGAAACAGAGTGTAAACATAGCAGAGTCCATGCTGGACACACACAAACATACACAAAATTTGAGATGCACAGAGATAGAGCCTGCCCTGGGGCACGAGAGAGACCAACAAGGGCAGGAGGAGAGATGGAGCCTGGGGAGTTGGGCTGGGGCAAGGCAGGCCAATAAGGGCAGAACCTGAGATGCAGCCTAGGGAGGAGGGTAAGTTCTAGATGGGCAAACAAGTGCAAAAAGAGCGATTGATGGGCCCTGGTGGGGGCTGGGGAAGAACACAGGTATGCTTTTGGTACTCAGGCAGGAGGCAAAAAGAGAGTGGGTGTATGCAGGCAGAGGAAGTGTACAGTAAGGGTGGGGTCTAAAGAAAAATAAGTTTGGACTATGGAGTAGGGATATACACAATGAAAGGAAAATGAAATCAGAAACAAACACTTGGTGACTTAGCAGGGTAGGAAAATAGTTTGAAATTGATAAATATTAACACAAAAGAGAAGGTAAAATTCGAAAAATAAACGCAAACAGAAGTTTGCAAGATAGCTTAAGGACAAAAAAAGGTGAGTCTGAAGAGAGAGAAATTAAAAGACGATGGAAACTATAAAAGGCAGGTGTGCAGAGGAAACTGAGTAACATTTGATGAGAGAAAAGGAAGAATATTGAACATTTTAAAACAAATGGACAGAAAGCCTTTGGTCAAAGAAGAAGGAAAGATGGAAAGACTTGAGCTGGAATTGGGACCAGGACTGGGGAATTACCCGGCTCGGGAAGATTCGACTCGTTTGTTCGGTGAGAGGGTAATAGAGAGAGAGGTGGAAGGGAACAAGGAGGAAAGGGGGGCTCCGGTGTCGGGGAGAGCCCCTGGGGCAGAGGTACCACCCCGTGTCAGGCTGCAGGGGTCTACGGTCTACAGAAGGTATACACGCGTGAACCGAGGGAAGGAAAGGGTTTGAGAAAGGGGGCTCAGAGTATGGGGCGAGCCCAAGGGTCTGGGGGAGCCCCATCCGGCACTTCAGGTAACGTCATGCACCATTGAAAGGAATGCGCTGCTTACGCCTACACATATAATGGAATGGTGACTAAAGAAAGGTTTGCGAATCCCAGGCTAAATATTAAGCTATAGATCTGGGCGTTATGCGTTGCAATGTGTTTGAAAAACAAGTTGCTTGGAGCTGGCACCCAGCAAGCAGATGCAGCCGCACGACCACACCACACTGGGGCAGTACGAGCTGCTCAAGCGGGGGTGCATCACATCATTCCTGCATTTGGGATTCATAAGCCAATCAGAAACCTGTGTTATGTCTTGTTCTACTGAGTTAATGGGATCCATGTGATCGCATGATAACGTTTGCCTTTGGTGCCACAGAGAGGTTAGTTGCCTTTCTGCAGAGGGCTTCACTGTCTGTCATAATGCACATCAGTATCTAATAATTATTAAACAGCGTAGATGCACATCTTTTAGGGAGTGCTAGTGGCCTACTAGAGTGCCATTTTGCCAGGGATTGGCAACTGACCATTGACCAACATGTTGGAAGTCATGAATTGGTTCTCCAATTGCTTTGATTCTCTGTGTCCAAACCGGAGGCCGCTATTATGCATTAATCTCCGTGGCACGAGGGTAATGAAGAGGAATGGGTGTGCGGGATGTGCGAGTGCCGAGTGTGTGTGCGCATCACTGGCACAGCAGACCTGCACGGTAAACCCAGGATCAGAGGATCAGAGGCAGCAAGTGGGCAGCAGCAGTGCCTCTCACCTTAGCAGGGAGGTGTCCGGCATTAAGTGCTATGTAATAATACACATCATTGCCCTGGTCAACGGCACAACCGAACTCTATTTGTATTATGGAGGACACTGGAATTAAACATTGTGCAAAATAAAATAAAATATAGCTAAACCGAACGTGAGGCGTCAGCGACACAATTATGTATCTCACTGCACATATGGTGACCATTGCATACACATTTTATGAAACGGGTATTTGTAAATCAAACCACATCTGGCAGGGATGTCAACTCATGTAGGGGTTGCCAGGGGTCTGCCTGGTGACCCCTGAAGCCTCCCTTGCTACCCCTAATTTAAAATTGGGGCTCCTGGGCTGTGGTCAGCAGCATGTGGCTCTGTGTTTCTTAAGTGGCTAGTTTTCTGATAGCTATAGCCGGTAAGATAGCTCAGTGGGTTCAGCGCTCACTGCTGCAATGTGCGTGTGCTCTGCAGGTTGCACGTTCAGCTCCCAGAGAGAGAGGTCAGGTCAACTCAGCCTTTTATCCTCCTGAGGTTGATAAGTGAGTACCAACACAGGTTGGGTGACTTTGTAGGTATATTTGGTCTATATGAAGCTCTTACAAGTAAGTGCTATATAATAACACAACATTATCATTTGGCCTTGGACATCTGCTTGCATTCACAGTAATTTGGTAAATTGGCCCATATGCGCTGATATTAATGATACATATGGTGATCCATTCTTGTATGAAATGTATATCACTTCACAGCAGACCTGCATGCACCCCCCCCACCCCCCACCCACTCACATGGCATGGCATGGCAGGGAAAGCCCCTGGAAAGGGACGGTGTATAGAGGCAGCAAGTGGGCAGCAGCAGTGCCTCTCACCTTAGCAGGGAGGTGTCCGGCATGAAGTGCTATGTAATAATACACATCATTGCCCTGGTCTACGGCACAACCAAACTCTATTTGTATTATGGAGGACCCTGGAATTAAACATTGTGCAAAATAAAATAAAATATAGCTAAACTGAACGTGAGGCATCAGCCGACACAATTATGTATCTCACTGCACATATGGTGACCATTGCATACACATTTTATGAAACGCGTATTTGTAAATCAAACCACATCTGGCAGGGATGTCAACTCATGTAGGGGTTGCCAGGGGTCTGCCTGGTGACCCCTGAAGCCTCCCTTGCTACCCCTGTGGTCTCCCTTGCTACCCCTAATTTAAAATTGGGGCTCCTGGGCTGTGGTCAGCAGCATGTGGCTCTGTGTTTCTTAAGTGGCTAGTTTTCTGATAGCTATAGCCGGTAAGATAGCTCAGTGGGTTCAGCGCTCACTGCTGCAATGTGCGTGTGCTCTGCAGGTTGCAGGTTCAGCTCCCAGAGAGAGAGGTCAGGTCAACTCAGCCTTTTATCCTCCTGAGGTTGATAAGTGAGTACCAACACAGGTTGGGTGACTTTGTAGGTATATTTGGTCTATATGAAGCTCTTACAAGTAAGTGCTATATAATAACACAACATTATCATTTGGCCTTGGACATCTGCTTGCATTCACAGTAATTTGGTAAATTGGCCCATATGCGCTGATATTAATGATACATATGGTGATCCATTCTTGTATGAAATGTATATCACTTCACAGCAGACCTGCATGCACCCCCCCCCCCCACCCCCACCCACCCCAGGCACACTCACATGGCATGGCATGGCAGGGAAAGCCCCTGAAAAGGGACGGTGTGGCTGAGACACACAGGCACTTGTTAGACTCTGCCCTAATGTTTACGTTGCTCAATGCTCACAGTAGTCCCACTCCAGTCCAGTCCTTACCTCAGTTGGCTGGCTGTTGGCTGGGCTGCTGCCTGCTGTCTGTGTGGCCGGCACTGGCACTGGGCACTCCACTGTCTGTCTGCTGGCCGGCCGCCTCAGTGCTGCTGTGGTCCTCCTGTCCTGTGTGGGCTGTGGCTGTGGGCACTGGCAGGTCCACTGCAGACGGTGTGTGCTTGTGGGGCACTGGGGCTCATATAGCAGTAGCCCAGCCAGTAGCATAATGTATGCATTGGCGATTTCGCCGATTTGGCGGCAAATTGGGTGGGCAGCCGAATTTTCATTGGGTCAATGGGTCCGATCCGTCCACGGCGCCGGCGGCTGGGGGCCCAGGCCAGCCAGCCCCCAAGCGCACAATTTGAAGACAGTTGCTTTCAACTTTGCAAAGAAGTGTTACTTACTTCCTGCAGCAAAGTTGAAAGCAAGTGTGAAATGTGTCACTGTGTTTTACAGTGCCAGGCTCGGCCCCAGCTCAGCGGAGCCCTCAGTCAGCCTGCAGGCAGGCTGCACCCCCCAGGGTCAGGAGGACTCGGAGGGGAGGAGGGAGGCAGGTGTTACAATTGCTTTGTGTTTGCAATTGCTTCAGCCTGCCTCCCTCCGGCTCCCGAGTCCCACCACAGATTAAACAACTAAACAAGTTGTTCTCTCTGTGGCCGCGCCCGCCGCAGCCGCAGGCCAGAGGCTCGTGAGCTGACGGCAGGCGCACCAGCCCCCTGCAGTGGCACTGGGCGGGCGGCGGCATTCCGCCGGCCTGGCCAGGCCCCAGGCCCACAGTGGCCTGTGAATTATGCACATGCATCTGCATCTGCATGCATCATAAATTATGATGCATGCATGATGCAGATGCACTCATCAAAGCAAGATGCTATGATGATTGTGCAGGGCAGACTCTCACTCCCCCTCCTGGCTCCCGCCTCCCGCCCTCCACTGACTGGCTGGCTCGCCCAGCCTAGGGCAGGCGAGGCGACTCACTCCTCCAGCCCCCCAGGCCCCCCCCCCAATCCGGCCATCCCCTGATTTAGCCGCAGGCCGCGAATACTCGCGACGCCGCGGCTCGGCACACTGCAGCGCACACACACACACACACTAGGCCGGGCCCGGGGGGCCGCTGGCCCGGCCTGCCAATAAAAAAAAAAAAAAGACATTTTTTAAAAAAAAAAAACGGCCCTGAGGTGGCTGCCGGAAAACCGGCCCCAGGGGACCCCAAAGTCGTTCGGCCACGGGCCGAAAGACCGAAAGGGCCAGTCCGACCCTGGGCACAGCACAAAATGAGCATACCCACACACCACACCCTCTCCCACACCAAGATGATACCAATAGTAGTGGCAGAACTGGAGCAGGAGGCCTTGCTTGCAAGGCAGTAACAACAACAACCACAGCCCCAACCACAGAGGACGCACAGGAGGAGACGGACGGTGAGACAGGCCCAGCATGCACCTCCAGTGCATCCACCGTTACCACGCCGGCAGCCCCCAATCCCTCGCATCTGAGCCACCTCCTTCAACCTAACACCACATCAGATCCACACCCTGTACCGGCTTGACCATGACACCATCACCACCATAGTGGACCTGATACATGACGACATAGTGAGTTTCATTGAATAAAGCTCTGCCATCCCCCCTCCACTGAAGGTAGTGACTGTGCTCCACTTCCTTGCCACAGGCACCTACCAGCACACAGTGGGGCACATGCATGGTATATCACAACCCTTATTTACCCGGATACTGAACCAAGAGCTGGATGCCCTCCTCAAGCACACAAGGGACTACATATACCTACCACGGACTCCCCAGGAAGCAAATGTTGCCTTCCATGCACTGTGAGACATCAAATGACACCTGCGCAATGATCAATGTCCACTCCGTTTTACATTATGAACAACCAGTGTATTGAATAATTGACATGAAACGTGTACAACAAAACCTCCACCACCCTCCCCCTCCCCCCAACTCCCAAACACACCATCACTCCCCTCCCCCTCCCCCCAACTCCCAAACACACCCTCATTCCCCTCTCCCTCACCCACAACAACCCCAGAATAGTGCCATAAGGCCAACATAGGCCACATGTGTGTGCCAGCATGTTCAAGGCGTGCCCCCAGAGCCAGGGGGATCCATGTTGGGCCGGCGCAATGTACGCATTGAGCGTCGGAGCGGGCTGGTCTGGGTGGAGGAGCACTGTGACGGTGTGTCCTCCCGCTGGGGCTGTCGTGTGGGAGGTGCATCCTCCAGGGCATCCGCGATGCGTCCCAGGACCGCACACAACCTATTGCTGCTGTCAGTGACCGCCTGAAGCATCTGCCTTAGCTCATCCGCCCACTCCACCCTGCCCTGGCGGGTGTCCTCCATGAAGGCATTGATGAGGTCCGTCAGCTGATGTGCACGTGGTTCATCAATGTATGTAGGTACATTCCTGGCGGGTCTTGGGCCTACCTGCCCTGGCATGGCCTCAACTTGTGGAATAGGTCCATGATCTGCCGGAGCACTACGTCCAGGTGTTTCCTGCTCCACAGAGTCACTGCTTGATGGCAGGGGGACATTGGTGGGCTCTGGGGTGTGGACTGTGGGGTAAAAGTCCTCCTCAGTGGCACCACAGATCGATAAGGGGCTGTCCACATTCTCCTGGGTGGCCGTAGCTGCCTACTCCCCAGCAATGCTTGATTCTGCCGACCTTGGGGTGTCTAATGTGGCAGGTGCCGAGGCAGGGAGGGATTGTGGTGGTGCCTCCTCCACTGGCGTTTGTGGTGCCTGGGTGGTTTTCTTATTCCGTGCGGGAATGCTCCGGGACCGGCCTCTGCACGTGGAGGTGGATGGACGGGTCGTCTGGGTATCCCCGCTGTCATGATCGGTGCCTGTGGGGGTAGAGGAGAGGGACAACATGAGTGATTGTATGATGCGCTAATTGCATAGATCGCTGCATTAACATTTCTGTAATTTGGGGTTTGTGGCCCTATGGGCCTTGCAACAGTACTAGTACATATGAATGTGAATTGAATGTACGCATGTGTACGCATGTGTCGGAGTGACTCATCCTGCCATAGTAATGTGCAGTCTGGCACACACACTGCCGAACCTGATGCACAATGTGCATGATGGAATGTGCAAGTTACTGCACTATGGCTGATGTGTGTTATGTACTTGCAGTTGGCCCTTGATTGCGTTGCAGTTGACTCTGCATTAGTTGGATGGGGGTTGGCTACATGACAAGGTGCCTTTGGGGGAGTCTACATCATGCAATTGCCATTGGCAGTGTTGACTTTGGACACTCACCTCCATCGGCAGGCGACGTTGCCCCGCAGTCCATTTCACCGATGCCCTCTATGCATTCCGTGCCAATCATTGCGGCGCATGTCTCCTCCCATGCCTCAAGTTGCACAGGGGAACTTGGGCCCCCTCCAGTCTGCATGGCCTGACTCCTGTTGGCAGTGAGGAGTCCCCGCACCCGCACCCGCAAGTCATCCCACCGCTTGCGGCAGTCCTTGGGGGTGCGAGGGGTGGAGCCTACAGCGCTCACCCTTTGGGCGGTTTCTGCCCAGATGTTCTTTTTGCGGATGGTGGAGTCCCTCCGCATGTCTGGGCTGAACACCACGTCAGCGTGTTCTGCCAGGTGGTCCACCATGACCTGGAGCTCATCAGGGCAGAATCGCTTCTTGCGGAGCCGGTCCGCAGACTTCTTAGGTGCTTTAGGCATAGTTCCTGGGTTCCTGATGCTTTCCCCAACTTCGGATTGCTCCCGAGGGTGCTGCCTGATGAGGATGGCTATGGATTGTGTTTTTATAGATGGCCGCCGCGCTCCTTCCCGTTCCTGTGCGATGACGTAATTTCCGGTTCCGTTGTTTTGCGGTGACCGTAATTTACGGGATCCGTAAATTACGGTCCCCGTTATTTACTGTCGCTGCTGCTTACATGGCGGTGTTGTAATGTACGTGTCGCAGCAGGCCGGTAGGGGTTTTTCGGGGGGGTTTTGCGGCATGCCTCTAGGTACTTTTCCGGCATGGCGAAAAGCGCGTGTCCGCGAGGTCGGAATGGGACGCAATTAGCGGTCTGTAACCTTGGCGGAGTCGTACTTTACGTCATGCCGAAAACGACCGGTACTTACCTCCAACCTCGGAATGAGGCCCATGCTCCTCAAATGACCGAAGGATGAATGGGGAAGGGGGCCCTTCTGTATGTGTTTCAGAAATGTGCTCGTGCGAATGAAAAGAAGACGCCCCCTGAGAAAGGGGTCTTACATTTCTGGATGGGGAGGCACAAGAATGTTAATGAGCAGAAATTGCACGTAGGCTGATGGTGTCTCGTGCTTGACTATTCTGATGTCAATTTTCCCACCTTCTGACAAGTATGCCCTAATTATTGGAGGGTAACGTTTGATTTTAGAATGTGTTCTGCTTTTTCACTGGGTTTTTGGCGATCGATTGCAAAACTGAGCTGTTCTTGGTGAGGGCAGCGGTCAGAATTGGGTGCCACAGCCATGGGCTAATGTATTGCCCTACTGCCATACTTTCATGCTTAGTCTCGCATTCAGTTTCAAGTGTTACATGCCTTTCGAAACAGAGCCTTCAGTATGGACATTGTGAACTAGCGGGACTCGCTAAGGACGCCTGGTTTTACCAGAGCGAGTGCACCTCGTAATGAGGCGGTAGGGGGTTAACGGGGCCGGCAGCTCTACTGACCCCATTAACCCCCTATGGCCAGGGTTGTGATGACCCCCTGTGACTTCCGAGAGTGCTATGATAAATGCTATGCTAAATGCGAGCTTTCATCTTCCTCCGACATCACTGATGTGGCATCATGGTTTATTGAAACAGTGTTTTATGCTCTTTATTCTCAGTTAGGGTCCTTAATCGGAATTGTAAGGCAAGGTATTGCGTGTTTAAAATAAATTGGGCAGGCTACAGGCAAGCATCCAGAAAGAAGCCCCTTATATAGTGAACATACACCCTGCCATGAAATCCTGTCAACGCCGCGGACTATATCGGAGGGGGCAAGACCAACCAGGTTGTAGTCACTAAGGGACACTAAGACTCAGTTGTGCAGGCTACTTGCACATAAGAGGCTGGAGTCAGAATAAAAGCAAGTCGTTTTATTCTTCTGGTAATGTACACCACATCCTTTCACTCTCCTACAATCTCATGCTGTCATTCCATTCTGAAAGGGCATGGCAAGCTGGTGTGGATTTTTTATTTTTTGTCCATTACATGATGATAACACAACCTTCAAACCTGTCATGGTACCCTCCTCCAAGTGGCAAAGATCTTGGCTCAATAGCAGGACATTGCAAGTGTATCCCCAGTAACAAGTGTTTGGAGAACTAAACTACAACACAGAGGGAAAATGAGCATTACTCCACCCTCTTTGCATGTCTAGCCACACTGCCTGCTAAAATTCAATACAATTGGTTAAAAGAATTGCTAAAAGATTTGTCGGTAAAGGTTTTTGGTAAAATAGTGTTCATTAAAATGAGCCTACATATCGATTAAACTTACAAGATGTCAACGCTAGTGTACTTTTTGGGCCCTCATTATTCAAAATATGTTCTTACGGTGTAAATTGCTCCCTCAACATCATGAGATGTTAAAAGGACAACAGTGCTTTGGGCATCAGGGTTTTAAAGTCACCTTGGGGTATTTCTTCAAACAAATAAAACGAGGTACCGGTGGGTAGAAATACCAGATTGTGCACATTTTATGAAGGATTTATGAATTCGTGCGACATCCTTTAGAATAACAACATTGCAGTTTTCTGTGACTACAGCATAGCTAGAAGCTGGACCCATAGTCACGTTTGGATGTGAAGCAATCATTAAACAGTGAGGAACCCTAATCCCACTATTTGTTGCTGGTGCTCGCCGCGGCCTGGCTGGCATCCCAGTTCAGTTCGCATCTCCCTGCCGACTGAAAACAATTGCAAAAGACGTTTGGGCAAAGCTGTCCTAATTTCCCAGCCGAGTAACCACAGGTGGACCGCACCCCCACTGCTCAAGTCTGAAGGCTAGTCTCTCAGGCTGTGATATTGCTAAGTGTCTAGGCTAAAGGTACCCAGTGGAAACTAACTCAAGCAAAGCATACGACTGCTTCAATTACATCTTGGGACATGAAGTCGCAAAATCCCAACCATAAAAAGGGGCGAGCATACCTCCATGCTTAAACCTTTGGGCGTAAACGATTTCCATGACGAAAAATATTGAAGCCAAATAATCATGTAGAAAATAATGCTGGTAAAAGTCTTTTGTGATTTGTTTTTCAAGTTTGAGAACAAAACGAAGGACATAGTTATAAATGTTCAAATAAATGAAGGGAAGGGAGGGACAAAAAACATATTTGACTACCGAGCTCCCATTTGTGCATTTTTTGGAAGTTTGGTGACTTTATCTGGATATAAAAACGTCCAAAAAAGTTCTTAGCTGATCACTGTTAAACAGAGGTGGACTGCGAACCAAAAGAGGCCCTGGAAACAATGTTCAAAGTGGCCGCATATTACACATTTTCAGCAAGCCCAACCCTTTTCCTATGAGAAAAGGTGAAAATAAAATAGATCACTGCACAAAAGAGGCCCAGGGTGCAGAGGCCTAGTGGGAAATCTCCAAAGTTCCCTATAGGCCAGTCCACCCCTGCTGTTAAACACACTACAAATGTGACAAGACATCAAGGAGCACATACAGCCAGGGAACTCATAAACCGGAAAGAGAGAACACATATAAACGTGCTCTGAGAGATAAAAATCGGTTTATGGTCACTTGATGGGGCTAAATGACTGGCTGGACACTAAAACTCAGAGGGCAGTAAAGCTTTCGTGGCAAATGGAGGGATTACTGAGGTTGCGCAAACAGCTCTGGCAGGTGAGGTCCTCCTAGGTTAAGAGGAAACATTAAAGGGCCCATCAGCTCAAACGAGGATTGCATTTATTTATTTTAGGGAAGTGCTTAACAAAGGCTAAAACAACAGTGGAATGCATAGTAGAAAAGCTGCATTCCACAGTATCGTGTTGCACAGTACTTTGCCCGCAGCACTTCATCAGGGCTTCTCTCCGAAGGATAAGGTAGGAGCATGCATGAGCTTTTGTTGAACTCGATCAGGGACGGCTCATATCCTACCTGCTGCCTTTGTATTGATGCCACGGGGACAAGGTTTTAAAATTAACATTTTTAGTTGTGAAATATAGCCTTTCAGGCACAAACGTATTGCCGTTGAGCGTTTTGGGCCGGCCCCCATGCTAGTCACTCTTTGAACAGCCAAATCCAACCAGTTGCCCAGGGAAAACCCTCCATCACCTGCACCTGCCACTGATCAAAGATGCATCAACACGCTCATCTCGGGTCCTTCCTGGAATGATGAATGTTCATCACAGGAGGATCCAGATCATCAATCAGACTGACAATGACTATGAAAATGCCCAAATCTGTTTCACCAAAGAACCATTGTCGACTAATAGTTTATGCTGGTCGATGAGATGTCAACGATCTGAAGGGTATTATGGATGAAGCAATGCTTCAATTAATGTGTGTGATCTTATCAGGGCACAAGCACTACATTTCAAACTAAAGGCCATCAAATATCAAGACTGGAATAATGATATCACATGACAACTCTTGGAAGCACTGCTAGAATCCCATTCCCAAGCAGAGAATATCATTCCAGATTACTTGTACTTGTAAGTAAGGGCCTGCACTGCAAGAAATACGAATGTCGCTGCAAAAATATCTGCAAAACAGAACTAGTCTAATTATTGGTTGAGTTTAGATGCATTTAATTGACCAACCACGCATACGATTCTTAAAACACCATTGTAGTCCTTTCTTATGTTCTCAGTTTAGTTAAAAGATCTAAAATCTTAGCCATAGTTACTAATGTTGAAAAGATCATTACGTATGACTGGTAAGTATAGCCATGCAGAATTAAACCACCTTTTATAGAGCGTTCCACTTTCTAATGCAGAGAATGAATGGAAGCAGTTGAGGTCATTGGCTAAATTTCTCAAGAGCCAGAACTTAAAACAATTAACCAACCCCATGGTCCAGTAGTACGATTCCTTAGAGCAGAGGTATGTAACCTGCACTTCTCCTGATATTTTGCCAAAAGGCTCCCATGATCCCTCACACTTGCCTATGGCTACGGCTGTTGAGAGTTTGGGCCAATACACCCACAGAGCTGCAGGTTTCCAACCCCTATCGTAGACATGCATGATTGTTCAAGGCGCAATAGAAGAGAGTAATGAGATCTCTGCAACCAAATATACTGAACATAACGGGTTAAGGGCACAGATAACACCACCTCAACAACATCACTTTTACTAGCGATCAGAGCTGGTATTTTGCACCATAATGGCATTTTATGGAATATTGAATGATTGGGACTGTGGAGTATTCAGGTAGCAGGGGTCAAAGTGAGATGGTGGTGCAAATTAGGACAAAGAGAGGACTGGAGCACAAGAAAGTAAATAGTGGTGAAGAATCACATCCTCAAGCCATCTGGCAATAAAGCATCGGACATTGTCTGAAGCAACAGGAAAGAGAGCGTGAACCCACTCAGAGACTCTTCAAACTGCCAGACCAAACACTGGACACACCAAGTGTCATCCAGAAGGAGGGAGGCCACTCAAGCTTTGCTAGTCGTGCAGCATTTACTGTGTGTCATTGCTTTCTTTATCTTGCCAGGCGTTTCATAGCACAGCTTGCACTAAAGCCATTCTCAGGGATTTAGGCTGGAAAATGAGGAGATAAAGAGCTTTTTCTGGGTGGGATCAACCAGTTCTGAGTGATTCCACATTGTGGCCAGTCCTGATTACAAGGGCCCAACCAGCTGCTTTGGACTTGCAGAGATGCTTGAAGAAACGGGCCCTTGGCTAAGGGTAACACCGGGGACTCTTGCTGCTGGCGCTGTAATGTGATTTCGTGAGAATCAAATGATAAAACGTGAATATTAACTCGCGATCTACATAGCTAGGAAATGGTCCTTCTCCTGATACACTCCAGTCCTCTGGAACTCAATCTCAGTGACAATCCTGCCTGCTCCCAGTCTCCTTCAGTCCTGGCTCTTCCAGCAACACTTTGATTCCACCTATCTTGATAATTATTACTAATGTTTACTTGATGACTTGATACATTCTCGCTACCAATATTTTGCTCTATGACCTGTACAGCACTCCGTTGCTCCTGAGTGTTATAAAAATATATGATAATAGTATAAGGAACAAATGAATAGAAATTAAGTAGGATATTTTTCTGGGTTAACTTTGCAAACCTTCCTGATGACGACTCATTTAAACTGTTCATATACCGGTTTTTAAATGCAATATAGCTCTAACCACCATAAGTAAAGTATAAAGGTGCCAATGTGTCCTGCCTGCTGGTGTGCACAGTACTGTTCTCTGGTGTCCCTTGCCTGCTATGTGCTGATGACCCATGTTCAGTGGTGTTCAGTGGCTTAGATGAGAGGGAGGTTTTTTACCCTATACACCTGGGCATTGGGCAGAAGTCCATGTGTGCTGTGCTCTGGCCAGTTAGAAGAGCCGGTTGGATCCCTAGAGAAAAACAGATGAGCCTTGCCCCTCGCGCTACACCCTGTCAATGCCACGGGGTTGGTCCCCGCATCTATTCCAAGCATGTTCTGCAAAGTGAATTTTACCTTACCACAAGCTATAAGTAGCCTCTCCTCGCTAGCCTACTGACTGGGTTAGTACCCATTGCAAACATGGGGGCTCACTTCACAGTTATTCAGCCTCCACCAGCTATGGGCAAGAATATTTTCCCCTAATTCCTTCTCTGACAAATTGACTTACACAGCTGATAATTTTCTTACTGCAGAGTATTTCAAAAATGCTTCCCTTTTTTCTGTATTCCGCAAAGACAGCTTCTGGTGCTGATTCTGTTCCTGGCATCGTTTTCCTTTGGATATTTTCCCTCAACTATATATTGGAGTTTCTGTTGGCTTTTTAACAAGTCGAGGGTACACGCGGGTGGACGTAGTCAGCCCACTTTTATCAGAGGGTGGCCTCAGTGCCCCCCCCCCAGCTAAAATGCAAAACATTGAATGCCCTCTTTGAATTTATGAATTAAATCAGACCTCGGTGTTCGAACCTGCATTGGTCATGTTTGCAGGCCGGACACTTCACCACTGCACTTCCCATTTCAGTACTGCAAATTCCAGGAAAAACATTTGTATTGGTTCTTGGAATTTAAAACATGCACACGTTTTAACGTTTTCAAAAACTCTATTAGAAGAAAATATCCTCTCTTGGTTTTGTGTGTGTTGGTTTTATGAAAAGGCAAATGCCATTCTTCATGTGCAATTTTGGTGGTTATGCAAAGCTAATTTAATGAAAGGTGCATATTTCACCTTGATATGCTAATTTCTGGTGACGTCACATCTCATAGCGTTTGTTGATGAGTCCCCTCACTTTCGTTTTTAGGACTTGACCACTGGTGCCTTCCCTCTCCCTTTTGTGTGCCCTCGTGGGCTTCTCATTGCATTTAGATCAATAGGTCTGGCCTTTTGGTGAACCTTCTACCAACGTGTTTCTGTTGCCCTTTGGATGAGAACTAACTAAGGTTGTCTACTATGAATGAGATGCAACACGTGGAGGACAATTTCCAACTCCTTTCATTATCTTCTCCAACGTAGTACTGAATTAATCCAAACTCACCCCCCCCCCTCTCAACATCACTTGCCTTCCTATCCCCTGATGTCCCTTTTTCTTACAACGATGTGGACGGCACAGTTAACAACAGTCGTCTGCTACAACATTACAGGGTTCAATTGACACTGTATTTTCCTTGGGATACTATCATGGACTTTGCACTCTGTGCCAGCAGGTATATTCAAACGCTGTCTCCAAATACCAGCACACTCCTTCATAGTCTGAATCTGTATACTGGCAGATTCCTCAGTCTCTTCTATGTTGTCACTTCAAAACGTTTTTCCTGAAGTTGGGGTCCAGAGAGGCCTACTTCTCCCGTCTGGACCTTGATGTTGGCACTTTATATAGTAGTGTGCATTATTATACTTTTGATTTCAAACCTCTTGAAAACTCTTACAAACCGCTCTGGAAATTAGTGTAGTTGTTGACATCCTCCTCCCCTTTAATCACCTTTATTATAATCCCTTGAGCCGTGTTGCTAGATTTTGTAAATTGAGCAAAAGTGCAGAGGTCTATCTCCTTTCGGTAAGGTCGTAAAATCCTGACGCAATATAGTATTACAGTTAATTTACAAACAGTGGACATAAAGTTTTTTTTTAAAGAAAGCTCTTCTTCTGTACTTCTGTAACTGTAGTTTATGAGTTGTGCTTCTGCATTTTCAAGTCCCACGCTGTTTTTAAACAACACGGCTCACAGAACAGGTTGGGTGCTGTGGATTGTTCTAAAACACACAAAAAAAGATAGAACGAAATCGAGAGAACTCGCCACTTCTCCCCAAGGGCGGACCCTCCCTTTGAGGCTAGGGAGGTGAGCCCACTCTGCAATACCCACCCTAGGGGTAGAGGCAAGTGGGACTTCACCAGGAGAGACTCACCCTTAGGGAACTCCCTCAGGAAATACATTTGGACAATGGGAAAGAAAATAATGTTTTATGCAGAGGAGTCTGCTTTTTTGTAGACACACCAAAGAGGGAGAAATACATCAAATACACTCCCCTAGTGTCGTTTTTTTTAGAAACCCCGTAATAGTTTGAAAAAAGTGAGCCAGACTAGTGCTAGCTTCTTATCTATCCCCTTTCCTAGATAGGCGGCACACCAGCACCAACTAGGATCAGAGTTCCACTTGGGAGAGGGATATATAGACTTCCTGATAGGGAGATTTAGTGAGCTGCAGACCACTTGCCAAATTAGAACCTCAAACCCCACCTCCCCCCTTTTTGTGTGATTTAACGTTGAGCATTAGGTGGAGGTTGCTGCTCCTTGGGCCCTCCCCATTGTGTTTTGTTATTGGACTAGACTGTGACATGCACGCTTGTTAGCCAAAAAAGCCTATTCTACTACTACTACTTTTGCAGATTTGTTTTGGTCTTTATAATGTTCCTGGGATTTGCCCATAGTGGAATATTGCAGATTTGCTTATATTACAGCTATGCCTTATCTCTATCTATTGTTGCTAATGAGAAAGATTGTATACTTTTTTTATTATTATTATTATCATCATTTGTAAACTTGTTAAAGCGTGACATGGACCTGAGGGTATCTTGGCGCTGACTGGAATACTGTCAACGAGAAAGGCTACTTGGGAAGGAGGGCACCAACAAAAAAACTCTCAGTTTAAACAAATAAGAGGGTGTTACGTTTTTCCTGAAGGCAAGATGGTCTGCCATAGCCCTCAGGGTCAAGGGAAGGGAGTTCCACACATCTGCAGCCACTACTGAGAAAGTCCGGCCACCAATAGTGCTCCTCGACACCCAAGGGACACAAAGAAGCAGAAGATCAGCAGAGCAAAGACGACTGTGGGTGGGGACATATGTAACAAACCATTCCTGCAAGAACACTGCTCTGGAGCCATAACAAAGCCATATGAACAATGCAGATGGACTTGAATTTGACTAGCCTCCACAGGAAGCCAATGCAGATAGCGGAGTACCTGAGAGGTAGGAGCTGATTTAGGCAGGCCCCGAGCCAGACGAGCTGCTGAATTTTGCAGTATCTGCAGGCGCTGAGTCCTTCATTTAGGTTGCGAGAGGAATAGAGCGGTACAGTAGTCCAGAGAACCGGCTAGGGTGGCGGACACCACTTGGCTTCTCAGGTTTTCTGGAATATAGGGCAATATTGTCCTTAATGGCTTAAGTTTAAAATGCCCAGAGATGCATCTCACACTGACTTCCAGAGCCATGTACAGTGATGAAGAAATGTTCACTCCCAGATTTTTAACAATAGGGAATGGGAACGGTGGGGTGGGGGTTGCAGAAAATCAATCATATCTCTGTTTTCTCTAAATTTAGCTTGAGCCAATTGCTGTCCATCCAGTTACCAAAGGTGGAAAGGCAATTGTGCAAGCGAGATGACACCAGATCGGAATCACGATCCATACAGAGGATTAGGTGTGTGTCATCTTCGTATGCATAGAAGCGACATCCGTGGGGGATGCTTTGTGGGTGGGAGTATGTGAATGTGTGTAGATTAGGGACCTGGTTGAATTGTTCCTCTACGTTGAGCATTGTTGTGTTCGTTTTTGATTTTTCACTTTTGTTGAAAGGATGTGTCTTTTATGGACGTGGTGCATTAGCAGGCGTGCTCCTGGTTAGGGTCATATTTGATTTGTTTACAATACTCTCTCTCTCATTTCTCAGTGTTAACTGAGCCCGCGTGCGTGCTGCATCCATGTGTTCTTCCCTGGTGGGAGGTTGCGATTATGACATGTGATTGTTGTCAGTGGGAATGAAGAGCGCTTAATACCAAGTTCCAATTACGACGGTATTGGCGCTTCCCATAGATATTGTAAAAGGTATGGCAAATTGCTGAGCCTTGTGGCACACGGCGGGTGATGCTGGCATTGTGGGAGGCAAGTGAAGGAAAGAGATGCAATGCTTCAGTTAATCTACAGTGAGAATTTGATGATTCCTCGGCATCACAAAGCACAGATTTAGCTCCACAAAGGATGGAAAGGCAGGCCCCGTTCCTCCAAGAAAGAGTGATTTTCATTCATTTTTATTTATTTATTTGAACATTTATATAGGGCACAAAATCCAGAGGTGTCTAGGCGCTTAAGCGTTCTGAGTACGTTTTATCTTTCCTAAATCTGTAACGTGCGAGACAATTTACACTAGGTAATACGATCTGCTTGTAAACAAATGCAAGTTCATGAAACTAGAATTGAATGAAAACACTAGAACAGCTGACAAATAACTAAACTTCAAGCGTGTTCAAGCGCGCGCAGCAAGAATCAGTTTCCATTGCAGCGCACGTACAAACGCACAGGGCAGCTGCCTCCCAAGTTATCAGGCGCAGTCCCTTTTCATTTAAAGATATGTGTGATGGACCTACACAATATGTACTTACCCCCAAGCTTAAAGATCGGCCTGTAGCAGTTTTCGAAGCAATACCAGTTTCGCGCCATCACACCCGAACAGTCCTCGCCCCAACTCTGCTTTTCCTGGTTTTGCAGTGCCTGTAAGACAGATCGATGTGTCTGCCTCGCGGTGGGCGAATGCTTTGAACATCGGAAAGGGGGTTTAATGGGCTGCCATGCAGTACAAGCTCCTATAAACTACGCTCACCCCACTTTAGAAATGTGCTGTGATGTGGAACTTGTAAGTTAAGACCATCTTTGAAGAGGCTTCCAGGCCGACCTCATATGGGAAAAATGAAGTGTTGGTGAGAAGCAAAGTGAGAATAGAGAGGGCTTGCTTTTGGGCATGTGTGTTTGAACCACACAATGTGTGTGTGTTCTTGCCTGTTCTGCAATTTCCCATAAGTATATGTTTGTGCCAGTCTGTCAGTATTAGAATGTAGTTTGTGTTTCAGGGGTAGCCTGACTCCCAACGCTTACTTTCATTAGGAGGGAAACACGCCAGCATATGTGTATTACATATAGAAAACCAGCACTAGAGGGCCACATCTATCAGTTAATACACAGCACAGACTTCGAAATGCGGAGCACAGTGTCTCTGAAATGTATTTATTTTTATTTATTTATTGCTAATATGCACACAGCCAACAATGGCTTTACATATAGCAGCAATGTACATACATTTTAATAAAACAGTATCCTATAAATAATCTAAAAATGATCTCCTATCAGAGCTAAATCATATTAAGAGAATGCCAATTGATAATTCTTTTAAAATAGCTAAAACAACTTCATAAAATGTCATCATTTGATAAATCAAATTTATGTCATTACCTTGCAACAATGATTCCCATATATCAGTTATAATTCCGTTATTCCTGGAATTACCATATGCTAACAAATATTTTGTGCGCAGAAACAGCAGGCTTTCAGACTCACATAGAATGTGTTTGGCAGATTCAATAATCGCCAATCCACAAAGCCTACAGTATCTACGTTGTTTAGGTATGCACAGTTTCGCACCTAGGATTTCCAGGGTATCATGTTGAATTTAAACAACACATAACGTGTAATGGCTGCACAATCAGGAAATGCCATCTGGTAACTTGGTTTACACACCTTCCCAGACCAGAATTCCAGATACATTCTACTATTGCTTTTTGTCGCATGGTTGACCATATTTTTTTCTCTATTATGATCATATATCATCTGTTTTGATATCCATTTAACCTTTGCAATGGTGAGTGTTAACCAGCTATTAGCATCTTCTTTGGCCTATTTAAGATATATACAGCACTGTCTATCCAATATTATTTGATCTTATTGCTTATTCAGGTTTTTAAGTTTTTTTATCAGTTCCACAATAAACGTATCATCATCTAATTTAATTAATTTCAAGGAAAGTGTGGCCGTCTTATATTCTAATATATCACTCACACTGCTTACATTACATTCCATTAATATATATTCTCAAGGTAATATATAGGCATTCTCAACAAAATCCGTAAGATTTTGGCTTCAAATTTCTCCAATTCTCGTATATAAAACATTCCCCATATTTAAGCACCATATAATAAGCATGAAACAATCTTAGTGGAGTATAAAATTAATATTGTACTAACAGAAACGCTACCATGGCACCCTATAAAGTTACTCAATGCCATTGTTGCTATCATACATTTCCTTTTCGTTTCTTGCCAGTGTAATTTCCAGCAAAGTTTATGGTCGATAATTACTAATGGGTTTTACATTACCATAAAACGTCATTATCTTAGTTTTACATATGTTAATAGTCAAATCATTCATGATGACAAATCTTTTGAGATCATCTAATTTAACTTGTAGACCTGTGTAATCTAGCAATATGAGGTCATCGGCACACCCTGACCAGCCTAACCTTACTATCCCAATTTGAATATTATTCATACAGGGATCGGAATCATCTCTCATGAAGTCAGCAAGGTATATAGGTTGCAGAGCGTAGCAGCTAATATACAGCCTTGTTTGACTCCTCGCCTTGCAGCTATTGATTCTGACAATTTGCCTTCTGCATCGAGTGTCTCTGAAATGAAAATAAGATCATGGGTCAGCAGTTGCCATTTATTTTCCTCTAATCTTGAATGACATGCCATATGTTGCGTAATGTCCAGCCACATTCAGTGTAATGTAAAGATGTCTTCGTGTCATTATCCTTTAGTGTGGCAGAGCTAGAGTAATTCCCAAGAATTGGCTCAAAGGAGAGAATTGCAACAGGAGGCTTCCACTTCACGGGTTAGGTATTCTCTGTGGCAGAGCTAGAGTAAGTCACAAGAATTGGCTGAAAGGAGATTAATGCTACAGGAGGCTTCCACTTCACAGGGTAGGTGTTCTCTGTGGCCGAGCTACAGTAATTCCCAAGAACTGGGTGAAAGGAGAGGAATGCTACACGAAGCTTCCACTTCACGGGTTAGGTATGTTATGTGGCCGAGCTAGAGTAATTCCCCAAGTATTGTCTGAAAGGAGAGAAATGCTACAGGAGGCTTTACTTCACGGGTTGGGTGTGCTGTGTAGCCGAGCTAGAGTAAATCCCAAGTATTGGCTGAAAGGAAAGGAATGCTACAGGAGGCTTCCACTTCCCGGGTTAGGTGTGCTATGTGGCTGAGCTTGAGTAATTCCCAAGAATTGGCTGAAAGGAGAGGAATGCTCCAGGAGGCTTCCACTTCACGGGTTAGGTGCGCTGTGTGGGCGAGCTAGAGTAATTCCCAAGAATTGGCTGAAAGGAGAGGAATGCTATAGGAGGCTTCCACTACACGGGTTAGGTGTGCTCTGTGGCCGAGCTAGAGTAATTCCCAAGAATTGGCTGAAAGGAGAGGAATGCTGCAGGAGGCTTCCACTTCACGGGTTAGGTGTGCTGTGTGGCCGAGCTAGAGTAATTCCCAATAATTGGCTGAAAGGAGAGGCATGCTACAGGAGGCTTCCACTTCATGAGTTAAGTGTTTTCTGCAGCCGAGCTAGAGTACTTCCCAAGAATTGGCTGAAAGGAGAGGAATGCTACAGGAGGCTTCCACTGCACGGGTTCGGTGTGCTCTGTGGCCATGCTAGATTCATTCCCAAGAATTGGCTGAAAGGAGAGGAATGCTACAGGAGGCTTCCACTTCACAGGTTAGGTGTGCTCTGTGGCCGAGCTAAAGTAATTCCCAAGAATTGGCTTAAAGGACAGGGATGTTACAGGTGGCTTCCACTGCACGGGTTAGGTGTGTTCTGTGGCCCAGCTGGGGTAATTCCCAAGAAATGACTGAAAGGAGAGGAATGCTACAGGCGGCTCCACTGCACGGGTTAGTTGTGTTCTGTGGCCGAGCTAGAGTAATTCCCAAGAATTGGCTGAAAGGAGAGGAATGCTACAGGATGCTTCCACTTCACGTGTTAGGTGTGCTCTGTGGCCGAGCTACAGTAATTCACAAGAATTGTCTGAAAGGAGAGGAATGCTACAGGAGGCTTCCACTTTACGTGTTAGGTGTTCTCAAGCTAGAGTAATTCCCAAGTATTGGCTGAAAGGAAAGGAATGCTACAGGAGGCTTCCACTCCCCGGGTTAGGTGTGCTATGTGGCCGAGCTAGAGTAATTCCCAAGAATTGGCTGAAAGGAGAGGAATGCTGCAGGAGGCTTCCACTACACGGGTTAGGTGTGCTCTGTGGCCGAGCTAGAGTAATTCCCAAGAATTGGCTGAAAATAGGGGAATGCTACAGGAGGCTTCCACTGCACGGGTTCGGTGTGCTCTGTGGCCATGCTAGATCAATTCCCAAGAATTGGCTGAAAGGAGAGGAATGCTACAGGAGGCTTCAACTTCACAGGTTAGGTATGCTCTGTGGCCGAGCTAGAGTAATTCCCAAGTATTGGCTGAAAGGAGAGGAATGCTTCAAGAGACGTCGACTTCACAGGTGTGCTGTGTGGCCGAGCTGGAGTAATTCCCAAGAATTGGCTGAAAGGAGGCTTCCACTTCACAGGTTTAGGTGTGCTTGGTGGCTGAGCTAGAGTAATTCCCAAGAATTGGCTGAAAGGAGAGGAATGCTATAGGAGGCTTCAACTTCACAGGTTAGGTGTGCTCTGTGGCCGAGCTTAAGTAATTCCCAAGAATTGGCTGAAAGGACAGGAATGTTACAGGCGGCTTCCACTTCACGGGTATGTATGCTCTGTGGCCATGCTACAGTAATCCCCAAGAATTGGCAGAGCTAGAATAATTCCCAAGAATTGGCTGAAAGGAGAGGAATGCTACAGGAGGCTTCCACTTCACGGGTTAGGTGTGCTCTGTGGCCGAGCTAGAGTAATTCACAAGAATTGGCTGAAAGGAGAGGAATGCTACAGGAGACTTCCACTTCACGTGTTAGGTGTGCTCTGTGGCAGCGCTAGAATAATCCCAAGAATTGGCTAAAAGGAGAGGAATGCTATTCGCCTCCTTTAGGCGAATTGGGCCTCTGGGCCTAATAGCAGGGTTTATTATTCCTGTGTTCTGAGTGTTGTGCTCACATTGACCATATGAACAGTGCATCAAGCCTAATGATTTGCAGGAGGGAAAACAGGGCAACCCATTGCAACATAATGCTGTCGGTGCCAGATGAAAATGAACCAACAAAGTAAATATAACAGCTTTTCTTAACGTAAAGAAACAAGCTAAGCATGTACTAGATGTATGGTAATAGCAGATGCATTGATGCTGTTTGGAAACTCCCGGGGTAATATGAAGTCTAAGGCCCTCATTATGAGGTTGCCTGGTAGTACTGGCGGCCTACCGGCAACCTCGGCTTACCTGTTTCCGGGATATTACGGGCGGCGCCAGAACGATAAGTTCCCATTCCCATCCACGGGAATGGGAACACTGAGGCACCAGCACCGTTAGCAACGGTGCCGGTGCTTCAATGATGTATCTCCTGGTAGGGGTCAAGCCTGCCGGTAGTTCACAGCCCCAACTGGCAGACTCGGAGTGAGCCTGTAAGATCGGCGCCTTGTTTCCAGACCGACTAACTCCTAACCAGGGCCTAAGACATGTAACCAGTCCCCTGTGTTGTGGCCCTTTGGTTTTGGGGCTTTTCGCCTGTTTAATTAAAATAGGCACAATCCTTGCTAGGTGTTCAGAAGGGGCTGAGCACATATATGCTTAAAACAAAATGCTAGCCAGCGTCTAGCCTCCCTGGAAACACTGGCCTATCCTGTTAAAGTCAGGCGCGGCTCTCATTGGAGCCCTGTTGTCTCTTGTTTATTTTCTGGAATCATTTTATCATTTTTTTATGCAATGTATTGTATACAATTGCATACAGGGGCACTGTCGGGCAAGATCTGAAGTCTACAAATACTTTGATACAATAATATATTTTTTAGTGCTTCATATGGGAAGCCCCCTGCTTGTAAGCGCTGTAATTGTTTTGTTATAAACCAATTTAAAGGTATTCTATTCAACCTCGCAAGGTTGGAAGACTGAGTCAGCCCGGTTGGGATTCGAACCAGTGACTATAGGTAGCACACGGATATACGAGAAGAGCTGTGCTCACTGAACTGTTTTAGCGGCTGGCAGCTGCGTCAAATGCCTCCTTTATACAGTACACTTGTATGTTCCCAGGTTACAATAATAGCACTTTCTATTTCATTCATTCACAGCGTATTTATTTTGACCCATGTATGGTGCAAGTGGTTGGATGTTTCTTACTCATTAGTAGGAACTTATTTCCCGGGGCATGTGGCAGTATAATGTATGTCCATTGTGAGGTGTTCCCAGAGGCAGCAGGGAAAGGGGGATATTGTTCCCTGAGATGTCAGGATATGGGTACAGGCTCCAAGTCAAAAAGGAGGAAACTAACAAACAACAATTACTTTGGAGGCATTTCGCTGCATTTAATAGCATAATGCAACAGACCGTTACTGAAGGATATCAAATAGAAATTGCACAATACCAGAGGCATTGCTAAGGGGGGGGGGGGTGAGGAGGTATAACCTGAGGTCTTTTTGTAGTAGCCCTGGATATAAGCACAGGGGCTACAACCAGAACGCTAGCGAGCCCGGAGAGTCCCGATAGCGTAGCCACAGATCTTTTCCAGACCTAGCGACAACCCTGCAGAATACATTTGTTAATTAAAATTTCACAGTTAATCAGAAAATAGTCCTAGATGAAACTGCAAGTCTGTGACCACTGGGGAAATCACCATCGATAACACAACAGTGATGAACGTGCGGGGAGTCCATGTCGCCATGCACCACACTACCGGCCAGGAATGACCGTGGGGGAACTAATAGGACCCCTCGTGAACCAACAAACCCACAAACCGGTTGCCCCACCTTTGCGCACCTACCCGAGCAGTACCGAAGCACCTTGACCAGCACCCACAGAGCCATGGCTAACACCCAGGAACAAAACAATCGCTCACGTCTCCAATTTTTCAAAATCCACCATATAATACAATGATGTGTGTTAAAATAGGATGTTCGCCTCCTACTAAGAAAATCTACTACCCACTACATTCAACATGAAGGGATGGGAGTGTGAAAAAATAAGCTGGTGGCCCGAGGTGAGAGTAAAGAGGTCGTTGTTCCTGCCCACATCCTCACCCTCCTATGTCGGTGCCTAGTATGCTGGCGGGGAAGCCGCTGGCAGGAATTGGGGGTGCCTTTACAGTGAACACAGATGGACACCACACACGAGAATCAAAACCGACTCTTCCTGGCTAACACACTTTTTCTCAGGCACCTCTTAAAAGGTCTGCATGGGATGCCCAGAAGCACGCATTTCCCGCTCAGACCAGCAGTGTGCAAGCAACCAATCAGGCAGCAGGACCATTTACAAACATTTTCTTCCATTTATGTGCGAGAAAGGATTTGGCACTGTGTTGTCCAGTTTTAAAATCAAGCAAAATCCAAGTTCTGATACCTTTTATTGGACTACCAAATTACTGTGGTAAGCTTGGACTAACAAATTACTATGCTAAATTTATGGAACTACCATTTTAGCATAATACTTCCAGACAGTCCAATAAAAGGAATCGATTTTGCCCTCGTTTACTTCTATACTATTCAGCGATCAGGTTCCACCAACAGGCAAAACAAGGGAACTGCATGCTCATGTTCACAACGATGAACCCACTAATGGATGGAATAAGAACGGAACACACTCAGTAGGCAACACAGTGCACAGGTTGGAAAAGGAGAAAGTTGCAGCTAATCTGCCACTTACTTGGAGTGCCAGGGACCTGGCATCACTGCTCTGCAGTGCAGCCCTCATATCTTCCACCAGCTCACGCAGGCTGGCATTCTCATCCTCCAGTTTTAGAATTCTGTCCTCTGCCTGTTCCAGAGCAACAATCTCCTCATAGCACTCCCTGGAGCAAGAGCCGGTCTGGCCTCGGCTGCAGTCCGAGCTATGCTGCCCCGGAGACGCTCCTCGCTTCCCTAGAAAGGACAGTGGCTTCCTCCGTCGCCGCCTCACGGGGCTGCGTAACCGTATCTGGGTTTCAATGTGCTCACTCTCCTTTCCCACAGGCATCCGTACCACCCCGGCCTTGGAGCTGAAGTATCCGCAGAGCCGGGCGTGGAACTGCCGAAAGGTGATCTCCCGGGGCAAGTCCTCCAACAACCCAGTGCACTCTTCCAAGTCCTGCTCATCACCCTGATCCTGCCACCCTACCTTCTGCTCCTGCCCAAGGCCCAGCACACCACAAAGCACCATGAACTCCTCGCCCAGGATTCTCCCCTCTCCCTGCCAGTCCAGGTGGTGGAAGATCTCCTGCAGGTACTGGTCCAGACCGGTGGCAAGCACGATGATCTCATTCTCCACTCCGCGGTCCAGCCCGTAGTGATAGGCCAGTGCGCTGATCAGCCACTGAGTCCTGCGGGCGGGGCGATTCGGGCTGTATGGGTCCACTACACTGCACTCTTCAGAGGGGAGCTGCATAATTGCCACTGTCCCTCTGGGTCTCAGGGAACATGCTTTCCTCCAGAGGGGAAAATCTACAGGGTCTTATGCACCAGGCTTCCCACAAGACAAGGGGATTCCAGTGATATCAGCGACCACCTCTCAGCAAACTGCAAGAACCTCACAAGCTTTCTCCTTCAGGGAATGGGCAGATAATGGAACTATGTTTCCCTTTAAATAAACAGTGCAGATATTGGAGTCAGTCTTCTGTGTAGGAGCCCCAGGCAGACAATTGCAACTCCTGGATCAACTTTCCCTGTTGAAGATTGGGACTGTGTAGGACGCCTTACTGAGGGAATTTCTGGGGAGTGGTTAACCCCTATTATTTGGGGAAGCCGCTGCAGAGGTCAGGTTTCCTCATAGGGGAAGAAGATCTGAGGGACAACTGCATAGGATAGGTGTCTCTTTGTGACAGATATTCGCTGTCCATGAAGGAGACCCAGTTGCATTAAAACTTGATGGGATCCCCTCCGTCCCTTTATATGGAGGAGGTTGGCAAGGTTTTATAGGACGCCACAGAGCTCAAACACCTCTCTCTGCGGGCAAGAAGCAGAACTCTTTAGTGTCAAAACGTAGGAGATGCTAAGCTTCCTAGAGCAAGCATGGGAGCCCAAGGGTTTCCCTTTACGAGCATGGCACCTCAGGGTCAAGGAATCCCTACCGAAAGGGGCGCTCGGAAACTAAGCTTTCCAATGCAGGAAGGGACCAGACTTCCCGCAGCAGAGCGGGGAGAGGAAGGGGGCAGCAGAAAGGGCTCCGGCGCGCCACCGGTGCTTGGAGCTGTCAGGGTACTGAAGGCAGCCGCGGGATGCGGGATGCTCTGCCCGGCTCTCAGCTTCGCTTACTTCTCCCCGGACTTCTCCATTCGCCGTTGCCCCGGTGGTCGTGGTGTGTGACTGCCCAGCAGCGCCTGGTGTTCAGTCCTCGCGGCGTGCGGGATCCCGGAGCTAAACTTTGCGTCTCCTCTTCCTCTGAGCGTCCGGCGAGTCCGCGGCGGGTCCTGCAACTTCACTCCGCTCAGAGGCTGCCCCACGCTGCGCTCCCAGGGCACGGTGACGTCGCCGGGGGCGGGGCCTTTTAAACGCTCGGGATCACAGCTGGAACACTTTATCTCCAGCTCCGACCACCGGGCCCTTCAAGCCCTATCAGAAGGCGGCTAATCAAGAAGCGCGCGCTGGAGCAGAGAGACATGCAGCAGAGCTGGCATGGCACTGCAGGGGCGGAAGCAGTGCTGGCACGCTGTGCTGATTAAAGCACTGCTGGATGGAGATGGAAACTGCATGCCAGTGTTGATTAACGCGGTGCTGTATGGTATGAGGGCGATGGACGCAATTCGCATATGACCCGATGGAAGCAGTGCTGGTATATTGGTCCTGATGGTGGGGATGAAGATAAAAGCAGTGCCAGTGATGAAACCAGCGATACAATGTGATGATAATGAGAACTAAGGCGGTGCTGTTGTGGTGTGATGTTCAAAGTAGTAGTATTTAGTGTGACGACTATAAACGCAGGGCTAGAATGACATAAGGCGACGCTGGAATGGTGTGGAAATAATCCAAGAAGTGCTGGCATGCTCTGCTAATGATCAACGAGTGTTGGTGTAGTGTAGTGTAGCGATGGTGAATTCAGAACTGGAAAGGTGATGCTCAAAGCAGCGCTGTGCGGTATGATCTTGATGACAAAAGCACGGTTGGAGTGACATTATGCTGGCGATGATGAAGAAAGCTGTGCTGCCTTGCCACGATGATGATACATGTCATTTTGGTATGGTATTACTATGATGAGGAAGTCAAAAGAAATGCTATTATGGTGCAGTAATGATAAAGGCAGTGATGACACGGTACAATAAATATAAAGACAAACATGTGGACCAGTGAATAGAGGATGATAGTCCTTATTTATCGTTTCTCATATATCAATAAACATTTTTCAAATCAATTTTCTTTTTATTGTATATAAATCATTAAAAACAAATCAATGTACATTAACCATTTTCCACACAATATTAACACAAATTGTCAAAATGTTTCAGCTCACATACCTTTCCACACCATTTATTCACTCTCATTCCATCTTCACACACTTTCCTATATTCGTACACCAATGACCGTGTAACCTTTCTGTGATATTTTGTATACATGCATCAGGATTAATGCTTATCTGCTCTCTGAAATATCTGGAATTTAATTTTTTAATTGTATCTCACGTCTTTTAAATGAATGTTTTATGATAAAATGTATTGAAAAGTTGATTGATTTCAGCTAAATCAATAACAAAATAAAATAAAAAAGACTGTGTAGCATCGGTCACTATTTACAATTTTTTATTTAAACAATATTTGTTTCCCTTTGCCCGTTTTCAGGTAACTTAATCTGTATATGATTATTCCCACAAATATCTGGCCGACACATGTTTCGGTGGTCATAATTGGACTCCATATATTATGCCATTCAATCATGCAACCTTCATCAGGACAAAAACAGGAAACTTAATATGTCCTGTTGCACAAAGTAGGGTGAGCCACACCACCTATAAAAAAACAAATAAACCCCATTGTGTCTCTTATTGTTCTTTCATCCTCCCTTGTTCATATAGCACTTTCAATGTGTTTTGCAGTGATTCTTAAGAGTAATCACATCATCTGACTCACCTCCATGTATCATTTATGGGGGCGACACAGATGTGATGGACAAATCCCAACTTCGCTCCTAGGCTTGGACAAATATTTCTGCTCTAACCTAGAGGATGAAGTGATGGAGACTCCGTTAGCTGTCGTCTCCTTGTTCAATTGGATACAACTCAATCCAGATCACAAAAGATTATTATTATCATTATCAACAAGTGAGTTACAGAAAAAATTATTATACTCTCTTCAATTATAGGGGCGACTGATCATTGCCTCCCTGTTGCATATCAACTGCACGTCCCTCTCAGGTGATAATAAGAACCCAAAGTCGTTCATTCACCTGTAACATATATCCGTTCTTCAATGATCTTGTATATTTCTTTTGAACCACTATATCTCAAAGCGTATATGTGAGTGGGTGCGTACTTACTCTTCCATTCAATGTTATCTTATCCCACCAAATTGGGAAGATTGGCTATCTTCTCATACATTTATTGTTCTCTTGCTCGTGATTTACCAGCTTATGATCTTCATATGTGGTTTATTGGATCCAAATCACTGAAAGACAATGAAAATCAGACAGGGTGGTCTACCTCTAAGGCTCATCTACCCCCTCTGTTTCTCCTGTATTCTACCACAAAATCTCTCACTATCCTCGCATCAATACTTACATGTTAGTCTTTGCTCATTCGATCCAAAAGATGTGCTATATACCGTCCCATTTCTTTACTAGGTCCGGTTAATTCAATCTGCCTTAATGGCGTAGATAATTTCTCTCTTCTTGCATACTAGAGGAAAAATGAGAGAACCAGATCTCAAGAAGGTCTCCACATATTTATTATTTGGAGGATAAACTCCTGTATATCGACATAACGGTAGTCACTATAATGTCTTTCTCACTAAATCATTCAGTGTGCATTGCTCAAGAATGTTTCTCAGGGCCACAACATTTGTGTCTCTCCTGCACCAGTCCTTATTAGTGTTGCCATTTAAAACGCGCGAGTGCCCGCACAGGAATGTCCCTTTGCGCATTCATATTTATCACTAAGTTGGTCGCCGTGGCGACCTCCAGTTTGCTATAATCAACAGGAATGGCAGTGACATCTCCGTCACTCCCAGACCCCCATCTCATTCATCCCCCATCTCATTCATGGTCATTTCATTCATACTACTAAATGACCGCATGAATCCATCCTGTTCCACTTGTACATTCCACTGGGCACTTCGCCCTGTTTTTACTTTGTTATCTCCTCAAGCTGACCAACGGTACAATTTTTATAGGTGGGAAATCACCTTTACCCTATACATACTTCAAATATTCTATAGTGCCCGACACTTACCTGGGCGCACTACGCTTGCATCTCACCTCTATCTTCACTGCTGCAGCTTGCGCAGCATCTTCACTATGTCGCGGGCAGGAAAGAAAAACGCCCACGTCGCGTTATGCTCTGTTTATACATTTAGACCTGGTAACAGGAAGAGGACTATATGATATCCCAGGACGCTGTTTATATCCACCCATCCTGGGTTATGTTGTTTCGGGAATGAACACGTATTATATTTCAACATGGTGTTTTAAATCTCACATTGGCACCCACTAGACAAATGTATATAATTACCTATTTAGAGCATGCTTTTGTCTGATCTTTTCCATATCACCATTTTTAACACAGTATTGGAGACTGTTATAGACACATATGCTTAGTCTCACACCTAAAGTTCTAATCACGTATTTATTCCATATTTATAACAAAGGATTATGTAACATTCCCAGACACTGTTTATTTTAATTTTTTAAATCGAAAAAACAAATTCTTTATATCGCTGTTCCTTGGTTCGAATCGTGTCAATTACAATTCCCAACTGGGAACTCATCAAACAGATTTATACAGTCACTTGTGTACGTTAGTTTCCAACACATGTTTGTACCTAGTACCTACATCTCCCCATTTTCTAACAAAGAGTTGGGCACCGTTGTCTGTACATACACATATATAGCGCATGCCTATATTGGATCTTGCGGTGAGTGGGGACTGTCACGTTCTACCCTCATCTCATAGCACGTTTAACCCCACTCTCCAGAAGCACATATTCTGTTTGGTGACTCTTCCATACAGTCATGCATCACTCTCTCTTGGTAACACTGTGGTATGTGGAAAACCATTTTACCATATTAGTGCCCCTATCTCATGGGTATCTCTTACCTTTTTACAATCAAATTGTTCCATTCAACTGAAACATTCAGACCCCGCCAGACCGTATCTAGGGTGTATATCCACGGTTGCTGTAGCTTATGTAGAGTGGTGGCCATATCTCCACGTCTAATCTGTGATCTAATAGATTGCAACACAAACCATTTTAGCTCGGTATCTTTATGGCCGTATCGTGTGAAATGGTTCACATGGGGCTTATCTGCAATCTAGTTTTGTATGCAGGACCTATGTTCCCCGATTCTCTGCCTCACCTCTCTAGTGGTTTTGCCCACATACATTAGGTCACATGGGCAGATAATGATATAAATTACATTTTTGGTCTTACAATTTGTGTGAGTTTTTAGTTTCCAGTTCACTTGGCCATAATCAAATTCCAGTTTTGTTTCAGTCAGTGGACATGCTACGCAGTTACCACACCTATGGTGACCCACTACTGGGGGCAGACCCCATTGATTAAGTACCATTTGATCCCTGTTTATCTCTGAATATGTGTGGACAAACTTTGTTTCAGATTTTGGTTCCTTTTAAAGGCGAACAACGTTTTTTTACTCAAACTACCTGGTTGTTTAATCAAATCGCAGTTCCGATTAATGAACTTTTTAATATCATTACTTACCGGGTAAAAGGTTATCACACAAACCAGTCTTTCTTCCTTAGTCTTTTCCCGAGGGATTAGACATATATCCCGGCTAGTGTTTGGTGCCCTATTTAGGTTATATTTTATGAGGTTTTTGGGGTAACCCCTTTCGCCTAATCTCTCTTTTAGGTGTGCTGCATGTTTTACAAACTTTGTTTTTCCGTGCAATTCCTGTGGATTCGCAAGAATTGCCCATAGGGTAAATTTTGCCTTAGTCCCACCGGATGAAATCTCAAGAAGTGCAACAAAGTGTTTTTATCGATGGGCTTCCTATATAAAGTTGTTACTAACTTCTCTGCAGACTTTCTGGTTAACAAGTCCAGGAAACTAACCTCAGTCTTGTTCCACTTAATAGTAAATTTAGTATTTGCATTGCATGAATTGAGCTATTTATGAAAAGCCATGAGAGAGTCATTTGAACACCTCCAGATGATAAAAACATTGTCTATATATCTGTGCCAGGCCCTAAGGCGTTGGTGCATATCCAGGTGTTGTTCCACCTGACTATCCCTTCCAGATATACATTTTTCTTCATAGTTGGCCATAAATAAATCCGCCACGTCTGGGGCGTAAGTCCCCCCATATTCACTCCTCTCTTTTGTTTATATAGTTGTTGTTTAAAATGGAAAAAAGTTTTCAGTCATGGCTAATCAAGCACATTCGAGAATTAGACCTTTTGGGGGACCATGTTGAGTCGTTCTTTTGTCCAGGAAGTCACCAAGTACTTCAAGACACTGCATTTGTGGTATTGAAGTATACAGAGACTCCACGTCCATTGTAACTAAAATGACATCAGCACTCACATTCATGTTCTGTATAATTCTAATCATGTCAGATGAATCTTTAACATAAGATGGCATCTTTTCAACAAATGGTTTAAGGAAGAATTCAACATAAACCTATAGTGGCTCGAGGAGGGAATCGATAGCTGAGATGATTGGTCTGCCTGGGGGATTGTTCATACTCTTATGAATTTTAGGTAAGATGTAGAAGGCCACTCTCTTAGGATGGACTTTATTAAGAAAATGGCCCTCATCTTGACTTATCCATGCTTCATTATCTGCATGATCTATGAGGCTTTTACTTTCTGCCTGAAGTCTCAAAGTAGGGTAAAAGTCAAGTTTGGTATAAGACTCCTCATCCCCTAACAGACGTAAACATTCCGTCTCATAATCAGTTGTTTGCATAATCAAGATTCCCCCTCCCTTATCTACTGGTTTAATAGAAATACCCTGTGTATCACAGAGTTTTTAAGGCTCTCTCTTTCCACTTTGGTCAAATTATCTTGCGCATAATTCTTCTTTTCAATTGTCTTAAGAACCTCCCGGGTGGCTCTGTTCTCAAAAGCCTCTATTTCGGGTGGGCAGGTATGGGGCAGTGGATTAAATGTAGATTTTGTTCTGGCGCCAGTCACATTAGGCACAGTGTCTACAGTTTCTCTCTCTCCTCTATTCTCATTTCGCTGGTTTTGAAGGAAGATTTCAAAATAATGTTTACGGCGTATATTCCTAAAGAATCTGTTTAATTCCAATTCTGTTGTAAACCGGTCAGCCTTTGCCACCGGGACAAAAGACAGGCCCTTGGAAAGTAACTCCTTTTCTGCCATATTCAGTATGAGTGAGGATAAATTGACAATCAGTATCTTATCATTATCTCTTACTGGTTCTGGTACCATTGTCTGGTCTTCATTCCGGGCCCCTGGCTGTGCCGCGGGCAGCTCCTTTGATTCCCTCGATAAAAACCCTGTTGTTGTTGTACACCTCTCCCCCAAGAACTCGGGGCCCACTTGGTTGTTTAATGATGGATCCGATCTGCTGGACGAGGCTGAGGTATTGGAGAAAGACACACACCTATTATTTCTCTGGTATTTTTGATCATTTGCTTGGTCTGTGAAAACCTTCTCTCAGGTAAGGAAGGGTAAGTTTTCTCCTCCTTGTAGTTGGCCACATCTTTCTGTAGTTTAAAGATTTTACGGTCGAGATTGAGTTGTTTGAACTTTTTAATCTCCTCCTCTAGATTTTCCAGTTGTTTCTTAGCCTCTTTAATAGTCTTATTGTTAAGAAAAGCTTTTTCTAATTCGGCCAATTCCTCCGCCTGTTTTTTGGTTTCTTCCTCCGTTGTCTCTATTATCAGGATTATCCAGTCCCGAGAACATTTATTGCCAACCCCCACTGAAGTTCTTCTGGAATTTGGGGTTGTCACTAAATATTTTCGGGATGTTTGTGACCTGTAGACCCTCTGGAATAATTCCCGCCTTGAGGTACTCAAGCATAAATTTGCCATGAAGGTCCGTTCTAGTCAATTTCTTCATTTTTTGAGTGATCTTATCTATATCGTCTTGGCCCCCGCTCATAGTTGCCACAGTCGCAGCATTAGTCAATAGTGTTGGAGTTCCTAAGAGTTTTTTATAATGCTCATCTGAGAAGGAAAAAATATTCACACTCTCCATTTTTTGTTCCTATTCAATCACACAATCTCATTAATGCCCTTACAGCCACGGGCTGTACACACAGATTCCAAAATTAGGGGTGCCACACCCACATGGCACTTAGTCAGTTCCCGAGAATCTGACTGACCCTTTCCTGAATCAATTTTTAACTGATTTACTTTTTGTTATTGGGTGCTGTTATCCTGCGTCAAGAGGTCATTTTTCCAAATCAGTTGCATTTTCTGTTATTTTAGATAATTGCATCACAAAGGATGGTCTTCTCACAGACTCAATACCAGCAAACTCCAGACTGAAACAAGGCTGCATTTTTGCTTCCATTTTATTTAACTTTTATATTAATTAATGTCAATAAAGCCTTGGAATCTGTACGCTCTTTTCCACCAAAACTTGGTTCAAAAGAAATCTCATGGCTTTCATACGCCAACAATCTCATCCTACTTGATAGAACCCTGATAGGCTTGCAAAGGAAGCTTGCATCTCTAGACAAATATCGCCATGATAACCATCTAATTAGAAATGTACAGAAGTTTCAACCACAAATATAAATTCTACTGGACTCTGGTCAAAACATCTCTTCTTCAAGTCCACCAGTATAAATATCTTGGTTTGAATGTTAACGCACACATTTCTAACTTGCCTTACAAACTTGAACTAAAAACAAGAATAAAACTTCTAACAGCTCAAGGGAAAGCCATTAAAATCAAACATGGAAGATTCTCGTAACACCCTCGAAAATATTCTATAAACAAAAAGTTACTCCGATAATCACCTATTGTGTGCAATCTCAGCTTCCATATAATTGTCCAGAATGGAACTTGCTCGAAGGAATCTATTGGAAGAAAATCTTATCCCTCCCTTCAAGTACACCCATTGTGATTATTAGATATAAACTAGGCTTGTTTTCCCTGTCAGCCATAATTGCCTGGCAAATGTTATCCTGCCATGGAAAGTGCATATTCTGCGTGACTCCTAACAGCACCTCACTACCAGCTCTAAAGTCAATTCTGCAAGCCACAAAGAACAGCCCATTACATTTATGGGAATCAGCTTGTACTACTATTTAGAACAATGCTGATATTACTCTAATACTATTACTTGAGTTTCCCGGTAAAGCTAAACTCAAACTTTGGCAGTGGCATGGCGAACAACTTGGGAGATCTGCAATCCATACGCATCATTTCGACTTGGCACCTTTCTACTTAACCCAATTAAAGACATGCCTTTATACCTCATGACATTTCCAGATCCTAAACATGCTCAATCAATTTTAAGGCTTTGCTTAAATATATGGCCCACTAAGACTCAAATAGCTTGCTATAACAAATCTTTGCATTTAGACGTAACATGCAGATTCTGTAGCATCAGTCAGCACAAGGAGACTCTACAACACCTTTTAACCGAGTGCACTGCATTATCACAATTAAGAAAGGACACATTGTTTAAACATCTTGAAGATTTTAAACTTATGACTAAAGATATAATGTGGTTATATATTTTTAATGCAAGTAAGGTGTCATTAAACATCTGGACAGTTATTTTTAACAGCATTAAATCTAGGCAATGATTCTGGTCTCAATTAATTGATGTATAATTCTGTTGAACTCTGTCCTATAGTTTTAAGTATGACAATTATCCAACGTTTAAAATATTGTTTTTATATTCATAAGGTTTTTAGTGTGCTGATTTACTGTTTTTAGAAATTTACTATCATTATTTTAAAAATCTAATTTTAATTGTTCTAATAACTGTCCTCAATTATCCTATTAATGTAATATATGTCACTATTCTATGAAATCCAACATATGTTAATAATGAGCTACTCTTATTCAATATTGTATCTTATGAAGAGGATGTGTTACAACTAAAACAATAAAGCTATTAAATTGAAGTGTATTTGCATTTTGGTGTATCTGATCAAAGTCATTTTGGAAATCAATCCCTATTATAATTAACTAACTGTTTTCACTTTTTAGTTTATTTATGATCTGTTTAAAGGCCATAATCTCATCCAACAACACCCTACTGCAACCAGTCTGGTCATTCAATTGGCATTGAAGGCGGCCTACATGTAAAGAGAGTGCCGAAACTTTATCTTGTAGTGCAGCAAACTCTATTTCACACTCTGCACTGACCTGTGGGAGGGATTTTAGCTCATTTTTGAGGGTATCAGGTAATAAAATCGCAGGAAAAATGTTGCCAGTAAAAGAATTGCGGCAAAAATGCTGGGGTTTGACCCGGTAAAGGTGTACCCCATTATACCATTTATGGGGAGCAGGGGTTGCGGGGGTGTCCCTCGCTCCCCTTAAATGGTATAATGGGTTTGGGGTTGCAATATTGTATTCACAGCCATTTTTGCTGTGATTTAAAGATATGGAACCTTTTTTAGTTGTTTAATGAGATCTTCATACTTCAGCTCTAAAATCTAACTTTTCTGTAACTTCTCTTCTAATTGCTGAAGTGATTTCTGAGCCTGTTCCAGGTCTCCAGTCTGATTCAGCATACCGCCTCTTTATTTTGATCTCTCTTTTCAACTAATTGTAAATAGAAATAGAAATGAGCCGTGAGATGAGCCATTTGAATCTGTTCTTCACAAATAGTTATGGTCATGTAAAATGCCTCTAACGCTTTGTCTAAACACCCACCTTAAAGGCAAATGCCAGTTCTTACTGATGTTACCTTTTCCATCATTCTATTTTGCTAGCTCCCAGCTGCCATCTCTGGCCATTCACCACAAATAAATAATTTAGGAGATGTTCTCTCGACTTATCCATCTCAATAGCACTCATTTTAAAAACAGCATTTGTGCACCCATTTTTCACTCTCTCTGCATAGGGGCAAAAATCTCATCCTAGTGCTGCTAGATTTCCACAATTTGTATTTGTATTTTATTTATTTGTATTGCGCGCCAAGCCAGGGGGCATCTGGGCACATTTCGTAAGGTTTCATAGTTACATATATACATTATAAGGTACACAAAAATACAAGGATAAGAGATACATTATTTACAAATTGAGTATGCTAAGCATAGGTGCACAAAATACAAGGATACAAGATACATTACCTACAAGTAGAGCAAGCTAAACATTGGGCATGGAGCAGGTTGGTAGTAGGCACATTTACATGATTATGGGAGGGTTCACATGTAACAGGTTGGGCATAGGCGTAGGCGTAGGGTCTGGTATTGACTTTACTTCTGAAGGAGTGGAAGGATAGTTCAGTTCTGAGTTAGATGGGTAGAGTGTTCCATAACTTCACAGCAAGCACAGGGAAGCTGCTGCCCCCAGCCTTCTGAAGCTTGAACCGCGGTACCTTGAGGCAGTGTGCCTGGGCACCTCTAAGGGGACAGTTAGAGGTGTTGCGAGTGAATAGATTTCACAGGTAGCTCGGTGCAAGGTTTGCAAGGCACTTGTGTGTGAGTGACAATGATTTGTGGGTGATTCTTTGGTTGACAGATAGCCAGTGTAGGCTACGTCTGGTATCTGAGATATGATGGGTTCTGAGGATATTCAACGCTTCCTAATGGCATTGTTTTGAATTATTTGTAGTTTATTTGTAGTTTGTTTGTATTCCGTTGGCAAGTCACTAGATAAATAGTTGAGTTTCAACAAGACCAGAGATCTGGCTAAAGTGGTTAGAAAAGGTCGGCACGCAGTGATGAGTTTGCATATGTAGGCAGCTGAGGAGATTATTGCATTAGTTTGTCTGTCTAAAGATAGTGTACAATCTAGGTAGATACCAAGGGTTTTTGCATCCTTAGAGACACTGATGGTGTTACCGTCAATGGTGAAAGAGTCAAAGTTGGGCTCTCACTTATTAAGTCCATGTTGTGAGCCAAGGAGGAGTAGCTCTGTCTTATTGTTAAGACAGAGCCCGTGTTGTGCCATCCAGGCCTGGATAACAAGGTAAATGTCGTTAAGTGCTTTGGAATCTGCTTTTTGGTCTCCAGTGATGGGGATGAGTATTTGGGTGTCATCTGCATAATTAGTGTAGGTGACACCCAAATGATCAAGGATATCGAAGAGGAGCTTTATAAACACATTGTAAAGTGTGGGAGATACTCATGCGCCTTGGGGAACTCCACACAAGACTGGTGCAGGTTCGGCGGAGGCTGACGGACAGAAGAGCCTCATAGATCTAGGAGGTTATTAGATTCTAGATGATCCTGGATTTGCAAGTAGGCTGCTCTATCCAGGGTTCTTAATAAAAAGGGGACTGTGGTGATAGGCCTATAGTTTGTGGGGATGCTCGGATTTAATGATGGCTTCTTAAGTAATGGGAGAACCCAGGTGTCTTTGAGGTTATTGGGAACGATGCCAGTGTTAAATGAGGTGTTTATTAGTGAGGTGATGAATGGCGCTAGCTCTTTCATTGCCTCCTTAATGAGGAGGGCTGGGCAGGTATCTCCGTGACAATTAGATGGTTTAAGTTTAAGGATTATTTTTTGATGGAGAGTGGTGAAAAATTGAATAGCTAGTGGGTGTGCTGTAGGGGGGCTGAAGAGGTGTTTTGGTGTGTGTCGAGTGATGGACTGTTTTTTTGCATTCGATTTTATTATGGAGCATAGTGATTTTACATAGTAGTGCTTTTTGAATGTTGGAGCCCCATGTGCTGTCTTTGACGCACGTGTCGGGGGCGAGGGGGCTGCTGGGGATTCTAATTCTCTGAGTATCTTAAAGAGTTCTTTAGTACTCGATTTGGCTTGGGTGATCCGGTTGTTGTACATGTCTTTTATGGCTTGTAAGATCGCATCTTTGTAGTTGAGGGATGCTAGCATCAGGTTGTCCTTGTTGGGTGCAGCGGGAAGACTCTTCCAGAGGGCCTTTACCTTCTTTTTTTCTTGCGTAGTACTCTGAGAGGCGGCGTAAACCAAGAGTTGAGGTGTGTGCGTGGTTTAGACCTCCATAGTGTAAGTGGAGCAATAGTCTTGATAGCCTTGAGGACAGTTTGATTGTAAATATCAACCAACACCGTAGGGTCTGTATGCATCTCGCTAGCATTGTTGAGGATGGGTAGTATCAGTGGAAGCAGTTTTTCCCCTGGTTGTATCCCTATTGTTTCTAGTACTGATGGGCGGGAGATGTTCTGCTTGATGCTCTGGTTGTCATACTTGATGGTGAATGTGATCAGATGGTGGTCTGACCAGGCACACGGAGTGTTGGATAGGAGGTTTATGCTGCAGTTGAGGTCTCCAAGCCAATCAAGGGTCCTGCCTTTGATGGGGGTGGATTCCAGGAATGCGGTGGAGGCAGCCTAGTGCCGTTATTGTATTGGCGATGTCTAGAGCTTTGGTATCCTTAGCATCTTGGAAGCCAAGATTGAGGTCACCCAATAGAATAATTTGCAAGCTGAGCTTGGTTTTGGTGGAGAGAAGGGTGGTAATATCTTCTTCAAATGTGGATACTGGCCCAGGTGGCTTGTAGATAAGGTGCATAGTGAGTGTTTGGGTAGCTGAGACAGGAAGCTTGACGGACAGCAGGTCTGAGAGGGGAAAGGCTGACTTGCCATGGGTATGAGGCCTAAGAAGGTTCGGGATATGAAGGCGACACACCCGCCTATTGACTGGTTAGAATCTCTATTGAATCTAGTGATGGAGTAGTCATTAGGGATGGCGAGAGAGATGGCCCTGCTACACCATGTAACCTGGTCTCAGTGATCGCTAAGAATTCGAGGTCTTGTGTTGTGATATAGTCAGCGATATCTAAGACATGAGCTGGGAGTGATCTAGCGTTAATTAGTGCACCCTTAATAGGGGTGGTAGCTTTGTCTGGGATGTGTTTGATATTGGTGGTGGTATTGAGTTCCTTTGGCAAGGTACACTTGGTAGGTACGATCTTGGGGATACCTCCTAATTTAATAGAGGTATTGTGAATTTTGGTCATGGTAATGGTATTGGATGCTGACGGGACTGGTAGAAATCTGGTGCCTAATCTGAAGTTTCTATAATTCAGAGCGCAAGGTTGATTCTGTGTGGGTTTGGTGGCAAAGTGTTCAAGCCATAAGGCTAGTGAGTGCAGGTAAGGGCTGTGTAGTGATGTGGTGGTGGTTGGAGTGGTTCTGTGGATAGGGTGTAGGCAAAAGGGCAAGAAAGCTGAAGGTGGGATGCTATCTGCTGGAGGGAGCCTAGTGCTCATAGTTAAGGATGTGTAGGCCATTTTGTACATGTTGTTGGATGTCCGAGTGGGCTGGATAGATGGGTGGCTGAAGGTGGGAGTGGCAATGGTAGGCCGTAGCAGATTGCCAAGTGGTAGTGTTGTGTAGCGTATTATATAAAGCAAATACATAGTGAGGTGTTTTGCAAGCTGGCTATGCGGATGGCCACAGTAAGAAGCAATTATTACACAAAAATGCATGAAACAATTCAAACAGCTTGTTAAGGATATCAGGCACGTTGGACTAAAAGTGCATGAAACAATTCAAACAGTTTGTTAAGCATATCAGGCATGTTAGATTAAGAGTGCAGTAAAACGCAAAACGGACCGATAGTGCTAGGTAGACATATGGGCACGTTAGGTTGGATGTGCAAGGATAGATAAGCAAGGCAATTGACAGAAAGCGGCATTACAGTATGGTGCCGTATTGTTATATCTTCTTACTGTGGTCTAATAAACAGAAATAGCATTAGAAGACATAGGGGCTACATCAGTATTAGCATTTGTGGGTGAATAATAGTAAAAAGTCAAGTGTGACGATGCGAGTCGCCCACTGGTGTACTGCGCAGGTGAGGGCGTAGTTCGCTCTTGTGGTGGCGGCAGTCAACGAGGTATGTTATAGTGGATAGCAGGATTTGCAGGAGGTCAGGAATACAAATTAGGCTTACCCTGTGATGGTGTTAGTTGAGGTGAGCACGTCAGGGACAGTCATGGACGTAGATAAGCAGAGTTGAACGTTCTGCGGCCGCGGGTTGATCCGGACAGGCACAGACAGGCTAGTGCCTTAAATAGAGTGCCTTTAATGGGAGGGCCGGCTTGTGCCTTTCTGGCAGAGCTGGACCAGATAAATAGCAGCGTCATATCAATGAGCTGCGAGATGGTTGCTAGGCAACCTGTAAACAAACAGTGGCAGTGGCCATTTTGTGAGGCTCCACGTGTCCGTCTGTGCACAGTGCTAAAGGCACGGAAATGATGGTAGAGGGGCGCAGATGATTTTCAAACGAGTCTGGGGGGGTCCTTCCTGGCAGTGGGGGATCAATGTGGCAAAGCAGAAGAGCATTCAGTTCTGCTTACCCCGCATCAGCAGTCTCGATGCTGTGGGATCGGACTTCTCCTGAGGCTGGCGACGATGATACGGGCTGGGCTACTGCCCACCCTAGGAAGAGAAGAGCAAAGGCCAAATCAATGCCATACCGAATGTCAACTCAAATCAGATTACATTTGCATTACTTTGCACAATCTAATTTCTCTATACACCTCACTGATTCTCAGGGGTCAAACCACAGTGGTACTTTAACAATTACATGAATAACCTGCCATCCACCTCAATTCGGTTATACTAGAATGAATCACCTGTCAACAGTGGTCTTGTCATTAATCAAGAAACAGCAAGTTAGATCCCTGATACAAACCCCCACATGTAATGAAACATTTAGAGACTAGGCGCAACATGGGGAGTTTGTTCCCCACGAAGTGCCACTCGATATATAATTTGATTCTGCTAGTCCTGTATACAACTCATATAGAGCAACTGAGACATCTCCCCCTGTGCCACCAATAAGCCAGGAACCAGGCTGGAGTACAGAAAGAATATATATTTATTAAATCATAGGTTCCATGAATATTTGCACCAAATGATTACACACACCACCTTCTCTGTGGCACAAAACAACTTTTTTGGATTTCGCTTTTGAGTCTCATGTACATGGAACAAAGGCCAAATAAACAGGTCAACCCTCCAGTCCCACAAAACCCCCCAAATTTCAAAATTAAACAATACTTTGGAACATTACAAGATCATGAGCATTAGCATTCCTTGATAAGGGTTAGATCCAAATCAAATGCAAACATTTACTATTTTCAAAACCAATTTCACACATGCAGTGCTTTGTATGTGATTTCTCCCATACACCCAGAGGGGTGAGGGCAGGAGCCCCCCCAGCCCTACAGCCCAGCAGAGGATCCACAGCAGGACCCAGGCACGGAGCGTGCCACTGTGCAGGGCCTGCCTGACCCTGTCCGGAAGAAGTGCCTGACTCGCCCATGCCGGGCGCATCGCGGCACGATATCGAGGCTGAACCTCGATTTGATCTGAAAGAACCGCCGGCAGGCGGAATCGCCGGCGGCCAATCCTAAGGCCATACAAAGGCCTGTTCTGCGCCCAGGTTCCCCCATTTCTCCCATACACCCAGAGGGGTGAGGGCAGGAGCCCCCCCAGCCCTACAGCCCAGCAGAGGATCCACAGCAGGACCCAGGCACGGAGCGTGCCACTGTGCAGGGCCTGCCTGACCCTGTCCGGAAGAAGTGCCTGACTCGCCCATGCCGGGCGCATCGCGGCACGATATCGAGGCTGAACCTCGATTTGATCTGAAAGAACCGCCGGCAGGCGGAATCGCCGGCGGCCAATCCTAAGGCCATACAAAGGCCTGTTCTGCGCCCAGGTTCCCCCATTTCTCCCATACACCCAGAGGGGTGAGGGCAGGAGCCCCCCCAGCCCTACAGCCCAGCAGAGGATCCACAGCAGGACCCAGGCACGGAGCGTGCCACTGTGCAGGGCCTGCCTGACCCTGTCCGGAAGAAGTGCCTGACTCGCCCATGCCGGGCGCATCGCGGCACGATATCGAGGCTGAACCTCGATTTGATCTGAAAGAACCGCCGGCAGGCGGAATCGCCGGCGGCCAATCCTAAGGCCATACAAAGGCCTGTTCTGCGCCCAGGTTCCCCCATTTCTCCCATACACCCAGAGGGGTGAGGGCAGGAGCCCCCCCAGCCCTACAGCCCAGCAGAGGATCCACAGCAGGACCCAGGCACGGAGCGTGCCACTGTGCAGGGCCTGCCTGACCCTGTCCGGAAGAAGTGCCTGACTCGCCCATGCCGGGCGCATCGCGGCACGATATCGAGGCTGAACCTCGATTTGATCTGAAAGAACCGCCGGCAGGCGGAATCGCCGGCGGCCAATCCTAAGGCCATACAAAGGCCTGTTCTGCGCCCAGGTTCCCCCATTTCTCCCATACACCCAGAGGGGTGAGGGCAGGAGCCCCCCCAGCCCTACAGCCCAGCAGAGGATCCACAGCAGGACCCAGGCACGGAGCGTGCCACTGTGCAGGGCCTGCCTGACCCTGTCCGGAAGAAGTGCCTGACTCGCCCATGCCGGGCGCATCGCGGCACGATATCGAGGCTGAACCTCGATTTGATCTGAAAGAACCGCCGGCAGGCGGAATCGCCGGCGGCCAATCTTAAGGCCATACAAAGGCCTGTTCTGCGCCTGTTACGCGCATGGCAGCGCGGAGTGGCCATCAACTCGGCTCAACCTACACCCCACCCTCCACCAGAACCCTCTCGCATAAGGAGAACGTACTGTAAGTACCTGCAAGTACCGGGACATTACTGCACGCATGTACTTTTAGCCACCTCTACCCAGATGGTCTAAGGTCACTACTACCAGTCACACACCCTCTGGTCATATACTGTGTTGTGCCTTACGGTCGCATAGTGACCACACTACTGTGTTGTGCCCTATGGTCGTATCTAGACCACACTACTGTGTTGTGCCCTATGGTCGTATCTAGACCACACTACTGTGTTGTGCCTTATGGTCGTATTTAGACCACACTACTGTGTTGTGCCTTACGGTCGCATAGTGACCACACTACTGTGTTGTGCCTTATGGTCGCATAGTGACCACACTACTGTGTTGTGCCTTATGGTCGTATTTAGACCACACTACTGTGTTGTGCCTTATGGTCGTATTTAGACCACACTATTGTGTTGTGCCTTATGGTCGTATTTAGACCACACTATTGTGTTGTGCCTTATGGTCGTATTTAGACCACACTACTGTGTTGTGCCTTACGGTCGCATAGTGACCACACTACTGTGTTGTGCCTTATGGTCGTATCTAGACCACACTACTGTGTTGTGCCCTATGGTCGCATAGTGACCTCACTATTGTGTTGTGCCTTATGGTCGCATGCCCTGATTTTGCTGCCCACATAGCATTCTGATTCTAGTTGTGCCATGTTGAACGATACCCTCGCCATGCCTCAACAATCCACTAGCTCACCAGCTGCCCCACTGGCATTCCCCTCCAACATTCCTCCTACCTACTTCCTACCATCATTCTTCACTGAAAGTATCCCCACAGCACGTCACCCTCCACCCAGCATAACTTCCTACACTAGACCCATCCACACCAGGAACCAACTCCTAGGTCTCCGTTCTAGATACCCTAGACTCACCCACCAAGCACCTCCCACCACTCTCAACACGCCTAACACGCCATCCCTTACAGTCAAAACACCCTTACCTAAACCCACCATGCCGCACCCCATCCCGGCGACACCACTCAACACCACCCCTACCTCGGCCCAACACACACACAACCTACAGTGTGCCCTCATAAACGCCAGATCCATCCCTGCCCATGCCATTGAAATTCACGAACTCCTAATTAGCTTGGACCTTGACATCTTAGCCATCACCGAGACTTGGCTGCACAGCGCTGCAGGGCCAGCCCTCAACCTTACTATCCCACAGGGGTACGCCATTATCCGGCAAGACCGCCTCTCCTCAGTAGGTGGTGGGGTAGCATTCATCCTGAAAGATCACCTCGAGGCCAGACAAATCACCTCCAATCTAGGTGACACCATAGACTCTCTAGCTATAAAAATTGCCCTCTCCCCTAACTCCACCATCACCTTCAACCTAGTCTACCGCCCGCCCGGCCCACTAACTGAGTTCCATGAGAACCTTGTACACCGCCTAACAGAAAACCTAAAACTCACCTCCAAAAGCATCCTTCTAGGTGACCTTAACCTGGGGTATAACGACAAAAAGGACAAGCCAGCTAAATCTCTTGCACTAGCCTTAAAAGAACTAGGCTTCGACCAAAAAATAACCTCACCTACACACAACAAAGGCCGTATCCTGGACTGGATAGCTGACCACAATTGTCACGTCGACATTAGCTCCATCACCCCGACTCCTTGGTCAGATCACCACCTCATTCACTTCTTTATTCCCGCCGTATCTAACACAAACAAACCTAACCCCATCCCCCCAGCACTGGCAAGATGTGTAAAAAATCTCACGAAAGATAAAATTACACCCCACCTTCACATCCTCTCCACAGACCTCAAGTCATCTGACCCGTCAGAATTAGCAGATATCTACAAGAGCACCATAAGCACCGCCATTGACGCCATTGCCCCCTTGCAGACCAAAAAAGCCAAAACTATCAAACACTCAAATACCTGGTTCTCCACTGAACTCAAAGAACTCCGCTCACAGAAAAGAAAAGCACTAAACTCCTGGCAGAAATCGCCTTCCCCAGCCACCCTATCCTCCTACAAAAAAATCACTGCCCAATACAAAAAAGCCATAATCACAGCTAAATCAGTCTCTTATAATGACAGAATTGCTAATGCAAGCTCCGAATCCAAAGAACTCTTCGCCATTTTCAACGAACTCACCACACCGGCCACCAAATCACAAGACATTGTTAAAGACCAAATCTGGTGCAACTCCATACAATCTGCCTTGTTAAATAAAATTGAACTCCTACAAACAAAAATTAACGAGCACCACAAAAACCTATCACTGCACCTCAAATCTCCCACCACCACGAGCCACATGCCCACCCCTAGCTCGGGAACCACATCCACCAAAGCCCCCACTACCCCGTTCAAATTCAGGGAAGTCACAGAACACGAAGTTATTGAGATAATGAACAAGATCAAACCATCCAATTGTAAAGGAGATCCCTGCCCCGCCAGCCTGATCAAAGACTGCACTGAAACACTCGCACCTTTCCTTAAATCATTCATTAATGCCTCTTTCAAAGCCAATACTGTCCCTGACAGTCTAAAAGAAGCCTGGGTGCGCCCGCTTCTAAAAAAAACCACCCTCGACCCTGAAGTAGCTACCAACTACAGGCCCATCACCACTGTGCCTTTCCTGCTCAAGATTCTGGATAAAATGGCCTACACACAAATCCAGGATTATCTCGAAACCAACCATATCCTAGGAAAAAGACAGTCAGGCTTCCGACCAGGTCACGGAACAGAGTCAGCCCTACTTGATCTGAAAATACAGCTTGCAGACACTATGGATAAAGGCAAACCTGCACTCCTTCTCCTACTGGATCTATCTGCCGCCTTTGACCTTGTCAACCACGATATCCTAGGCATGCACCTAAAAAATGAAGCACACTTCTCCCCGGAAGCCATTGCATGGGTGGCCTCTTTCCTAAATGGCAGACGCATGAAAGTCTTCTCAGACACTGCCTCGGCAACCCCTACCACCATCCACTGCGGCGTCCCACAAGGCTCCTGCACCGCCCCCACTCTCTACAATATATTCACCCTTCCTCTCTTCAATGACCTCGACTGTCGTAACATAGCGTACACCAACTACGCAGACGATACGCAGGTACTACTCCCTCTAACTGGTACCTACGAAGAAGATGCGACAGCATTAACCAAAATCTACACAGCCATCCAAACCTGGATGGCGGCCAACGACCTCTGCCTAAACGGGGACAAAACCGAAATCCTCATAGTAGGGACCAATGAAATTCTCAACAAACTCCCCCCCCAATACAAATCCTTCAACATCGACAACTCCACCATCACAGTCTCCAAGACTGTTAAAACCTTAGGCGTTCACCTAGATGCCTCACTATCTATGTCTCGCCAGGTCAACGCCATAGCCTCTTCCTCGGCACTTACCACCAAGATGATAAATGCTGTCAAGCCTTTTCTCTCCGCTAAAAACTGCCTGTCCATCGCCAGAGCCACTATAGGGACAAAACTAGACTACTGTAATGCCCTGTTCCTAGGCACCTCCGCCCACAACCTAAAAAAACTCCAAATCACGCAAAACAATGCGCTCCGGGCAGCACTGTCCATTCCAAAAAGAGAACACATCTCGCAAGCAAGGAAAGATGCTCACTGGCTACCCGTGAAGGAACGCATACTCTTCAAAGCCATGACCATCACACATAGATGCCTATCCCTGGATGCCCCACCCTATCTCGCAGAAAGAATCACACCGAAAGCCTCCATCAGACCCACCAGAGCGCACCGCACCAACATGATTGATGTCCCCACGTTTCAAAGATCCAGGGCGGGAGGAACCAGCTTCCAACACCTCGCACCTAAAAACTGGAACTCCTTACCTACCTCACTAAGGAACGAAAAATCATACCATACCTTCCGTAAAAACCTCAAAACCCTCCTATTCCGCTAAAGTCTACCACATGCACTCTCATGCTTGCATTGTAACCACAGCATAGCATAACCTTTAAGCTCAATGTTTATTACCAATGTGAAATGTACTCTGTAACTCGGTTTACATCTGTAAACACATTCCTATGCTTGTGTTCATGACTAAGTCTGCTGTAACAGCGCCACGATGCCCCAGGGCAGTTCTGTGCGCTTTATAAATGCAAATAAATAAATATGTTTCATTTCCCTGTACACTTTAAAATGCTATCTGTTTTGAAAACACAACAGACCTTTGATAATATTTTGGATTGATAAAACCCTTCTTCCTTCTCCACCCTGAACCAACACAACACAAACTCTCTATTCTATCAGTATCACTTTCTCACTCTCAAGAGAGAGCGTGTATTTTTCAATTTGGAACTACACTTTGTTACATTTAGCAAAGCACTTCTCTACCCAGCACCAAACCCAGACCTTCAGTTACATTCAGCACCCCTCTGCTTAAAGGCCAGATGCTCGTGACTTAAGGACGGTGGCAAAGTGCTACGTGCGACAACACATTTGACAAAAATGTTGTTTGATTGTGCTCACGAGACGAATGGTAGTGAAAGTGAAATAATGGTGGTCCGTCGTGAGAAAACCAAACAGCAACGGTGCTCCCAATGGGTCTGTGTGAAACTGTTATGGGTGGCACTTCCTTCGCGTCGCTTTTGGACGCCGTCAGTTCGGTGGGAGGTCCCAAGTGGGTGTGCTAACAAACTTCCTTCTGCCGAGTCCAAAGAGGGAATGGTGACATCAAGGCCAATTGAGGAGGGGCCTACAGATCGCGAGCACCACAGTTGGCTCAACAAAGATTCTTTGGGTCTCAAAGAGCATGCGCACTGTGAACATACACAGTCTACCTTTGCCGATTGGGACTGGTGTGAAAACGACTCACACAGCTGAAACATGGAGGAAACATTTTGTGTTTAACTGACCCCCCCAATTAGGGAATTATGGGGTTGACAAGTAAAATAGGCGTACCCAATTAGATTAACAGACTATAGTTTTTATCCATACTGGGATTAATTTTGAACGTTAACAAAATCACCCTGTGTTATTTGGCTATAGGGGAATTAATTGAATTATTGTTAATCAAAAAATAATAAGGGTCTACTTACATACCCCCACCCATTAACTAAGGGGAAGATATCAAGTCATACAAATCCCCACTGGTTCTGTTGGACAAGCTACTTAACTTGAGAATCTCAGTTTTTGGTGCTCAGAATAGGCATCAAGACTGCATGCTCAGGGGAACACCAGGGTCTCGTCAAACAGCCTCTCCAGGTTCAGTCATCACCCGCCAGCATTCACCCCTCTCTTGGCCTCTCCTTGCTCATGTGACCCAGTGACCTTTTAGTCTTCCCAAACTGCTGTCTCCCAGGAGAGGTTAATCATGCAGCAATAGTCATTGCACCCAAGTAATATCAGGCAGTCTCCCAGGTAATATTAAATCTCCATCCATCTTTCAATAGCTCCACCCAGATGATGTTTAGGCAGCTGTCCTTTTCCCATTGTGCAATGCCTTTTCACACTCTAAACCACACCTCAAAAACAGGGTTGGATTCGCCCCTCTGCCTTTCGGCCCGGCCATGAATCCGTCCCTGGAGAGTGCGGGCCGGTCTCTGGCCACGCCTGGGCCTGTTTGGAGGAAAAAGAAATTGAAAAACATTTTTCTTTTCAATTTTATTTTTCTTCAAAAATCCTTTCATCCTTCTTAGGTCGATAAATGAGTACCAACATAGGTTGGGTGATATTGTATGCATATTTGTTCTATAAAAAAGAGCTTAAGCGTAAGTGCTATACAATAACATATTATCATTTGGCCTTGGACGTCTCCTTGGATTCACAGTTAATTTGACAATATGGATCTATACACACAGATATTAATGATACATATGGTGATCCATTCTTGTATGAATGGTATATCACATTAGTGAAATCATAACCATATTTTTCGTAGTGTACTTAGGAACAATGCCAATTGATGCCACTTCCTGTTTTGTCAAGGGGTGAAAGGTCGTGTTCCATCGCTTCCTGGGATGTCACTTTGGGGTGGGGTCAAATGACATCACTTCTGGTGATGTCATCAGCGGTCAAAGGTCGTGAGGTGAGGGGTTTTGGGTTCTTGTTTTTTTTTGGGTTCTTTCCTGGTCGCTTTAGTGTTTTGTATAGAAATGGGGCTCTTCTCAGGAAACAGAACCTTACAGTCGTGCCTCTAGAAACAGACACTTATATTTGTGAAGGTTATTCTGTGTTTGCAAATATCATGCTTTTCATGTGGAATAAGCCTAGTTATTCTTGCTTTAACAATCACATGCACAGCCTAATCAGTACGCAGATTTCTATTTATTTGAAACAGCATTATGTTATGTGACAGATGTGAATGAAATGCTGCTTTTCATAAGCCAATGAAGGGTATGCCATTGGTTTTTAGTTCTTTGTCATTCACATAGCATTTTATGTGGTAGATGAAAATGAAAGGCTGCTGTGAGGAGCCAGGAATGAGACTCGGACACAAGGGTTCATGTTTTGACTATAGACTTTTATTAAAGAAAATGGGGGTTGGTGAAATGCCTCTCTGTCCCTGCTCTAGAGGGGTATTCCTATCAAAAAGCAAAACAAAACTGTCCCATATCCAAAGTTCCATCCTGGCCCTCACACTTTAACAAAAAAATACTCTACAGTACAAAAGTTCACAATTCTAGAAAGAACCTCCTTCCCTTGTTTTTTTGCATTTAACCTCCAGTTTCAAAAGAATAACCAACTTTCCAAGAGGACTTCTTCCCTCCCCTTAGATTGTTCATGCAGCTTAAAGATCTTGCACCCTTCCCCAATGTTTCTCGTCGCTTCTAGTTTCAAAGGCACCTTTCTCCCCAGGGACCTTTCCTTCTCTTCATACACTTTTGTTCACAGTTCACAATCTTATTGTTTTCCTTTAACTTCTTATGTTAATATGTCACAACCATAGCTCAAAGTTTCCAAGACATGATTTTCCCTTGAGCCACATCATCATAGTTCATAAATGGCGGTTCCTTTTCACAGTTTATACAACAACGACATTTGTCTTCACCTGGTATCCCACCAGGACTTGTATATCTAAAACATTAAATGCTTTGTAGTATCAGGTGGAAAATAACTCCCTTCCCCTGATGTTTGACAGGCCGTGTTCACTAACCTGCCCAACACCGTCACTTCTCTTGGCAAATGTTCACAAGGCCAAACAGGATATTTTCTTCCCTTAGACTCTCACGGGCTTTGTCTTCCCCTGTATATATTTAGCATTTCTCACCAGTTACGAGTTTCCCCTTGTGTATATTTCTTTCCTTTTGTTCTATTTTTAAGTAACAACATCAGTGCACTGGCTACCCGTTAAGCCATTCTCTTCCCCTGGGCTTACTGGTTGCCTTCTGCGTTGCCTCTTCTCCATCTGCTTTGAAGAATTGGCTCGATGGCCCCCCGGCTAAGCGCAGTCTTGCCACTGTGTCTCTCTTCTCAATGCACAATTCCTGCAGCATTTCCCTTGCTCGTGGGAAAACTGCTGGCACCTCCTCCTTGCCTCTGCAAGGTCTGGTCACCCTCTCTGCAGGCTGCCACAGCGCTTCTTACCCTAGCATGGTGTTAAGCTGTGTTACCAACTGGCAGGCAGACCTCTCCATTGCTGCTGCTTCTCCCTCTCCTTCTCTTTGTAGACTCTAATGGGCCTCGCCCTTGCAGGGCAAGGAAACAAACTCTCCTGCCAGTCTGGTGAAGTCAGTAGACTGGGAGCCCCAGCTTTCCTCCTCAGCTGGCTGGCTGGCAATCTCCTTCTCCTTCTCTCTGTAGACTCTAACAGGCCTCACCCCAGCTGTGTAAGGGAATTGGCTCTCCTACCAGCCTGGAGAACTCAGTAGACTGTGAGCCCCAGCTTTCCTCCTCAGCTGGCTGGCTATCTCTCCCTCTGCTGGACCAGTCTTTCCTGGGGTCTGTGCAGGTTCAGCAGACTCTTAGCCCCAGCTCTCCTGGTCAGCTCGGCAGCTCCTTTTCCTTCTGCTGGGCCAGTCTCTCCTCCTTGCCTCTGTCAGGGATTCCACTGCCTCAAAGTAAGTGTCCCGGTCTTCCCTCTTCTGGCTTCTCTGGACTGGCTTCACTCCTTCCACATGGTTTGCTCAGCGAGGGCTTCTCTCGCAGTTCCCGAGTCTTTCCTTGCTTTTATATTGGCTCTGGTCAATAGGATTTGGAGAAAGACTAGACCGCTGATAGTGGTTCTCATTAGGAGTGATCATCGTTGCTCCTCACCGCTTTCTAGGCTTGTCTCAGTTGTTGGAAAGAGACTAGACTGCTGACAGTGGTTCCCAATAGAAGCGATCACCATTCCTCTCCCTCATCACAGTACTGAGAAAGTGATCTTCATTGAAGTGACTTATACTTCCTCGTCCCAGTACTTATTTGAGGAATGATAAGAAGGGGACAATTTATGAGTCTATTAGGTGAGGGATTGTTCTTAGGGTTTTAGAATGGTGGTAGTTTAAGGTCCTTTGATTGGCAGGAATACCGTGTTGCATTTAGCGAGTCCACTTTACTCTTGTTAGAATTGGCTCTACCCACATGGTCCTCCCACGGACAGCCTCACCCAGGATCGAGATCAGGTAGCAGCTGCCCTTCCCTGACCATATGGGGAGAGACTCTCCCAGGGCAAATAGTGGAGACATTGCTAGATTCCTCGCTGCCTTCCTTCTAGTTTGGCAGTCACAATGTGCCTTTCCACTTCCCTTCTGCAGTCTGATTTTATTTTTCACACGTTCCTTGCTTCCACTGCAGTACATACAGTTTGAATTCCCTAGGCACATTAGCAGTGTTGACATTTGTGATGCTGGTTTTTTCAGTCTGTTAGAGTGCCTTCCCCATGACAAGATATTTCTGCACATTTTGGGCCTAACATGGCCTTTCAGTTCTTTTGATCCTGTGGCTGCCATTGAAACCCACACACCAGTGCAGGAAATGAAAAAAATGTATTGGGGAACCCTCTCCTCCTTGGAGGGGCGGGGATGTGGGGTGAAGGGGGCAGGGCCGGATCTCACAATACAGTACCTCTTCATAGTGCAAAATCGTGGCGATTTGCATGTAACCAAAGAGCATTATGGGAACATACGAATTACCACAATTTAAATTTTTAAACATGTCATAGTGATTTAGCAAGAAACCCTTTTGAATAAATAATGGATTTGGACTCTGCTCTTTTTATTGGTTTCAAAACAAAAACATTTCTGTAAATTGCAGGACATATATACTAGTTTGGACAGCTGCAAGACAGTACACGAGGCTTTGACTGTGTCTGTATTCTGTCTCCCGTACGTGCCAAGTCTTTTTAAAGCAGTATGCTTTTGAAGCATGGGCTTCTCCTGCTTTAGAACAGATCTCAGAGTTTCCTGGGTCAGTCCTTAGGGACAGAGCAGAGCTCTGGCAAGACAAACCTTTCCTATGCTGTAAAGTTACATACCCTACCAAGTACCTCGTCATAAATCTTGTGATAACCCAATGATGCAAAATGTAGGTGTGCCAAAACTCAAATGCAGTACTTTTGTAGACATGGCTATGAATGCTCTCCTTGCGGTGGTCCCTCAGACTGCCTTCACCGCACAACCTTTTCACCAGTGACTGCTGAGCCCCATGCCAAGTGGCTCATCTACACTCACACAGCTGTCCCTGCACAAAGCACGTGGCTTCCTCATTTCCATCCTGTTTCAGTGCTTGCTTTGAGGCTGAAGCAGCTTCTCGCCATTCAGCAGGTTGCTATCTCTTCACCATATACGCATCTCACTGGCTTGCAAATGCTCCTGTGCTTGAGCCTGAAGCCTTGAGGTGGGCAGCTAGACCTCCACTTTCTTCAAACAGCTGATCTCGAGTACCAGAGTAACTGTGCTCTGTCAATGCTCTCCAATAAACATATTGGCAGCAATTTTTGTGACGAAATGACTACTGTTCTGCTGATATACAGGGATGAGTAGTGCCTAAATTGCCTGCTCAGCCCCATACTATAATTAAACCAGCAGGCATGGTCAGACTATACTCTCAGGAAAAGTGTGAAACTCAAACCGCAATAGTACAAAGACTCCAAAATAAATCATTGTCCAATCAAGTTTCTATAAAAATATAGATGTTTTATTAAACCATATAAATGCAACTAACTTACAACACAAGCAAAAAGCCATCACAGTAAAGAGAACACATAAGATGCAGATGGTATAGCACTCTCGGTAGGTGAGCAGGGAGTTCAGGCAAGAAATTGCAGTAATGTTACTTTTTAAAAGGATATGCTAGGAAGAACAGGGTGAAAAAGGGGACTGCCAAGTCACCATTGTCCCAGGGGCTACAGGGAATCTTAACAGTATCCTGTTCTTGACTTGTGTAGGTTTGATAGTGTGAAACCAGGCATCTTCGCACTTTAGCTGAGGTCGAGCCAATGTCGAGACGGTTTGAGTTTATGCAATGCCACTGGTGGAACTTGTCGGCACTCGAGGCTGCGAGTCAATGTCTTCCAATGGTTCAGGGTAGTCATCAAGTCGGCGGCGAGATGATGGCATCTTCTGATTTGAGTCAGCAGTCAAAACAGCAAGTTTAATACTGTCCATCAGATCAAGTCAGAGTTCTGAGTCAGCTGCACCCGGGTTGTTCGACACATTCCGCTGCAATGGGTCTAGCTGGCGTCAAGACCGCTCGATGTTCAGCAAGCAGTTCAAAGTCAAAAACAGTGCCAAAATTAGCACAACGTGTCCTGTTTTAGATCCAAGCGCGTTCAACGCAGTTGAATCGGCTTAAAGACAGTGCAAAGCTGCTAAACATGACTCCAGATACTCTTGGACTTGCTCTCCCAGTCCAGGGAGTTTGTCTTGCACCTACAAGTTTTCCTTCACCTTTAGTGGGGAGCCTGCTTCCAGTGCAGCTGGAAGAGTGGCAGGCCTTAGCCCACAGTAGTTCACTCCTGTGTCCTGTGGGGATTTTATGTAGCAGAGGTTTCCTCTGCCTTCGATGTCTTCTATCTTCACCTCTATGGCAAAGGATTGTGGACCAGGAGTGAGGCTGGCCTTTGCTATGAGTGTACTCTTTGAAGTAGGGTTCACAGGAGATCTCCTGATAAGAGTTTCTGTGCCCTGAGGGAAGGTGTTCTCCTTCCTCCCGGGAAATAAAAGGAAGGCAGTATCCTCGCTATTGTCTCAATTGGAGCACTGGAGACAGCCAAACTAGCCATGAATATGCATCGCATTGACATCACTGACATAGGCTCACAGGGTTGACGCTTGCATGAAATCGAATTGGGGTGGTTTTGATAATTGTGTGTTCTTATCAATCACCATACCATAAATAGCGTATTCCTACCCTGCCATCAGGTTGACCAGGCAACAATTGTGCATATTAGTTCAGGGGTGCAGAAGTTAAAATGATACCGCTGTCTTCAGTTACTTTGTGTGCAAGCAGCTGTCAGCAATATACAGCCAATCTATGAACCTGCCCTGTGCTACTTGAGAGCCGGGCAGCAAATGTCAGGAGCCTGGTGCAGCAAAGCTACATCTATGCACTATGGTTTTGGCGTGGAGCTTTCTTTGAAAGGGGAATCAGATTAGCAGACTATTTGGTTTTACAAAACACGATCAAAATTTGCCCTTTTGAATCGCTGTCATTTCAAATGTTCCTTTTTCAATCTTTTCGATCAGTATCCTTCAGTCTTTGGGTTTCAATTTGCGCTAGAGCTGTTTGTAAAATTATACAAATATAAAAAACAGACCTTTCACAACCTCACCGATGGCATCCTGTCACATTTTGGGTCCCTCAACAACGCTCTTGCAATGACAACATAGCAATGCCTGGTCCTACCGACCGCCACCATTTGAACCACTGGTAGGCACCCAGAACGAACATCAGGCTTCTAATGAGAACACGAGATCAAATCAGTTCTGTTCTTTCTCGCCTTCTTCTGAGGGAAGGATGTTAGTACTGTAAAGTAAAGCACAATCTGCTTCAGAGCATGGATGCCTGGCATGCAACTACATGGATCCCAAGACCCAGGAAGGATACACAGTATGGATGATGCAGGATTTTGGGGAAGGAAGGAAGGCTCAACTACAACTTGGTGCAAATAAGATCCTCAAATGCACGTATGGTCCAGATGATTTATTAGCATTTCGGAATCGCTATTGACCTCCCCACAGCCAATCATAATATTTTGCATGCAGCAAATAACTACTGGTATTGACTGCATTCTGAACATTCTATCTTCAGAAACGGACAGGGAAACAACAATGCAATTTCCAGGCAAGATTTGGTTTCAACAATACACTGCCTCTCTGGGGAGGACCTTTTTTCTGCAGCATGCTATTTAACACACAAAAGAAAAAGCATTGGAAAAGGCTTTCACTTTCTTATAGCAAAACCGTTTACTTTTAAATGACACCTAATGCATGCTCATGTTAAAGGTGTTCCAGTTCAAGCAAGTTGCAATTAAAATTATGGATTTATGAAGACAACCATATTGTTTAAATACTACAAAATACAACATTTACTTGACTAACTCAGTTTGTCTATTTACTTTACTCACTCTTAAAGGATAATTTTGACTTCACCTCCAAAACTTCAAACATGTATTACTACTACCAACATGGTCTAATAGCCATATAGACCTCGAGAGGGGTCATTATCGCTTGGGATAATAACCCTTCCCCAAATTATGGCCCTCAGCGAAGTTACCACTCCTTCAGTCTATGCGGCTATATTAAAAAGGACTAACAATTCCTTCAATCCGCAGAGAGCAAGTCCTTTATTAAGCCGACAATTAACTGTTGTTGTCAGAACATAATGTAATATTCTATGATTAACTACAGTGAGTAAGGATTACAAAGTATCTTGAAAAATATAACATAGGCTTGGTTATTGGTCTATGTTTAACCACTGGCAATTATCACTGACACCCAGAAACAGTTATATGTGATTTACAGAATGGTAGATTTAATTGCGGACAAAATACAGAAAAACAGATTTTTTAAAATTTTTATTTGGGGGGTCCTCCCCCCCAAGGCCACTGTTTCTTTTTACCCTTATAACGCCACTCCAACCACATCTCGACCCATGTTAACCCCTTTAACCCCCTACCCTTTATTTATTTAATTAATGTTTGCAGTGTTTTTCGGTATTATGGTTCACTCTGAAATGTACCACTCAGTAATGTTTTAGATATATTGACTGGATACCCCAGAAACATGGAAGGACTGAACACTGGGAGCCAAATATAACTCTCTCCTAAAAATCACATTGACACCTAGGTGTCAAAAAAGGGCTTGAAGTCTGAACCCCTGAACCACCTACAAGTCAGACGGCCACCAAATACCAGAAGCTAAGAAAATGGCAAACGTTGCACAAATGCTGCCTAGTATAACATAATTGGTAACAGGTCACAAGACCCAACCCACCTAAGGGGCCTGCACCTTACGGAAACCCGGAAACCTGCAAAAAGCAGATACAACAGTTATTAGTGTAAGTGGGAGTATACATGACAGACATTGCACTTTATAGATGCCCCATTTCGTGCAATGCTTTTATCTCCTATGGTATGCAATGCGGACATATACATTTCTGTGCTGCCTGCACGCCACCACCGGCCCAAGAATGTTGTTTATGCCCATGTTTGCGTCACACACCCAACGGTACTCTCATCGTGAGCCCTCTTACTGCAACAGGCATACACCAATCAAGCACCCACTAATTAACATCTCCTGACACCTATGGCCAGTCAAGAGATGTTATTAGTGGGTGCTTGATTACATACATGCCAACCCTACAGATTTAGGCAGTAGGCTACTGCTTTTGAAGCAGCCCTACCGCATACAGAATTCAGTGACAGATCCTACTGCTTTTTACAGTGGCAAGTAATGTATGTGATTCTAAGGCAGGCTCCAGGATAGAGCATGCAACACATTAATTAGTCTGTTTATACAGTGGGCTGGTAGGTGATTACTTTGATTGCACTCAGACCAATCTACTGACCCTACAGCTGCATGACTCTGTCCTGCACTCTTGCTGGTACAATACTTAGGTGAAACAGCATTGAAAGCATTTGGTAAAGTATAACACCATCACACAGCATCTGCCAACAATTTGGTGTTAGCATTCAGAATTATACATTTTTAACATTTCAAAATCTTTCCATGTTGTGCTGTTTTTATGTTTCTATTTTCCTGTGACATCGTTGTTATGGGAATTATTATTTTTCAAATTTGGAAAATCCTACATCTTTTTGGTCACGGAACGTTGGCAAGTATGTGATTACTTAACTCCACCATATTAGCCACCACGAAAGCTACAGTTTCTGGCACGGTGCCTAAACCCAATGGCAACGCTATGAAGCATACACAAGCATACACACCCTACCACGGACTATGGTAATTGAATACCACTAAGCGAACACTCAAATACACACCACCCACTCCTGTGCGCAGGCTCTTAGGTTGCCTTGCCCAGCCAATCAACGAGCAACCTTTTATCTGCTCCCACTAACTCTCCCAAAACTCCACCTTTTTTCTTGCAGGACCCAATGTGTGAAGAGGGCATTAAAATGGCGCACGCAGCTCTATAATCAGACCCTTTCGTTTGTCGGTTGAGTAATAAGGTGCTTCACACAACCCTTTTTGAAATGTGCTTCTGGAAGAAACGTGGGATAAACATAATCTGCATTTAAGCAAAAAGCATGCCGGGTGGAAGTGCAAGCATCCCGGGTGGAAATGCAAGCATCCTGGGTGGAAGTGCAAGCATCCCGGGTGGAAGTGCAAGCATGCAGGGTGGAAGTGCAAGCATCCCGGGTGGAAATGCAAGCATCATGCAAGCATCCCGGGTGGAAGTGCAAGCATCCCGGGTGGAAATGCAAGCATCATGCAAGCATCCCGGGTGGATGTGCAAGCATCCTGGGTGGAAGTGCAACCATGCAGGGTGGAAGTGCAAGCATCGGGGTGGAAGTGCAAGCATGCAGTGTGGAAGTGCAAACATCCCGGGTGGAGGTGCAAGCATGCAGGGTGGAAGTGCAAGCATCCCGGGTGGAAATGCAAGCATCATGCAAGCATCCCGGGTGGAAGTGCAAGCATCCCGGGTGGAAATGCAAGCATCATGCAAGCATCCCGGGTGGATGTGCAAGCATCCTGGGTGGAAGTGCAACCATGCAGGGTGGAAGTGCAAGCATCGGGGTGGAAGTGCAAGCATCGGGGTGGAAGTGCAAGCATGCAGTGTGGAAGTGCAAACATCCCGGGTGGAGGTGGAAGTGCGAGCGCGTGTTTGCTACTATGAGGAATACCTCGACAATTTACGAACACACTTGTTGCTAAGCATACCACCAGCAGCACACTTGTGTTTCTGGACAAAGCAATAAAGCCTGTATAAAACTAAAAAACTGAGTCCGGCGTTTTAAGTGGGGGCGTTTTAAAAAGGAGGCTCGGTCACAGAACGATAACGCCGTCTTTTGCAAGACACACAACCCTTTATTTTAAACTCGCAATATTTCATTAGAAGTAAACTGCTCGGCGAAATTGCGAGAAAATCGAAAAGATATGTTAATGAATAAAGTCTTAAACGGAAATACTAACAAAGTACCTTTTTCAGACTGCTCAATTCCAGGGGTCAGGTCCTAAAAATTAAAGTGGGGGGACTCATCAACAAACGCAGATGGGACGTCAGTAGAATTTAACATATTACAGTGAAATAGGTACATTTCATTAAATTGGCTTTGCATAACCAGCCAAATTGCATAGGACGAATGGCATTTGCCTTTCATAAAATCAACACGCACACAAAGCCAAGAGAGGATATTTTCTTCTAATAGTGTTTTGGAAAACATTAAGTGAATGTTTTAAACTCCAAGAACCCATACAAATGTTTTCCCTGGAACTTCTGGTACTGAAATCGGACATTTTACCTTTAGTTGTTTGCTGCTTTCATCAGTTTATATAGTGCAGTGGTGAAGTGTCCAGAATGCAAACCCGAACGACTGGAGTTACATCCACAAGGTCGGTTTTAATTCATAAATCAAAAGAGGACATTAAAAGTCTCTCATTTTATCTGTGGGGACAGACTCCACCCTCTGAAAAAAGCGGCCGCGTGTACCCTCGACTTCAGCCCTGCTTAATTCAAAACAATAAAACAACAACCCATTAATCAAAATGTGTCTAGATCAAAGGTGGGAGTAAGGGGTCTCCATCTGTTGGTTGAGCTGCAAAGTAAAAAAAAAACTTGTGTAACAAAAGGTTCCCTTGCACTGCCCTTTCAAAAAAAAATAACGTTAGCGACATTTTTTTTAGTGCGAACAGTTTTCATTGTAATTTAAATTGTGATATTTCCTATTTTTGTAATACAGTGTGTAAGGTTTACTTTGAAGGCAAATGCGCACTTTAAATTTTAAAAAAATCTATACACTGAGACGTGCGTCCTCTATCCATTTAACATGTTTGCTGTGTTCTCGTTGAAAGGCAGCCTCAAAATGTGTTCGTGTTACAAGTTTTTTCCAAAGCAATCCAAAAAGGTGGTCCTTTAAAAAAATAAAAATAAATAAGTTTCCAAATACTCGTGTGTCAAATCTAGCTCTACTTTGCTGTAGTGGTGGCATGCGTTGCCCCAGCACCATATCACTGGTGGTGACAGAGAAAAGGGGTCCCTTCTTAAAAAGAAAATCCAGGTTATTTTTTTTTAATCAGTAGAGGAAGGTTTCATGCAACACTGTGAGCCACAATGACTTCCAAAATCAGAGTGATCATGCACTAATTTGCATATGGATATATGTTTTGAATGGTCAGTAAGTCATTTCAAACAGAAATAACTTAAATAGGATAAAGCATCAGAAGATAGAGGCAGTCCTGGGGTGATGTTGCCTTTACAATCCTGAGAAATACAAAAAAGGTCCTGAGGACTGGCGATCTTGAGCATTACACTATTAAGAAGAACGAACATACTAATAAGGAACACAGCGTAATATATGGGATAAAATATTTGTATTTTGTATCATTGGCATCATCCCGGTTTGTTCAAAAACAGACATTGGGGGTAGATCCTTAGCCTCTGCAGGTGCTTCCCCCTGGAACAGCCAGCCTGCCCGTAAACTCCTCAAGACATTCCTCTTCTCTTCCTCTTTCACTATCCCCCTCCCTGCTAACCCCTTTCCTCCTCTCTCCTGCTTTCCTCCTTCGTTCTCATCTCCAACGTGTTCAGTCAGTTGACTGGTCGCCTGGTGCACCTCTAGAGCCTCACAGGTCCCAGACTCCCCCGCCAGTCCTGCACTTGCCTCCGGGCCTCTGCACCCTCCCTTGCACTACTGCACTCAGAACACGTTCCATGAGAGTGGCACCCACTGAACACTTAATCCTGGTCCCTGTTGGACTGAACACACTTGTCCCCGCCCTCTCCCCCACACTTCTGTCTGTGCACTTGCACAACCTGTATGTACTAGGCTTAGCATGTTGTCTGTCATGTTCTCGTCTATCTCTCTTCCCTAGCTGGCTTTGCCTTCATGCATAGGCGCATTGCTGACCAACCTTTTTTGTCTTGCATGTTCCTTCCACCCCCATGCTAGTTATTGCTGTTAGATCATTCAGAATCTTCAAGGCATAAGAATGACGACGATATCTCCTTCTCCCGTTCTCGCCTTCACTTGTGTATAAGCATTTTACAAATAAACAATTACAATTGTTTTACCACATAGCAAGAAATCCAGCGCCGACCCAAACAATCCTTCATTCTACAGACCGGCTTTTCTCCTATCAGGAGCCTCCAAAAATCGTTGAGAGGGTTTCCAACCTGATAGTAAACTGTCTTGATGCTCTCCTAGTCATCAACACCCTTCAATCTGGTTTCCAATCCCAACACTCTACCAAGACTGCTCATACCCACGTCTCCAATTTCTTAGTCATTGTCCATCACTTTCACCTCTCCGCCATCCTCATTCTTCTTGATTTCTCTACAGCCTTTGGCACTGTGGATCATCCCCGCTTCTCCAAAACTCTCCCTCATCAGCTTCAAAGACACTGCACTTGGCTGGACCTATGTACCTCCATCGGACGGCTCTTTCTCCATCTCATGCGACCCCATCACCTTTCACCCAATACCCGTCCCTAAGCATTAGGTCTAGACCCGCCCCTTCACCCTTTACACCACATCCCTTATAGATGTCATTACTTCCTTTAGCTTCAACTATCACCCCTTTTCTGATGACACTCAGATCCTCTTCTCCTTTCCCTCCTTCGTCCCCCTCAAATAACCAATTGCCTCACTGCCATCTGCAATTGAATGGTCCTATGCTGCCTCATGCTCGACTCCTCAAAGACAAAAGCTATGTTTCTCCCAGCCTGCATTGCCAACCCTATTTCCCCCTTCTTCCATCTCTTTCCCCCAAACCTACTAACCGACTCGTCCAGGGCTCGCAACTTTGGGGTTATCTTCAACCCAGACCTTAAGCTCTTCCAGTTCATCATGGTCATGGCCACTTAAGCCAGACAACCTCCTTAACAGGAGAATAAGCACACACCTCACACACCCTTCAACAAAACTCTGAATCTATACTCTAGTGTTTAGCAAGAGGGATTACAGTGCAAGCCTACTGCTGAGTCTTCCAGTTTACGTTGTTGCTACCCTCAACAAAGTACTCAACTTTGGGGCATGCAGCCCTTTCACTCTTCCCAGATCTTCTCCCGATCTTCACATTGAACCAATGATGGATGGCTCACTATGCAAAATTGCTCTCTGTTTAACTTCCTGTTACTAGTCTTTAAAAGCAGCCACGGTCTTGACCCCCCAATGCTGATATAAGAAGATTATTTACAGGCATGTATATGAGTGTTGCAGGCTGTCATTTATTATAAGAAAATTGTTTACAGGATTTTACATGCATATTCCAAGCTGCCATGCATTATATAGCCTCTTACTCACTTGTGACATTGCAACCAGCTGATTGGGAGGATAGCTCAGCTACAACGTGCTCACCTTGGAAACAAGATGACACGTAGCAACAAAGGTTCGATCCCCGGGTCCGCACTTAGAAACCTCTGGGTATTAAGCGTGTTATAAGTAACCTATCATATCATTATATTATAACACTGTCTTGCATCCAGTTTCTCTTTCCGAAAACAAAACACAGTCCTTCTAAACACAGGGACGTTTTCCCAGTGTCATGGCACACGTTCAGTCATTCAAAAAGAGGATGCCGTTTGCCGTTCTGAAATTATATATACTGTATAGCCGCATCAGGCACTTTGTAGGAGATTCTATGTCAAGACCGGAGGCTCACATTATGCTTTTCTTTCTTTATTAAACAAAGTAAAGAAAGGCTCAGCAGCAGGGTATTTTTGTGCACCAAGTATAACATGAGTAATGCATTGAGAAGGGTGCACTAAACATACAACATAACAAGTATATCCTAACACAGTAATATGTCCATGAGTTTCTGAAAGGAGCCAAACTTCATTTCCCAGAGTTCCCCAGAGTTCATTAAGGTGTCACTAACATGTGACCCAGTCCTCCAATAGGTATACAGATCCCTTCATAAACAGTCCTGAACATGATGTAACTCCCTCTTTCTTTGCTGCTCACAGCAAGAGATAAGTACATTCATGTTTAGAACTGTTTATGAAGAGTTTTTCTAATTATTAATAACGTATTGATTTTTTTACCTAAATTGCTTCGACATAATTATAATGTCATTTTGTATTTGACCGCATTAATTATACTGCTTTTTGCAACTATAATACGTCACTTTGCTCCGTGTTTGCTTTCCGACGCCACCTACCTTCTGCTGGCATCGGAAACAAACACCAGGAGCTGCGGCATGTGTTCACTCGTATACGCGTCGCGAGCGATCAGCTTTCCGAGAGCTGATCAGAAGCCCGTGGCGACAGGCCCCTCTGCGGCTCATGCCCGCTTCCCAAACTCATTGGGCTTTACTTAGTAAGCCTGTGTGAGGCCGGCGTGGCCTCATGGAGGCCTGCTAAGATGCCGCAGACCGCCAGGGGAGCTCCTGCCCCCCATGGTCCTTTTCTCAGGATCCCGGCGCTCGAGAGCGCATGACTGTTAGTGTTATAACAGTTTTAGCGGAGCTGCGAGCCGAGGTGAGAGCAGTCTGCAGCAGTCCTGTTATCCAACCACATTGTTGTGCCAGGAAGTGGTTAATTAGCCCAGAACACCGCAGAGCGGTGAGCGGAGCTGCGAGCCGAGGTGAGAGCAGTCTGCAGCAGTCCTGTGATCCAACCACATTGTTGTGCCAGGAAGTGGTTAATTAGCCCAGAACACCGCGGAGCGGTGAGCAGAGCTGCGAGCCGAGGTGAGAGCAGTCTGCAGCAGTCCTGTAATCCAACCACATCATTGTGCCAGGAAGTGGTTAATTAGCCCAGAACACCACGGAGCGGTGAGCGGAGCGGTGAGCGGAGCTGCGAGCCGAGGTGAGAGCAGTCTGCAGCAGTCCTGTAATCCAACCACATCGTTGTGCCAGGAAGTGGTTAATTAGCCCAGAACACCGCAGAGCGGTGAGCGGAGCTGCGAGCCGAGGTGAGAGCAGTCTGCAGCAGTCCTGTAATCCAACCACATCGTTGTGCCAGGAAGTGGTTAATTAGCCCAGAACACCGCAGAGCGGTGAGCGGAGCTGCGAGCCGAGGTGAGAGCAGTCTGCAGCAGTCCGCTGCAGACGTGGAGTAAAAGCGCGATGGAGCCTGAAGTGCGTCCTCCCACACCACCAGTAGGAAAGGCCAAGACGTCCTACCAGGAGTTGGAGGAACGCGGAGAATCAACGTCCAAACGAACACAGAAAATGAGGGCACCGGAGGCTGACGCCTCAGACGCCTCTGGGGCTGTGGTCAAGAGAGCGGAAAAAGCAAGAACACCCAGAGGTAATCTCATAGTGAAAATGCATCAGAGGTAAGCACAAACGGGCTTACCGGCTTTGTGGGCTTCGGCTGCGGTCTCGATGCCGGTGAGTGCAAGCGCGCCTGAAACTGTGAGCCCGAGTTCTGCCGTTGGGTACGCCCCCGCCGACGCAGTGCCTGCAGAGTGTGGAGCGCGAGGAAGCCAGCCAGCGGTGACGGAGACGGAGGTTGAAGAAGTGGAGAGCCCCTGCCAGGGTGAAGACACTGTCGGGCTGGGCGGGAGAGAGAAAAAGAGCGTAGCTGACCCAGCTGCCTTCCCAAACGCACGCGATGCAGCGGGGGCCTTAGCCGCCGTCCTGGAGACGAGTGGTGGTGGCGTCAGGGTTGTCGGAGGACGACCGGCGTCGCCACCTTTGCAGGGTTTCTGCTGTGGGGCGGGCGGGGAAGGGCTGAGTGAGGAGGTGGACGACGTCTGGAAGACCCCGAGTTTGGAGGAGCCAGCGGGTAACCTGATGCCCAACAACGTCGACGTAGCAGCCAGCGGGAGGACTCCCCCTACATGTAACACCCCCTTGGAGAAACGCCTCAACCCCCCCGGCAGCCAAGCCCCAGTGGATGCACTGGGGACAAATGTGCAGAACCAAAACAACGTGGAGAAAGGAACAAAAAAGACATCGCTTTCCCCCGTGGGAACAGCAAAAAAAATGGACTGCCCTAAGAAAACTTTGAACATCAAGGCAATGATTCACTCAGATCATAAAGCCAAGACACAGACCAGAGAAACACAACAGACGTGTACGAAAATCAGGTAAATCAGGTAAAGGAATACAAGGAACCGGTGGAAATCAGTTCCGGTGAATCGCCCTCAGACAGAGAGAGTGATGAAGTCTTGGGTAACAAACGAGGGGACGCACACAGAGTAAGTGACCAGGAGGACTCAACCAAGGAAACAGAGGACGAGAGTTCAAAGACCGGTGCAAATCAACAAAAAAAGAAAAAACTCAAATCAAAGAGAAACCAAACACCTCGGAAGGCAACTTCAGCTCAAGGTAATAAAAGGTGTATAAAAGACTCGAACACAAAAAGTAGAGAAGAAGGAAAGATGTTTAAAAGAAAAAGACCATCAAAACTTCCGGCACCGCTACTATCTTGCACCCTAAAAACATTCTTTACCCAACAGTACAAACGCAAACTAACAGTGGACTCAGAGGTATCAGATGCAGAGATGCTCGAAATAGCGAAAGAAATCATGCCAGGGTCAAAACTAAGAAAAACAGACGATACCCAAACTAAAAACGCCACACCTATGGAAAGAAAATCAAACGTCGCAGCATGTACAGAAAAAAGCAATGAGAGAGAAACCAAAGCCCAGTCCAAGAGCAGGGTGGAGGATCAGCCTCAGGAGAGACCAAGGGAATCCTCCAATTCCAAGATCTCGTCGGATACAGAAATTACAAACTCAGAGCCCAACAAAAAGAAGCAAAAAACCCCAATAACAAACAAGGATGAAATGACAAAGGCGACCGTAGAAGATGTATCAAGCCTGTCTTTGGAGGAAACCCAAAGACCATTGGACCTAACAGATGACAGTGAACAACGGCTCGCATGGACGAAGCCGCACTTGGTCATGGAACTACAAACAGCGGCCCTACCATCCACAAGGAACTGGGAACTCCAACGGACACCTCGGAAGCTACAGGCGGGGAGAATGTCAACAAGCCAGGACCGTACTTCACAAACAGAACGCCGGGGCCCACACAGTATAGGCACGTCAAAAAGAGCTGAGAAAACCCAAACCTCTCCTAAAAATCGCCGGCTAAGCGACATTGCCACGGCCATTCACAGAGACACCTCGAACCAGAAACCGGACATGATAGCAACCATGTCGGCAATGTCAATTGTATTAGCGCCCTTCGTAAATTATATGAAGCACTAAAAGATGAAATACAGGACAACACAGCAATCCTCGAAAATATGAGCGCAAAAATGGCCCATGTAGAAAGCTATATAACGGCCATAGAAACACAGAAAAATATCCAGGAAACAAACTGGGAAAGAAAAATCGAGGCGCTTGAGCGAAAAATTGAACGTCTAGAACAACAAACCAGAAACCCTACACCATCCCAGGGTTCAAAAGTGGGAAATCTTCTAGAACTCCAAACACAGAAGCTGCAGAGTGGAACAACAGGCCCGGAAGCCCGAACACAGAAAGTGCTCAGTGGGAAAAAAGGCCCGGAGGACATTACAGAAAAGATCCAGACAAACTTCTCTATAAACAAAAAAAAAGAAATAAGAGCGAGCACATCCGGCAAACTCCCTGTGGTCACTAAACTACTACCAGGACAATCGGTCATAACTCTAAAAAAGGAGAGGTGAAAACAGATGAGATCGTAATCCTGGATGATCCCTGCTCCCCGAAGAACATCGCCCAAAGATCTCCACGAACAGTGGAAGAATTTATGACAGACTCGCCGCTAATGAACGTATCACAGCACCGGGAACCTACTTACCCGGACAACAGAAAACAAGACTTAACTTCTAACGTAACAGCCAAAATAACAAGGGAAGTAGAAAACAATAGTGAAGAAAAAAGAGCCTCAAGTGAGGAAAAGGCCAAAAGGGAAGAAACAAAACAAAGGGACAAATCTGGAAAAAAAGGCGACGTAGTCATGTCCACCAGTACGCATTTGAAAGCAAACAAACCATCTAGACGGAAAGAGAGTGCGAGAGATAGAAGTAATCCGAGATTCCAATCTCCCTCGGGAGAAAAGAGGAAAAAGGAAACGACAAAGAGTCCCACCCGCCTATTTAAACTAGAACAACAAGTCATCACAAAAGAGTACTTAATCTTAAACCGACCAACCATCCTTCAGATCATGAAAAAATCAAAAACCCTTAGGGATGTGAGGTCAAGGGATATCGAGTTGGTGGATCCTTATCACAAGGGCAGGACGGCGAAAGCCTATTTACATGTAAAGGCTGAGAGCGTCACCCACATGGACAAAGCATTTTTTGAAGAAATGGCATCAATGGGACTCCAGCTGACCGAAATGATAAAGACCAAACGAGAGGAGCAAGACTGGAAAATAACAAAATTCAAAAACTACAAAGCACATTATCACTCAAAAACAGAAGACCCATACGCGCACAACCGATGGAACAAGATGAAGGACAAAGAAAACGCGCATGAAGACATCAAACAGTACCGTAGAGACGCTTCACGAGACCAGAGAGGGGCCATGAACGATGCAGATCCAAACTCGCGCAAAAAAAGCAACGTGGACGACAACCATCGTCCACACGAAACTAGATCAAACAGAAGAAGTGGAAAAGAAGACCGAACACCACATCCAACTAGGCATTTCATCGCAAAAGCGGACAACCAGAAGAGCCCTCAAAAAACACAGAACTTTACACCTTCAAGAGGCCCGTGGGACTGGTTTACATCTACCTGGTCTAAGAAAACTACAAAATAGCATGGAGCGCGGCCAGACCTCGAAATAGTGGGAACAACGTCGACCATCGAGAAACGGCCCGACAAGGATCTTTTCACCCTCGGATCCTGGAACACCAGAGGACACAATAATCTAACAACGCCGGGAGATGTGAATCTGGGTTTTTTCGACATTTTATGTCTAAAAGAGACATGGCTGCTAGAGAAACCCACCTTGGACGTATTCTGTTTGGAAATCGCAGCAGAAACGAGGGGACCCCTAGGAAGACCATCATCTGGGCTGCTAACGGCGATAAAAAACGGCCTGGGTCTCGAAGCGCCGAAGAAATGGAGAGAATCATATGAAATGTTGGTGACCCTGACCACATGGTCCCCATCCACCCAGAACGGCAAGAGGCCAAAACGCAACACTTTGGCAATTATAAATTGCTACTGGAATCCCCAACGAACGACCGTAAAAGAGTTCTGCTCAACGATGAGTTCGACCATCGATCAACTATATGAAGAGTTTGACGAAATGGAGATAATGGTATGTGGTGACTTTAACGCAAAATGCAACAAAGAAAACCAGGGAACGTGGACAGACGCAACCTTGGAACGTGGAAAAGCCTGGATGGAAGTAATCAGCTCGAGAAACTTACAAAACACAGCTGCCCTATTCCCCAGCCAATTGAACATTCCAACTTGGGAACCGGGTGCCTCTAAAGCGACCTTAGATTACATCTTCATCTCCTCCGCCCTAGCAACAAACATAACAAGCTTTGAAGTCATAAAAACGATTAATAGCGACCACAACTTACTCACATGCACTTGGCATGGGTGGAGACCAAGGAAACCGGTCTACACGGCCACGGTGGGAACTAATGCCCAGCAAACACGGTTATGCCTAACGGAAGCAAACCTCAAACAAATAAAATCGGTCTGGGAGAAAAAAACATCAGCTAACCAACAAAGCAAGAATAAAAAGAGACCAAATTATCTCGCTCTGCTTTTGCCCTACAAGAAACCAGCAGGAGTCAGAAGGACGCCACAACCCCACACTGCCCACGCATATAACAAAGAGCTGGTAGAACAAAGAAAACTAGGGTGCCAACTAAAAAGAAGGGCAAAAAAGACTGGCGGGAGTGGAAAACTGAAGTAAAAAGATACGCAAATTGGCGGAAACAAACTAGAGCAGCGCAATACCAAATGGACGCTGAAGAAATGTTGAGAACACTGGCAACAAACAAATCTAGCAACTTCTGGTCATTAATCAAAAAAAGCATCCTCACATCGAACTCAGCTCCGACAAATGCTGTCCCAGAAGCGAAATGGATCGAGTACCTTTCGAGGGAGTTTGAAGAGCCCAAGGAATCAGTAGAACAGACTGAAACAACTACAATCACGACCTGGGTATCCACCTCGAACCCGGAAGTTATCGAATTAAAAATTAGAAAATTGAAATCATCTAGAGCTCCAGGTCCAGATGAATTAACAAATACCACCCTCAAGCAATTTCCAAAAGAATGGGCAGAGCTGATTGGAAGGATCTTCGAGGAATGCGAAAGAACTCAACAAATTCCAGAGACCTGGCTAAAAGCTCTTATCGTCCCAGTTTACAAGAAGGGTTGTCGGGAAGACCCAGTAAACTACAGACCAATCGCATTACTAGACATTATGGGAAAGATCTTCTCTTCGATCATTCTGGACCAGTGGAGGATTTGGGAAAAATCAGCAAAGTGTAAAGACACTCTGCAAACCGGCTTCCAAAAAAATGGATCAACAGCTATTAACATCTTGATAATTAACATCTTAAAAGCCAAAGTAAAAGAAGGAGCAGCCAATATCTATCTGGCGTTTGTTGATCTGTCAAAAGCATTTGACAAAATAGATAGAAACCTGTTATGGAAAAAATTGGAAGCCTAGGACTGTCCCCAATCGGTGCTCGATCCTCTAATCGCACTACACTCGCACACAACTGTAAGAGTGAAGCTTAATCAAGAGGGAACCTTATCGGAGGAAATCCAGGTAAAAAGAGGAGTAAAACAGGGCTGCTCGCTCGCGCCGGCGCTCTTTATCGCCTTTTTGGGGGACCTGCAATACGCTGAAGAAAACATCAGAACATTTCCGCCAAAAATAGGGAAAACCACCATCCCCCGCATACTATACGCTGATGACGTAATTTTGATCGACCAGACTAAAGTGGGACTGCAAAGGAAACTAACAAACCTTACAGAATACATCGCAACAAATCATCTGGAAATAAAACAAAAATCATGACACTTGAGAAAAAATTGAAAAAACCAACACGAGCAGAGTCATGGCACTTAGATGGTATCAAAATTGAAAAAGTCAAAGAGATCAGATATCTAGGGTTTGAACTAGACAACTCAAAAAATGATCAGGCAATGCAAGCAGCAATCGGGGACAAAGCGAAGAGACTGTCAGCGCAAATGAGAACACTGGATAGGAAATTTGGCAAATTTTCGCTAAGCCCAGCAATCAATTTTTACAAAATGAAACTTGTGCCGACGTTAATCTTTGGAACAGAGGCCTCACACAGCATGCCTCAGGCGATATGGAACAAAATAGAAGGTATGGTCTGGAAAGCCGTCCTAGGGCTACCCAAATCAACGGCAATCGCGGCTATCCGAAGAGAGCTGGGATTGCTATCATTGGCATCGATAGCCGAGTTCAGTGCAATGAGACTATTCAGAAAAATCATCCTAGCAGACTCCCTGCCAATCTACGCTTTGATCAAAGAAGAACTGGAGTACGGTAACTGCGTTGCCTTCAAGAAATGGGCCAAAATCAGAGAAGAAAGTTTATCGGATATATCATGTACGGAAACAGACCTAAAAGAAAATCTGGATAAAATCAAACGCAAACTCGAAGAAAGGGACTGGATTAGGACATTGCAGGCAGCAGCGGACAACAAACTATTACGACACCTTCCGCCCACGTTTAACAAACTAAAAGTGCCAATCAAGTATGTCAGCAAATTTCCAGAAAAGAAAAAAAGACTGCTGTTCATGAAAGCGAGACTGAACATACTGCAGACAAAAGAAATACTCGCCATTCGAGGCATGGTGGAAAATCAAACCTGCCGGCTATGTAAACACACGGAGAGCGTGGAAATGCTCAGGCACCTCGTGCTAACCTGTCCCTGCACCAAACAAAACAGAACCACTTATCTGCTACCGCTGATTACGAACCCCCTGATGGCCCAGGAAGACATCATGTGGAACAGATTAATCTCCGGAGAATCCACACGGTGGACGGTGGCCATGGCGATCCTAGTCGAACTGGCTTTCACACAGATCAACGAGACCACCCCTAAATGAGGCCGCTTTCACACAGCGAGCTTAGTGGACAAAACGCGCAACGACCTCTTTGTGGCCGTTGTACCCTACATCACTCACCTAGTTTGATCTGTGAAAAGCCTGTTTAGAAGAACCCGGAAAGAAAGACTCTTCAAAAGAAATTCACAAGGCATCTTTTGATAAAATTACAGGCTCCCCTGAAATATAAATCAAAATAAAAAAAATAAAAATAAAAAAAATAAAAGTTTTATGCGAACTCGAGCGCCGGAATCCTCACAAGCGGTGAATCTCATTATTTCTTTACTATAAGAAAGACGGAATCCTCACGAAAGTGACCTTGAGTAATATTTATATCGAATTTGCATTAAAAAAAAGAAAAAAACTAAAGAGGAGGAAGAAGACCACCAGTTTCAGCTGACTTAAGAGACTATTGACAGGCTGAACTATTATTACTAGGCTAGAGAGGTGTCCAGAAGAAAAAAAATAAAAAACTAAAAAAAGAGAGTAAGATGCTTTAAATTTTACCATGTACTCACCTCAATCATGCAGTACTCACCTCAATCAGATCAGGCTTGGTCTGAGAATGAGGGAGATCACTGCTATATCGATGAAGTGACAATGGCTAACAGCTTACAAAAGGTATTGGGATCTTCCGTGGAGACCAGTATTAAAAAAGCAGTAACCGATATGCTCCTTCCCATTCAACATCGTCTAGATACTATGGAAGAGCACCTATGAGGGACCTCCCCTCTTGGGAGGAAGAGAACACAAAAAAGGAAGCACCTTACTGAAGGGGGATATATCCCGGCTCGCAAGAGCAGAAGCTCTCCGACCCCCCCAAGCCAGCCAAATAATGCCACAGATGCCGTATCAGACGCCTTCTCCAGGCTAAAGCAAGCCTTTATGAATATGAAGGCAACTTCTTCCCATGATGAACCCTCTTACCCCAAGGAAGAAAACAGGGGAAATGGACCCTAAAGCCCGGATGGAGATGGACAGGGCACGCAAGACGATCAGAACAGGGGCATCTACGACGCTGATCCTTCCCACTCCTCATCAGAGGATGAATTTCAAATAGAGGGTTCAAAGCCATCAAGCTCTGGGATTGTGGCAGACCCCATCCCCAAGAACACAACCGGGAACATGTCTCCTGCAGAGGGGATGTTCACGCCGGAAGATCTAATACACCCCAGATCCACGGACTGGGAACCGTCTTCCAAGACAACAAAATATATTTACTTCAGACTGCGCAAGCCTCTCGATAAGGTGGTCAGGGCCAGGCTTCGAGCCGAATGCCCACGTCTAGATATTGGGGACAAGGTAGCTCTAACACACGGAGCTGGATTCATAGATGGTCACCTTCTTAGGTAAAAATGTGAAAGACCTGAGAAAAGGCATAGACTGTGCCGGAGGTCCTGTCAGGACAATATACTGGACATGGCGGGTCCACTAGCCAAGATTTCAGACCTAGCGGAAGCAGCCATCCGTTCATCTTACCCCATTGCCCAGTGATCCTCTCTCGTTGGGTTCAGCGGGCTATTTGCCTGTTAGGAAATGCTAATTGTGCTATTTCAACGGAACGTCGGAAAGGCATTCTATATAAAATAGACCCAAACTGAGCGAATTAGCCGACACAGAGTCAGGTCCAACGGCACAAGGTCTGCTTTTCCGAGATCCTTTTATGAAGAAGATGGCTAAGTTTGTCAGGACATTTACAGCATTGGTCAAAGCGCAGGCTTCCATCAAAAGAGTCATTCGCATCCAAGATTTCCTCCAGGGCCGGACGAGGTAGAGGTCGCTCCTCCGGCCGTTATTTCTTTGACAAGAGACCTCAACACTCCAGAGGCCAGCATAACACCTGGCAAGAATGCTCCAACACATTCTTTCACTCAAGAGGTCGTGGAAGAGGACGTCCCTGGAGAAGAGCGGCTAGATACCCAGCCCATGAACAATCTACAGGTCAGTGTACTTATAGCAGCGCCACAAACACTTATAGGAGGGAGATTAACTATGTTTGCAAATGCTTGGGATACCTTATCTGGAGACGTCTGGGTCAGGGACACATGTCGGGGTCTGCGCCTAGAGTTTTTCGAGCAACCCATCCAGACATGTCGCCCTACTCCTATAGTAATGTCCCAAACAGATCAAATCGTTTTAGACAGCGAAATAACACAGTCTATATCGGAAGCAAACGATTCGCCCCTGCGTAAGTCAGGACGCTTTCTTCAGTCCCATATTCCTGGTACGCAGGAAACATAAGGTACGTCCAGTCATAAACCTCAAAGTTCTCAACGAATTCATCATTTACCGCCATTTCAAAATGGAAGGTAAACACATGCTCAGAGACCTCCTGAGACCGAACGATTGGCTCATGCGTCTAAACTTGAAAGACGCTTACCTCGCAGTGCCGATTCATCAGAGACACATAAGTTATCTGACATTTTCATGGGAAAATCGAGATTGGGAGTTCACAAGTCTGCCTTTCTGGCTCTCTTCAGCGCCTTGTGTTTTCACCAAACCTCTAAGGCCTGTAGTAGCCCATCTAAGAGAACAAGGTATCAGTCTTATAATTTATCTAGACAACATCATCTTTATGGCCCAGTCACAAGTACCATGTTCTGAAACAGACCAGACTAGCCATAAACTTGCTACACAGCCTCGGTTTTCTTATAAACTGGGAAAAGTCAGTTCTTCTTCCATCCAAGAACATGGAATTTCTGGGGTTTGTAGTGGACACTCAGAATTCTCAACTTCGACTCCCATCAGCCAAAATCCACTTTACCAAAAGGGAAATACGCAGGCTCTTGCAGAAGAACCTGTTCTCGCTTTGAGAATTAGCAAGAGTAATAGGGTTACTATCCTCCTCCATTCAGGCAATATTTTCCGGCCCCCTACACTATCGAGAATTACAAAGATTGAAGGGCCAGCACTTAAGAAACAGCCTTTCCTACTCTCAACTCCTGACATTATCTCCTCAAGCGAGGACAGAGCTCAACTGGTGGCTCACTCACATGGAAGCCTGGAACGGCAGAGCCATTTTTGGATCCGACCCAGATATCACCATTGAGTCAGATGCCAGTCGCTCCGGTTGGGGAGCGAGATGCGGCTCCGTAGCCACAGGAGGAACTTGGTCTGCTCAAGAGCTGGACCTACATATCAACTGCCTAGATCTTCTAGCAGGCTCATTTGCAGTACGCTCTTTTGCCAGAGGCAGAGCGAGTTGCTGTATCTTGCTAAAAATTGACAACATTTCCGCAGTAAGGTACATCAACCATCTGCGTGGCACCAAATCGAGGCCTCTAGCAGAATTAGCCAAGGATTTCTGGCACTTCTGTCTAGAACATCGGATCTCAGTTACAGCGGAATATCTTCCCGGCCTCACAAACTTGGTAGCGGACTGGTACTCTCGTCACTCCACAGATTACAGCGACTGGAGACTCGACAGAGGAGTTTTCCTCCGCCTCCAGGAGATTTGGGGTCCGATGTACCTAATCCTCTTTGCCTCCAGACTCAATACCCAGCTCCCAGTGTTTTACAGCAGGAGACCGGATCCAGCAGCAGCAGCAACAGATGCCTTTCTGCAACAATGGTCCCAGGGGATACTCTACGCCTTTCCCCCCATTCACCATGATAGCGAGGACCATGGTGAAGGCCCCTCTGCAACATTCGGATTTAGTCCTCATAGCACCGATCTGGACCTCTCAGACCTGGTATCCAGTTCTTCTGGAACTTTCCTCGGATTCTCCAATCTACTACCCCGATTTCCGGATCTCCAACTAGATCCATCGGGACAGAGACATCCCCTTCTTCTCAGCGGTTCTCTTACCCTAGCAGCATGGAGGATTTCAGGTCAAGATGGAGAGTCCCCGGCATGTCCCGCAGGCCAATCAGCCTCATCGAGGAAAGCTGGGATCCTACCACTCTTTAGAAGTATTCCAACTCTTGGGGCGCCTGGAGCACCTGGTGCCAAAGGAAAGGTTCACATCCAGTTTCAGAACCTGTAGAGGAGATCCTACATTTCTTAGCATCCCTAGTAGAAAGAGGGATTGCCTACAGGACAGTGAACGCATATCGTTCAGCAATCTGCTGGTCATTACCTTGTTGAAGGAGTACCGGCAGGAGAACACCACCCCGTCAGCAGATTACTAAAGGGGGCGTCAGACTTACAGTCCCACCCCCGTCCCGCTACGACAAATTTTGGGATGTTAACAAAGTATTGAATCTTTTTCCTTTCATGGCCACATAACGAGGAGCTATGGCCCTAGCTGGCAAACTTACTACCCTACTCTGCTTAGTCACCTGCAGGAGAGTCTCCGACGTCAGAGCCCTCGATCTAGCCGGTAGGACCTTTTCTCCTGACGGCATTGTATTCCATATACACAGAAGGACAAAATGTAACTCTAGGGTGATCTCTTACCCTGCCTTCAAGGACCAACCCAAACTTTGCCTGGTTAAATGCCTGAAGGTTTACGAAGAAAAGACGGCCTCTCTTAGGGCCTCCCCTAACGGGCAACTACTGATAGCTCTGCGTAAACCGCACAAACCGGTTTCCGCACCAACTTTAGCACGCTGGGTGTGCTGGACACTAACTCAAGCAGGGATAGATACCCAGCACTTCGGAGATCACTCAATGAAAGGAGCCATGGCCTCCAAAGCCTTTCAGGCCGGAGTTCGCCTAGAAGACATCTTCTAATTCTATTAAAGACACGGAGACGAGCATTATCTCACCCAACGAGAAAATAATACTGTGTATCACGCTTAATTGTGACTAAATGTATTACCATGAATTGTTGAAAACTTAGAATATGCTTGTATTCTGCCAGAATAACTCAATAAATTTTTTCTCCCACCCCGATAAGGGAACTAATGTTGTAATATACATGAAGTAATTTTTAATCTCTATCCTTTTTCGACAGCGCCCGCTGACAAGTCCGCCTGATCGGCAGTTCGACAATTTTCTGCTAACTACAAGTTACTGCTTACCATGGACCGCCAAGTTCGCAGCCTCGAAAGAGGAAGTTACATCATGTTCAGGACTGTTTATAAAGGGATCTGTATACCTATTGGAGGACTGGGTCCCATGTTACTGACTCCTTAATGAACTCTGGGGAACTCTGGGAAATGGAGTTTGTCACCTTTCAGAAACTCATGGACATATTACTGTGTTAGGATATACTCGTTATGTTGTATGTTTAGTGCACCCTTCTCTATACATTACTCATGTTATACTTGGTGCACCAAAATACCTTGCTGCTAAGCCTTTCTTTACTGTGTTTAATAAAGAAAGAGAAGCATAATGCTTCCCTCCATGTCTTTAATAGAATTAAGACTTTCTAGTAAGTTATTATGGAAAATCATTATTGTTCATTGCTTTAGAAAGAACCCGATCTGGGACCGTTAAGTTTATTTTTCACAAAGGTCTGTCCTTGGTGCCTTATGGATCCGTTTAATGTACATGTGGGTGCGTTATTCCGTATACAATCTTATTAACCGTTCTGCAGCAACTCCTGGCAGAAATGTCCATACTTGGGGGCGTGGCTTGGAGCGCCAGCGATGTGGCTGCTCCCCTGAGGCCCGCCGTGCGAAGCCCGCCGCTTCTGGGCCCCTAATGCGGCTTCACACCTCGGTACTGGAGCCCAGCTGATCCCAAGGACGTCGGAGGACCTGGGGCCCATGCAGGCTGAAGCTGGGCCCGTGACGCCCGACGGGGACGAAGATATCCGCTCCGGCCCCCAGGGCCTTCCTTAGCGACGACTTCCCAAGATGGCGGCCGTGCTCGTCTCTCGGCCCGGGAGGGCGGGGAGTGCTTCCTGAGGCCGCATCCAGACGCGGCTCAGCTCTTTGAGCGCCCGGGCGGAGCGACACCAGACCCCCGGACTTCTCCTTCGGTGGCCCCCGCTTCCCGCACTGCCGATCTGGACCTGCACGCGACCGCCTGACGAGGGAAGGCGCGGACGGCGCCCATCAGGTAGGGGCTGCTGGGGGTGAGGACCCGGGCCACACGGGAGGGGCCCTCCGGACCTGCCGTGGCGCCTGGGGTGGGGGCCACGCCATCACTACCCCCCCCTCCTTTGCCCTCCGGCGGGCTCCTGCCTCCGCCCCTCGCTGCCCAGGACTCGGAGCTCCGGACACCATACGCCGCACTCCTGGGGCGCCCCGGCCCATATCATCATCTGGGGCCGCCGCTCAGGCCCGTGACCTGGAGGTCCCCTCCCGCTACCATCCCCACCAGGGAATCCAAGCCTGGGTCCAGGGAGGAGGAGCGGTCCAGGCCGGGCCACGGTGAGTGACCCACAGCTACGAGCTCGGAGAAGAGCCTGATCAGCGCTGCCCGCATTTCCATCCCGGGCTACCCCTGGCCCCCCTTTGGCCTCAGAAGCGACCCGACGGCGTGTCTCCTGGGGCGCCCCGGCCCATTGCATCACCCGCTCTGCTCTCTCTGGTCTAGTCCTTAAGTGGGCGCACATCAGTCCACCTGCCCACTGGGACTTACGCCCCACACATTTGCCTACCACCAAGATTTGGAGAGCTCACCTCTTTATCTGAAGCCACTGTGCACCGGCCTAGCTTGGAATCAGCATTCCCTTTCCTCAGTCAGAAGCCTTGACGCTCATCCACAGGGGGGGCCTTCCAATCCATCTCCCCACCCACGATTCGCCAACATGTCGAGACAGTCGAAAGCTATTAAAAACGTGGACATTGCTACCATGCTCACCGCTCCTGACAGGGGAAAAAAACCGGACTCAGTTACTCCCACCCCAATGATCTCCCAGGAAGGGGGTGACACCCCAGCTACCAGAGGTGATCTACTGGCGTTTATGGCAGACATTAAAGCCGAGTTTCGGTCCTGCATGTCGGAACTCACCTCCAAATTGGAACAAACGGACCACAGGGTGACCGAGGTGGAGCAAAGACTGAGTGAGATCGAGGACCGCTCCCAAGACCAAACAGCTGCCATGGGAGATATTCAGCAAACAGTGAGAGCCCTCCAAGACAGGTGCGAGATCCTCGAATACAAACAAGAGGACCTGGAAAACAGAGCTCGTCGGAATAACCTCCGAATCCGGGGAGTTCCGTCCTCAGTCCCCGACCAAAATCTTGCAGGCTACATAGGAGACCTCTTCCAAATCCTCCTCCCACATCTAGATAAATCCCAACTGCTGCTGGATCGGACTCACAGACTGCGTCCGCGTCGGGGAGTAGATTCCGACCAGCCCCCGGATGTCATAACAAGAGTTCACTATTTCTCCACAAAAGAAGCTATCTCTGCTATCAGTCGGTCCGGAGATGATCTCTCCTTTCAAGGTCACCCTCTTCAAATTTATCAGGATCTCTCCCTCTCAACCCTTCAGAAGAGAAGGGCTCTCCGACCTTTAACCCTCTTCCTCCAAGAGCGGAAAGTCAAATACAGATGGCTCTTCCCCACAGCGCTGCAATTTTCTTATAATGGCTCCCTCCGGAGAATATCCCATTTGGATGATGCCGCTAAAATCATGCAGACATCCTCCGCCCCGGAGGGAACTATCGCCCCAGACTTGGAAGCCTCGGGGAGCCCTACGTCGGCCCTCCTTCCCCAACCCGGGCGTCCTCCATGGTCCAGGGCCTCCCGAAACAGGAGAAGATAACCCGAGCGGCCATAGATGTCCTCCGCTCCTCCGGCGTCCCGGACGCCCAACGCTCTTTTAGCTAAATTCAGAAACAGTAACTCCGGCCCAACACAGTCCTACGTTCGCCCGGCGCGGCGGGCTTCCTTCACGGCCTATGCCCCCCTCCAAGGTCCGTTTCATTTTAGAGTCCTTGGATGCAAATGTTACTTTGCCAGTCACAATTGGCCCTGTTGGCCTGGGGTGGGGTTACACCCACAATGTTTCCCACCCCTCTAGTTAAAAAGTTGGCCTCCCGTTGGGGGCCCCTGTTAAAATTGCAAGTGCGGTACAGACCACTTCTACACCCTCTTCACGATGGCAGCTAATGGACAACCTGGAGTCCCCCCTCCATACCCCAAGCAAGGGATCTCTAGCTCCCCGATCCCGGAACACCAGACGCTGAGATGCCTTTCCTGGAATGTTAACGGACTCAACTCTCCCCCCAAGCGCAAATCGATTCTCCAGAAGCTACAAGATGAGGAGGCCGGTGTGGTGTTCCTTCAAGAGACTCATCTCCTCCCGGCAGACTTTGGCCGGCTCCGTTCTAGCATGTATCCACGCCAGTTCTTCGCCTCAGGGAACTCCAAAAGGGGGGGCACAGCAATTTTGTTTCGGAAGGACCTGCGCCCCCAGATTTTGGACTCCATGATGTGCCCGGAGGGCCGCTTCGTGGCCATCAAGTGCCTCCTGCTGGGGGACCTCTATACCTTGGTATCGGCATATGCACCCAACTCGGGACAGGCAACTTTCTATGATTCCCTGGGCTCCTCCCTCTTAAGTTTTGCGGAAGGTCAGACAATAATCGGAGGGGACTTCAATGGGGTTCCAGACCCCACTAAGGACAAATCCAACCCCCCTGCCCTTGGCGAGTTCGGTCAGGCCCTCAGTCTGCTGCGGCTCTTCAGAACCCTGGAGGTGGTGGACACATGGCGGGTGCTTCACCCCACCGAGAAAGACTACTCTTTCTTCTCGGGCGTTCACAGAACTTATTCCAGAATCGACCTCCTTCTATCTTCTCCCCAAACTCTCGCCCTCGCTAATGAGGTGTCGATAGGCCAGCGAATTTTGTCGGACCATGCTCCGATAATAATGGAACTAAGCATTCAGAACACCCACGCCAAGGCGGCACGCAGATGGGCGCTCTATGACCCAATCCTCAATGATATGTCAATCAGAGACAATATAACCACCACCATCAAGAACTTCTTTGAGGAGAACCCAGCCGCAGACACCTCCCTAGCCAATAACTGGGATACAATGAAGGCTGTAGTTAGGGGATCCTTGATAGCTCAAGGCGTAGCTTACCATCGAAACCGGAAACAAGTCCGGCTATCCCTGGAAGAGGACTTGCGAGCAGCTGAGGAAGCCCAGAAAAAGAGGGGCTGGTCTCCTAAGATACAGAGAGCGCTTCGCTCGGCCAGGAAGAAACTGGAGGCCCACTATGCAGAACACACTGCGCAACTTTTGGCGAAGACCAAACAATTCTACTATGCTAAAAGTAACAAGGCCAACAAATTGCTGGTGGCCAAGCTGGCTAAAACAAGACGGACCAACACGATCATAGGGCTCCGGGACCCACAGGGGGTGATACATCACTCCGAACAGACGAAACTACAACTAGCCTCGGACCACTTAACCCAGGTCATGACAGCACCCCCCCGAGATCGGTCGAAGCAGGAGGCATACCTGCGGAACGCAGCCCTAACGCGTCTCCCGGACTCCACACGAGAGCAGTTGGAAGCCCCAATAACAGATGAAGAAGTTGACGGAGCCATCAAGGCCCTCAAATCGCGGGCCCCGGGCCCAGACGGATTCTCCCAGAGGTTCTATAAGATATTTAAGCTCCAGCTTATCCCCCACATGGTGGCCCTTTTCAACTCCTTCCAGGCCTCGGGATCTGTAACCCCCACAATGCAAGAGTCGGTGACGGTCCTCCTTCCTAAGCCGGGGAAAGACCCGAGAGATCCGGCGTCATACAGACCCATCGCCTTATTGAACATCGACGCCAACTTGTACTCGAAGATTTTGGCTAACCGCCTGGCACTTATCCTCCCGGAAATAATCCACCCTGACCAAACAGGCTTCATCCTTCACCGAGCAGCAGGGGACAACATTCGGCGGACCCTGAACCTAGTGAACATCGCCCACCGCGACTCCCAGGGCCTTGCCTTAATGGCCCTGGACGCAACCAAAGCTTTTGACAGAGTCGATTGGTCCTACTTGGAATGCACCCTGGAAGCATTTGGGTTCGGCCCCACAGCCCGAGCCATGATCCTGGCGAACTACAAGCAGCCTAAAACTATCCTCAGGATCAATGGCGCCCACTCAGCCCCGATACCTCTGTCTTGTGGGACAAGGCAGGGCTGCCCGCTGTCACCCCTACTCTTCGCCCTCACAATGGAGCCCTTCGCCCAGAAGATCAGGCGGAATGAATCCATTAAGGGACTTCAGGTGGGCCCGTCCCACCACAAAATCGCTCTTTACGCGGACGATGTACTATTGACACTCACGGAAGCCAGTACCTCAGCGAAACACGCCCTGGCCGAAATAAAGGAATTGGGGGAGGTCACCGGCTTTACTGTCAACTTCGCCAAATCAGTGGCCCTAGGAATCGGCCTCCGCCCAGAGGAAAAGGAGGCGTTAACGGGTCTGTGCCCGATTGAATGGCGGGACCACTCGATCCCCTATCTAGGAGTTTTCATCCCAGCAAACCCAAAGGAGACCTATCAAGCGAACTTTCCCAAACTGATCAAGGAGCTGGAGGGAGACCTGAAGCGTTGGACCACGCAGGAGATCTCACTAATGGGCCGGATCACAGCTGTCAAAATGAACTTGCTCCCTAGGTTTCTCTATGCCTGCTCATCCCTATCGGTGCCCTTCCCGACCCGGATCCTTCACGACCTACAGAGGAAGATATCGAAATTCATATGGAAAGGCAAAAAGGCCAGGATCCCCCACAAGACCCTGATTGGTAACGCCAGGCTGGGAGGCCTGGGGGTCCCGGACCTGCAGGCCTATAGGGCAGCGGCGCAACTGTCACACCTACACGCCTGGCAGTCGAGCACAGCCCGCCCCAGATGGGTGGAACTGGAGCAAGCCCAGCTCCCGCTCCCCCTCCGGTTCCTCCCTCACATCCAACCCCCTCTCAGGGCGCGCTGGAAGGACATCCTACTGACAACAAAGCAGACCCTAAGCTCCTGGGATTGGGCTCTAAAGCAGAAGGGAATCCCGAGGGGCCGAGGCCCCCTCTCACCGATCTTTCACAATCCCGACTTCTCCCCGGGATCTCTCCCCCGCAACTTCCAGAATTGGATAGACGGGGGCCTTGAAACCCTGGGGCAGATGTACTCCGAAGGCGGACCCCGGACCTTCGAACAGTGCAAGGAAACTTTTCGGCTTCAAGAGAGGGACAGGTTCACATACTGCCAGCTCCGCCACTGGTGTTCACACCCCCAGACCCTCCAGGCGGCAACCCGCCCCCCGACTCCACTGGAGCTAACCCTCGCGGATCTGCCGGCTAGAGGAAGAACTTCAGCCATATATAGATGCTTCTCGGGGGACTTTCTGGCGGCAAAAACTCGATCTATGGCTCAGTGGGAGGCGGACCTAGGCCATCCGTTCGATGACCAAACCTGGGTAGACATATGGTCCCGCACCCACTCCTCCTCCACCTGCGTCACCAACAAAGAATGTGCATATAAACTTACCTTGCGCTGGTATTACCCCCCTCTCAGACTCCACCACATGAATCCGCAAATGGACCCTGCCTGCTGGAGAGGCTGCAGTCAACCAGGCTCTTACTTCCACATGTGGTGGACATGCCCCAAGATCCAGCAATTCTGGACCAGGTGTCTCTCAGTCATCGAGCAAGTCACCGGCTCCGCCCTCCCACTGGACCCTGAGACAGTCCTACTGGGGATCCCGGTCCCCGGAATCTACCCCCGCTCCGGCAACAGGGCTAAGCTCCTCACACAATGCCTCTTGGCGGGCAAGACAGTTCTGGCCCGTTTCTGGAAGTCGCAAGACGGCCCTTGCCTGGCCCACTGGTGGGGAAAATTGTGGGACATTTTAATAGCGGAAAAGGTCACCGCTGCGAGAGCGGGGACTCTGCACCGCTTCCAGAATGTATGGGCTCCAGTGCTGGACTATGATCAGCGATTTCCTGCAATGACGTTCAAGCCAATCAACGCCCGTTGGGCCCTGGGGGACCTGGAGAGTACACACCAGGCGGGGGTGATAGACTGAATCTCTGGCCCGGGAAAACCGGAATGATGGGGGAAAGGGACACAAAGCCAGAATCTTTTCTTTGCAATGTTATACTGCCACCCGATACTGTTTGTAACCTATACTGCCTTGCTATAAATAAACACATTTAAAAAAAAAGAAATGTCCATACTTTAAGTGCAGAGATTAGGTAGTACTGGAAGAGGGGCCGGGGTTGCATGCTGGAGGAATGGCTTGTAAACTAAACGGGGTTTAGCCGTTTTGATGGCAAACAGCCCTTTGAGTGGGGATAATTGATTTAGGGACTGCCGGGCCCCTCGCTAGCCTATAAACATGCCAGTCTGCGTTTTACTGCAACACCTGCACTCTCCAGCCCCGTTGGTATTGATTCTGGGGCCCTAGAGAACAGCCGCTAAAAGCAGCGAGGTTAGAGGACATTTGGCCCTTTGTCGAGCCGCTCACAGCCCATCTGCCGTTCTTCTGTTTACAAAGAAAGGAGCGCGAATGCAAAAATAATATAAATCTTTTACTTTTCAAAGTAAGCAGTGATGGAGCTGTTAATGTCACCCCAAGTTCACCGAGGTGGCATCTGCGAAAAGGGCGGGCTTGCCTTCCGTACATCTGCATACAGATGCCAGGACTCACACTGACCCTGAATTCACTGCCTACCAGCAGGCTGGTTCGCGAACCCATCCGGTGCTATTCCTTTATGCGAAATATGATCAAATGTAATTCACTATAGTGAAAGCACAGTACTAACAAGTTCCCCTCCCAGGGTTCAGTTTAGTGTTTTTGCTTTATTGTTATGTTTTGTGGTATATTGCCTAGAGATTGCTTACCAGTACTCCTCACTACTCCACCACTTACTTCCTCGCCCTAATGCTTACTGGCCTCCCGAGGTTGCCATGCTCAAAGGTTAAAGCGTGTTGCTCGCATGGAAGATAGAGCTATGGCATGTACAGTAGGCTAGATTGGCACACGTCTCCTTTATGGCGAAGTCCCAAGAGTGTGGGGGAGCAGGGGATGGTGTGGATAGTCAAGGAATCCTTTTTACAGTGGTAGTTCTAGGGGTTGCCTGTCAGGTACTCACTCACCTGACTTAAGTAAGCAATGAGATGGAGACGAAAGAGGCAGAGCAATGGAGATTACTGGAAAGTAATTTAGACATTAGGGTGAAGGGAAAATGGCCAGCCTTCAAATGTTTTTCTGGGAAGCGCCCTGAGCATTCATCCAATATTCCACTATGTCTCTGGTAGAAAGGCCATGAATCCTCCTTAGAAGCTCAAGATGTGGAGGTGGTTGGGCATCAAGGTCAGAGAGCACCCCAGCGGCTCCAATGCAGCAGGTTGGACGACAACAAAGGTGACCAAGCCAGCATCAATGTGGTTTGGAAACTCACAGATAGCCAGGGGGTCACTCCCTTGGTTATGTGGTTGATCGGAGAGACAATCCAGGGGCTCCAGGACAAGGTGAGACCTTGTACACTCCCACTCCAGGCAGTGTACAGATCTCCTTTAGGTGCTTTGATTGCACCTACATGGAATCCTTCACCTAAGTGAACAAGATCCTGGTCCCAGTGCAACCAGCATAGAGACCTTGGTCCAAAAGCAGTCACCCGTACTGTTCCCTCTGGATGGTTAGGGAACAGCGCTCTGAACACCTTCTGAGCTCTGCTGCGATGAGTTGGCATTAATTTCTGATTTACAAATGCCGGTCTGCATCCGATTCCCTGCCCAGAGTCTTGGAAATCTAGGCCTGGAGTCTGACAATGCTGTTACCTGGCAGAAATCCATTGACCTTTCTTTGGTGTCTGAGTAGTCTCGGAAATAAAGTAGACCGTCAGTTATTAATTTCTGGGGGATGCTAACTGAGACAATTTCCCTTTCCTTTCACATGGCCACCCCACCACAGGCAGTGGATTTAAGGGGGTCTTGGTTGCACCTCCCAAATTACCATTACCGTGGCCAGACTGGAAGTAGCACATATTTTCCTTTTCTTCATTTGCACACACACCCGAGGCCTGTAAAAATTAACTGAATGAACTGGCAAACTGTCAGATGTTCCAGTCACCTTTTCAGGAGACTAGTCTGTTAGAAAACTCCCAAGGCAACAACCAACTTCTAGCTGAATCCTGCCTCAGTATTTTTGGGTTCATTCTTTTGAACAGGCCAGGGTTCTCACATTGCACACCTGCTCCCCGTCTTGGGATAGCCCAGGGCTCTTGCCCTGTGCCTGCTCCTATTTCTTGGAACAGACCAAGGTTACTGCCCTGAGCCTGCTCCCCTTTCTGTTTCTGCAGAACTACCAGAGTGGGACAGATAGATCTGACACCCTAGCCCTCCGAATTCGTGATAACTGGTCCAAATTATGTCAATTTTAGGATAGGGAAAATACATTTGTCACAAACCAGATTGCTGCTCGCCACTATGCTGAAAACAACTGCTGTTGCATCCTACTTTCATGGACTATCAAAGCCGACTGTGGCAACATCATTACAGCTGATGGCCACACCGTTAGCTGCCTGATTCCACAAAGTATTTGTTGATTATTATACTTCCCTAGAAACCTCTGTCGAAATCAGCATCACAAATTGAATCATTCCTTGACCGAGGTGAACTGGCATGGCTTGATGATGATCCGCAAGCACCTTTGAACACACCAATCACTGTGGGAGAGATCGTTAATGCTATAAATGACATGAGTTTCGGAAAAGCCTCTGGCCATGATGGTCTTCCTGTTGCGGAATTCATAGGCATACTGGCCCTGAGACCACTGGAGGTATACTGGGAGGCACTGGAACAGGGAACTCTACCCTGTACCACCAGAGAGGCACTTACAATAGGACCTCCCAAACTGAATAAGGATAAAAGGGACTGCAAGGCTTATGTTATCAATGCTAAATCTTTGGAATAACATTTTGATGAAAATCCTTGCCCGTGGACTTCTCCTCTTGCTGCCAGGGATGGTCCTCCCAGAACAATCAGGCTTCATTCCTGGTAGATCTACTACCAGTAACTTGAGGAAGTTATTCAATGTTCTCGCCCTGGTTAAACCAAAGTTAAACGAGGTTGCCACCCTTTTCGATGCCGATAAGTCATTTGATTCCCTTGTATGGATCTTTATGTTTTTGGTTCTCAAACTAATGGGGGTACGCTTTTATTTCCTTGCACTCGTAGCCCTTCTGTACTCCTCTCAAGTTGCAATAGTGGTTTTGTCTCAGCATACGCTGAGACTCCAATTGGAGGTATGTGTCCGCTATACCACTTATTTTGTGAACTGCAACTGTCAGTAGTAGCTAGAGTCAGGCCCTATTTTACCTTTTTATACTCTCCACAGTGAAGAGACCCTACCTATTTCATTGTGGGCACCATCTATTGACTTCGAGAACTCAATGAGACCTAAGAATAGAAGTATGTTCAGTGGGCATACTATGGACTTGTTCTATCACGTTGATACCCCTCCCTTTCCAGACACTTAATTCCATCATTATCAGTCAACACTCCCCACAGAATTGAAGACCACATGCAGACCAGTGCCTCGGCTCCCTGACGTCATAACTCTTATGAATCATACTGTGATGCTCTGAGGACTCTGCCATAACTTCCAACGAAGTGACATTTACTAATTTATACATCATTAGTTATTCACAAGACTTAGTCACTTTTAGGAATTTCACACTTATGAGGTCCTTTTGTTTTGTTTTATAGACTTAAATTGAGGCTAGAAGATTGACACACTTCATGAATCTAATGAAAATGTTACTCCTGATGAAGGGATTTTCTTCGCGAAATGCGTCCAGCTCTTTTTAATTTCTGATTGATGAAATGTACTTATGTTATATGAATCACACAGATGTACAATATGTTTATTAAATCGTATAATAATTTGAACAAATTGTAGCCATTAACCTGATACAACCATACTACCTTGACTCAATTAACTGAAAGCAATTTCATTAATCATAACAGGATTTGACAGACTATTGTGTCAGTAACTGTGGTGTGCAGGGGACACGAGTGTCCACTATTTTAGGACACTTTTTACTTTTGTATATATTGGTGACTTCTTGTGAGAGAGTCGCATTTTCTCCCCTGCACCTGTGAACCGCTTTAGAATTTCTAATACCCAGTCCTAATTTGATTTATTATAAGAGGTGTGTGCTCCGGTTACACTTTCAGGTTAACATCCTAGAACAACATGTGAGTTGAGCTGCATTCTAAATAATTTTAACAAATGCTTTGCATAAGGACATTTCTTTTGATAGTTGGTAAAGTGAATTGGCACTTCGCCCTTGCCGGTCTTCCCATATAACCATGATGCTCTGACCATTAGGTAGTACTATACTCACAGGGCGACTGGGGACACCATTCAGTGGAATGTAATTGCCATGGCATGGACAGGCAAGACAGATCTATCAGTTGGTTGATAAATAAAGCTTTAATATTCTGTCCATATGAATATATCTTACATCATTATAATTTCTATGTTTCTAGACTATCAAACATATAATCACCTTTTGTATTTGCCACCTTATTTACGATTTCATAATTGAATACAAATAAAATTTCCAAAAAAATGGCTACTTCCACAATGGTAGCTACTTCCATTCTGCTTCCGTTCGGTAGTCTATCCTCTACAGACTATGGAATATTATTCTTGTTGCGTGCAAAATGTTCACTTTAAAAAAAGAAATATTTTCGAATAGGGCCTTGAGCATTCACAGGAGTCCCAGGCTAGGAACCATCCTCAGTTGGGTAAGCTTGCTAATATGATTATCTGTTAGCTATTTTGTACAAAGTAATAACTTGATCTTTTTCTTAATTGTTCTATTGTGTCTCTGCTACAGCTCCTGATCCTCTCATCAGATCCAGAGAGTGTGTGTCAAGTAGCACACCTGCCCTAGTCCATGGGTCCAACAGATTATATTTTTGTCACTCTCGTTAGAATCGTCACTTAACTCGAATAGAAATCCTCTTTCCTCACCTGACTCGCTGGAATTGGTGTTAAACTCCTTCTTTCTTCCTTTCTTCCTTCTTCCTGCTGGTAGCCTTTTTCTTTTGGTAGAGATAAGGCCTACCTCGGAGAAAAGCCACTGTGCCTGCCCAGTGGACTGGCGGGCTAATGACCCCTTCCCCGAAGTAGCCACGTAAGGGAAAAAGCCAGAAGAGGCATAAATAAAACTGAATGAGCACTGGAATGCTAATGGAGCACATGGCAGAAGTACCGTAGCAGAATGGCAGAATTAGGAATACTGTATCTCAAGGTTAGAAGGGCCTAGTCCAGAGAGGACCAAAGCAGGAAGGAGCGAGGAAGGGAATCCAGCGAGGAGGGGAGAGAGCGGGAAGAAACAGGTAGGGAAAGAGTGTGACAAGCCAGGTTAACCAGAGCGGGATCCCGAAGAGAAATAGTAGCTGCGAAGGAGAGAGGCAGAGAGGAAAGCCTTAAAAGAACTAGCGGATGATGTATCAATAACAATTAAGGAAGCGGACAAAGGTGGCAATATTGTTATCATGAACCGGGAAGACTATCTAAAAATGGCCTCAAATCACTTAACATCGCAAGGATGTTATACAATCTTAACAGAGAATCCAAGATTGAAGATTATCAAGGAATTAGAACAATATGTTGCCATATGGCACAGGAGGGGTCTGATAACTGATGATGAAAGAGCTTATCTGATGATAAAAGAACCCACAACACCGACTATGTATTTTTTACCTAAGATACACAAGCCCTATGTTCTAATCCCCGAAGGACGCCCAATACTCGGTGGAATCGGATGGGCAACTGAAAACATCTCACAATATTTAAACAATATTCTCAGACCTAGAGCCAGTCAAGTTAAATTGTATCTAAAGGACACAACGAGTGCCATTAATATTCTCAGAACAATTAAATGGCAAGAAACTTATCCAACCTATTCATGGGTATGTTTGAGCACCACGTTGTATACAAGGACCCAGAGTACAAGAACAAAGTCAAACTTTGGATGCGATACATTGACAATGTCCTTCTAATTTGGGAAGGAACTACAGAAGACTTTTACAGATTCATGGACTGACTAAATGTGAATAGATTTGGAATTGAGTTTACAGGCCTATGCAGAAAGACAAACATCAACTTCTTGGATCTCACTATCCAGCAGAAGGTGTCAGTTTGTAGACCTGGACCTATAGAAAGGAAATGGAAGTCAATTCCACATTGCATGCCAAAAGCTTCCATTTCAAACCAACCATAGACAATATCACAATTGGGGAGTACACGCGAGCAAGACGTAACTGCCAGAAAAATGACAAATTTGAGGAAGAATGTAGTCTGCTGAGGGATAGATTCAAACAACGAGGATACACCAAAACAAGCATAGAGAGAGCCTACAATGTCACAAAGACCAAGAAAAAATGTGACACCCTGTGTAAGAGTCAGGAGATTGCAACCAATCCAATGCCTATAAGGTTCATCACCAAATACAGCCAGAACCACTATGTCCTGTGGAAAGCCCTGCAAAAACATCTCCTTAAATTGGATGAACACATCACAAACTACATAGACAAAAAACCCACTATGACATTCAAACGAGCGGACACTTTGAGAAAGATTGTGAGTCCATCACTCCTACCGCACATGAAAGAAAAAAGAAAGAAGACTTGGTTAAATGCGGATCATACTGGATTCAGAAAATACGGTATTTACACAATCTGCAAATATGCGCATTATACAAACTAAAGAATTTCAGGATATAAATGGACTAACTCTCAGGATCAAGAAAGAAATCAATTGCAGAACGAAATATGTGGTACATGGGATCATTTGCATTTGCCGCAAAATATACATTGGTAGTGTCATGAATCTCCCCCGTCTCACCTGAGATTGCTTCTTGCAGGGATCCGCGGGAAGATTCTTCTTGTGGGCGGATCGGGTTTTGTACAGGCCGGCACAAGTCTCTTCTGACTCCAGCGTGCGTTCAGCGTTCCAGGATACTCGCAGGTTCAGGACGTCCAGGAAGGAAGAAGCTGTCGCAAGGGTACGTGGATTCCAGGAACAGGGTGGAAAGGAGAGGGTGGAAGGAGTTGAAATAAGGGTCCAGGAACTTGGATAACAGAAGGGTTCGCCAAGCTGCGAAGTACACGTTTAGTCACTACCTGTTGATAGCGTTGAGACGCGCGGGGCCGCGGGGGCGTGGCATATTTATGGGACGTACTACGTCCGCCGTGAAGGCTGGTGCGAGGCGTGTCACGTGATACGGCCATGATGGGAGAAACAATTAATGCAAGCCCCGCCACGATAAGGACCAGGAAGTCCAGAAGGGGCGTGTTCTGTGGGTCATGACAGCATGCCTCCTTCGAAAACCTGTTCCACCAGGTTTGACCGGGTGTATGAGATGATATCTTCGGAGCAATTGAGGGGTGTTCAGGTTAGAAAGTGGTTCCCAGGTTCTTTCACTAGGAGGATATCCTTTCCACTCAACCAGGTATTGAAGTTGACCCCGTTTATACCTGGAATCGCATATTCTGGATACTTCATATTCCAGTTGGTCGTCCACAACCACGGGACTGGGTCTGCAGGATTTCCGGGAGGATCGGATGTAGGGTTTCAATAAAGAAGTGTGAAAAACTTGGTGAATTTTCTTCCAGGAGTCTGGTAGCTTGAGCCGGAATGAGACTGGGTTGATGACTTATTTTATGGAAAATGGCCCATAGTACCGGGGGGCCAATTTGTTTGGTCGTAAATGTCATGGTAGTAGTTCGAGGACAACCAGACTTGATCACTGATGGAATAAGAAGGCCCTGGTCTTCTCTTGGAATCCGCATAACGCTTAGTGTGTGTTTGGGCCTTTTGTAAATGTTCTTTGGTTTCCTTGTGTATGTTGATGAGAGTTTCGATCCAGGAGTCGACGGTAGGTACTGGTGTAGGATGTGGAAGAACAGAAGGTAAAACTGACGGGTGGAATCCTTGACTGCAATAGAAGGGGCTGGTCTTGACTGCTGAGTGATCGGAATGGTTGTAGGCGAATTCAGCCACAGGTATATGGAGCAACCAATCATCGTGTACCTTGGTGATGAAACAACAAAGGTATTGTTCCAGCGTCTGATTTACACGTTCCGTAGCTCTGTTAGTTTGTGGGTGATAACCTGATGAAAGAGCACGTTGGATTCCTAGAATGCGACAGAGATCTTTCCAGAATTGTGAGACGTATTGAGGTCCTCGGTCTGATATGATCTTGGAAGGAAGTCCATGAAGGCCGAAAATGTGTTCCAGGAAGATTCCAGCGAGTTCTGATGAGGATGGTAGTTTGTACAGGGGTGTAAAATGAGCCATATGTGTGAACAAGTCAATGGTGACCATGATAGTCGTGTATCCCCTGGAAGGTGGTAATTCCACAATGAAGTCTGTAGCGATGAATTCCCATGGCCTTGTCGGTAGTGTAGGTTGCAGTAGGAGACCCGCCGGTCTCTTGTTACCGTGTTTGTTTTGACTGCAGAAAGAGCAGGCTCGGATGTACAGTTGTACGTCAGTCTTCATTCTAGGCCACCAAAATTGTCTTTGTATAAGACGGAGAGTGTTGGTGATGCCACGATGTCTGGAGTGGAGGGTATCGTGGCAGAGGGTAATTATCCTTTGTTGTAGTTTCTGTGTGGGAATGACTAGAGCGTTATCTTTGAACAAATATCCGTCCTTGGTTCTCAGATTCCATGGATACTTCCTTGAAATATCCTTCCAGAGCTCAGAGGATTGGGTTTGCATCCGGACTTCTTCCAAAAGACTGACTGCTTGAGCTACAAAAATCGTGTGGGGAAACATCTTGGGATAGGCTCGATCTTCAATAGTTTCATAATCAGGACGTTGAGATAAGGCGTCAGCAATTATGTTTTGTGATCCAGGAACATGACTGATGTGGAACTGGTACTGGGCAAAGAAGAAGGCCCAACGGGCCTGACGACTGTTCCTACACTCCAAGGATTGTAGAACTTGAAGGTTTCGATGGTCCGTGCAAACCTGGACTGGATGTCTAGCTCTCAGGAGTAGATGTCGCCATTCTGTGAAGGCTTGGCGGGTGGCTAACAGTTCCTTTTCCAAGACGGAATAATGTGTCTCACTGGGAGTCAGGGTTTGTGAAAGGTAAGCAATGGGGTGTTCCAACTTGTCCTCAAAGTCTTGATTCAAGACTGCTCCTATGGCGTAATTAGAGGCATCCATCTCCACTAGGAATGGCCGATTAATGTCGGGTTGGGCTAGGATGGGGGCTTGAGTAAACTCTGTCTGTAGGCATTGGAATGCCTTGTCTTGAGGTGCAGACCAGAGAAAGGGAGTGTCTTTCTTCAAGAGCGTGATGATCGGTTGAACAATCTCAGAAAAGGTGGGTATGAACTTTCGGTAGAAATTGGCAAGCCCCAGGAAGGATTTAACTTGTTTCACGGAAGTGGGAGCCGGCCAAGATAGTATGGCTTTTACCTTCGAATGATCCATACCAATTCCTTCTGGACTAAGGACAAATCCTAGATAATGAACAGAAGTAACGTGAAACAGGCATTTCTCAGGTTTGGCTAGGAGTCTGTGTTCACGTAGTCGTTGTAAGACTGCCTTTACATGCTCTTCATGCTTTAAAAGGTCCTTGGAGTGAATCAAGATATCGTCCAGGTAGACAATGACGAAGAGAAACAGCATGTCAGAGAACACCCTATCCATGAATCGTTGAAAGACTGCAGGGGCATTAGCAAGTCCAAAGGGCATGACCAGATATTCGAAGTGTCCAAAAGGTGTTCTAAAGGCTGTTTTCCATTTGTCTCCTTCCTTGATACGAATCAGATGATAGGCACCCCTGAGATCCAGTTTTGTGAAGATTACAGCTCCTCTCACCGCTTCCAGGATATCCGAGATCAAGGGTAAGGGGTAGCGGTCCTTGAGGGTGCATTGATTTAATCCACGATAATCGAGGCAAGGTCTAAGTTCCTTGGTGTCTTTCTTGGGAACAAAGAACAGCGAGGCTCCATCTGGGGATTTCAATGGTTTTATGGTGCCATTTTCAAGGTTGGTATCCAAGTATTCTCGGAGGGCCTTTTTTTCAGGTTCGGATAGGATAAACATCCTCCCAAAGGGAATCACTGCTGAAGGCTCTGTGTCTATGGCGCAGTCTTCAGGTCTGTGAGGGGGTAGAGCCTGAACTATGGCAGTTGAAAACACATCAGCATACCTTTGATAGGCCTTTGGGACCTGAATGATATTGGAAACCATGAGTGCCTCTTGTTGATCTGCTGAATTACTTTCAGACGATATCGAGGAGGGATCCAGGGATAAACAATGAGACAGACAATACTCTGAACCAAGAAACAAGGATCCTGCTGTCCAATTGATGTATGGATTGTGTTTCTGCAACCAGGGCATGCCTAGTACCATGGGGTAGTGGGATGATTTGATGATATCAAACTTGATCAATTCCTGGTGATGGTTTATTGAACGTTGTATTTCCTTGGTCTGCAAGGATATGGGTCCTGAGCTGAGGGGTCTTCCATCAATTGCCTCCACAGGTTGCATTACACCCCGGGCTTCATATGGAATGTGGTGCTTAAAGATCAAATCTTGATCAATGAATACTCCCATAGCCCCACAATCCACCAAGGCCAGGATGGGGTAGGTCTCCTTCTTTGATAACGATAAGAAGGCTTGTAGAACCACTAGGTTGTTCTGTCCAGGAGAGTTCAAGGATGGAATAGATGTGGAGCAAACATCTCTCTCCTGACACCTCGCTCCATCTAGGATCGGGAGCTGGCATTTCCCGAATGCTGTGGAGGACATTCTCTAACCAGGTGTTTATCCGATGCACAATACATACACAAGCCTGTGTGGATCCTTCTCATCCTTTCTTGTGGGAAAATGGGTCCACGGAAGGCTCCTATTTGCATGGGTTCCGGGTCAGTGTCAGGGGTTGGAACAGGATCAGTTTTTACTGAAGTCTCAAGAGAACTTTTCTGGAAGGGGATCTTGGTCTTTTTTCTCTCTGCCTTTCTTTCCTGGATACGAAAGTCTATCTGCATGGCTAAATCCATAAGAGCCTGGAATGAGCTAGGACGAGCCACTCTGGCTAATTCATCTTTTATATCCTCGTTTAGGCCCCTACGGAAGAGAGTGAAACTTGCTTCTGAGGACCAATCTGCTTCCTTGGCCATTTGTTTGAATCTTGTGACATACGTTAGCATGTCCTGGGATCCTTTCCGAAAGTCAAGTAGGCGTTCCTGGGCACTATAAACGTGTTCTGGGCAGTCGAATATGGTTTTGAGAGCCTGTATGAATCCGTCATAATCATCTAGGAGGGCATCTCCAGAATTGACTAAGGGAGTAGCCCAAGTCAATGCATTTCCTGCGAGGTGTGAGATTATAAAGCCCACCTTTGCCCTGGAAGTTGAAAAATAATAGGGTTTAAAGGTATAATGCACCAAACAGGAGTCCAGGAATCCACAAAGGGATTTTGCAGACCATCATACTTGTCTACGACACCACCCAGTAACATACTCTCCTTTGTAGCGGAATCGCGAGACAAAACAAGTTGCTTTAATGCGGCATTCTCCGCTTTTAAGTTCTGCACCTCGGTTGTTTGTTCTTGTATGCCACGCATGAGATCCTGGACGGCCTTTTCCATATCGGTTTCAATGTCGGTCGTTCGGCGTCTCAAACTGTCATGAATCTCCCCCCGTCTCACCTGAGATCGCTTCTTGCAGGGATCCACAGGAAGATTCTTCTTGCGGGCGGATCGGGTTTTGTACAGGCCGGCACAAGTCTCTTCCGACTCCAGCGTGCGTTCAGCGTTCAAGGATACTCGCGGGTTCAGGACGTCCAGGAAGGAAGAAGCGGTCGCAAGGGTACGTGGACTCCAGGAACAGGGTAGAAAGGAGAGGGTGGAAGGAGTGGGAATAAGGGTCCAGGAACTTGGATAACAGAAGGGTTCGCCAAGCTGCGAAGTACACGTCTAGTCACTACCTGTTGATAGCGTTGAGACGCGCGGGGCCGCGGGGGCGTGGCATATTTATGGGACGTACTACGTCCGCCGTGAAGGCTGGTGCGAGGCGTGTCACGTGATATGGCCATGTTGGGAGAAACAATGAATGCAAGCCCCGCCGCGATAAGGACCATGAGGGGCGTGTTCTGTGGGTCATGACAGGTAGCACCAAGAGAGCTCCGTACAAGGATAAGGGAGCACATAGCAACAATTGGAAGCCAGGACCCTAGGTTTCCATTAGTGCATCATTGGCAGACACACCACCAGATGGAAGATAGAACTGCAATAAAATGTATAGGATTACAACAAATTCCTCAAACCAGAAGAGGGGGCGACAGACTTAAGACTGCGACAAGCCGAAGCAAGAACCATTTGTTTTTTTACTGCTACTGTGACCGGGTTGAACTCGGACAATGAAATGATCTCTTTTCTTTGAAAGAACCTTTCATATAGAAGCTCATGTAACATGAGTCATATTTATAATATAACTATGACAATGTATATTTTCAATTAGTACATTTTGAAATGCAGTGTCTTACACTTCACTTTCTATGTCTCTGTACACTTTGTTTGCCTTTCAGTTCATCCGCACATGCGGTAACAAAGTATATATCTGATCAAGAAACCAGATATAAGTATCACAACTATCACATACTAGTCGGCATTAACACAAGTACAGCCTATGAACTAGGAGGAAGGTATCCTACCTCTGAGAATGTGCAACCTTTATTTTGCAAGAAGGGCAATTAGAACATGCATACTTAACTTGGATAATTAATTCAATCTTTACCGGGTTTGTCATTATATTACTTTCATACCTTCTATCTTCATTCCTAAAGAGAATATCGGATCTAATCACAAGTGTTCCAATGTAGATTTAAACACGGGATGCATTGAAGTGCATCTGTATGCACTGATACTCCGTTCCAAGATGGCAACCGTGACTAATGCAGCAAGTACAATGAAGATTCCCCCTGCTAATAGCGCAGGGAGCTCTTGATTCTATTAAAGACAAGGAGGCGAGCATTATGCTTCATCTTCTTATTTATTTGCTCTCCAGCAGTTTCAACAAAATCAAACAAAAAGTCCATCTTTCTGATGGCTCAAAACATTTTTTTTTTTTTTTTTTTTTTTTCAAAACTTCATTTCAAAACTCCATTTCCCATCATCCTAGGCCCTGAACCCCGTGTCCTGGTCACGTGACCTAGTCCTTCCTCTTCCTGTAAACCTCCTCTTCTTTGACTGCGATGCAACTGATAACGTAAACATCTCCTGAACTAACACTCGATCCTGGAGGTCTCTGAACTGTAGAACTGTGGAACGAATCTCTCGCCTCGGAACTGCGATCTCGATCCATATTTCTTGAGCTCACTCAGCCGTTCTTCTGGTCCTCTCCTAAGATGGAAACAACAGAACATGTTAGGGCGGCGGATACACACCCTATTCTTGGGAAAATTGAATTTGTTATACACTCCGTACATGTCTGCACGTAATCACATCATTTCATATCATTCTCCCGTGTATCTCGGGTGGGAAATTAATGCTCGCCTCCTTGTCTTTAATAGAATCAAGAGCTCCCTGCGCTATTAGCAGGGGGAATCTTCATTCTATGTCAAGACGGAGGCGAGCATTATGCTTGTTCAAAGCTTCTTACCATAGCTTCTGCTAGTGTATTAATTGGCTTAAAATAAAACGTCCTAAACGTGTTATCACTCGCCCAATCGGCTGCTTTCAAAATATCTTGCAATGTCGCCCCTTGACGGATTGCTCTGGATGCCCCTGCTCCACGCACGGAATGGGCTCCAAACCTCGTCATGTCAATCCCTGCTAGGCTCATGACTTCTCTAACCCATCTCGCTATAGTGGCTGTTGCTACGCCCTTATGAGGTTTCCTGCGCGCTATTAGCAATTGCGTTGTCCCCGACGGTCTCAGCTCCGCCGTCTTATTTATATATTCTCTAATGCATGAGGCTACGCACCATTTAGGATGATCTTGCATGTATGGATACGTTATTGATGAGGAGTCTGTTTTTGTCCTCCTGGCCAGATGAAAGGTCACACCGTCTGGCCCGTATACTATTCTGTCTACCTCCAATGCCCTGACGTCTGCAACTCTCCTGCATGAGATCATGCATAGAAGCATTGCTAATTTCTCTGATAGTCTTCCTAGCGATAGGTATCTATTACTGGGCCAGTCGGCTAATAAACGAAGCACGACTGTCACGTCCCATAGCGATTTGTATCTCGGCTGCGGTGGCTTCCTGTATTTTATCCCTTTCAGGAGTCTAATTACTGCCACGTTCTCACCCACTGGAACTCCTTCAATAGGCAAATGGCCTGTAGATATCGCGGATCTATATACCCCTATCGTGCGGTAGGCTTTACCGTCCTGCAGAAGTTCCGCTAGGAAGTTCACGATCTCTACTAGAGGGGCAGAAACGGGATGAAAACCTCTTGACTTGCACCATCTAGCCCATCTGCCCCAAGCTGCATCGTAGCTCCTTCTAGTCGAGGGAGCCCATGATTCTGCGATGAGGCTCGCAGCTTGTGCTGAAATTCCCGGGAGATTCCAACGTCTCCTGCTATCTTGCACGCCATTAGCGGCATCTTCCCCTTCACTCTCAGAGGGTGATACGATCCAATTGGGTCCGTGAGGAGGCCTTCCTCTTGCGGCAACACTCGCGGGTGGTCCGCCATTAGTTCCATCAAGGCGGGAAACCAGACCTGAGATTTCCATATCGGAACTACTAAGATCAGAATCACTCCTTCCTTGCGTACCTTCGCTAGCACTCTGCTTATCATTATGAAAGGAGGAAAAGCATATAGCGTTTGCCCTCTCCAGTCTTGCAGAAAGGCGTCCGTCCCCGCTGCTGCTGGGTCCGGTCTCCAGCTGAAAAACTTGCTCATCTGCGCGTTCAGTCTGGACGCAAACAGATCTGCGTGAAACGGTCCCCAGAGCTTCTCTATCCGCTGAAAAGTCGCTCTGTGTAGCCTCCAGTCGCTGGAGTCTGTGAGATGTCTGGAGTTCCAGTCCGCCACTACGTTCTGGGCGCCTGGTAGATATTCTGCCGTAACTGCCGTGCCCGACTCCAGACAGGAGTGCCAGAAGTCCTTGGCTATCTCCGCTAACAATCTGGACTTCGTCCCACCTAAATGATTTATGTACTTGTCTGCTGAGATGTTGTCCATCTTCAGCAGTATGCATGAATTCACCTTGTCCTTGGTGAAAGCCTTGATAGCAAAAGAGCCGGCCAGAAGCTCCAGGCAGTTTATGTGTAGGTTGAGTTCCTCTGAGCTCCATCTGCCTCCCGTTTGGAGTTCTCCGCAACGGGCACCCCAGCCTGCCCTGCTGGCGTCCGATTCTATTATCATGTCCGGGCGGTCGCCGAAAATGGCTCTGCCGTTCCACGCCTCCATGTTCTGGAGCCACCACTCTAGCTCTGTTCGGGCTTCTTGGTCTAGCTGCACTAGCTGGTGATAGCCGAGCCCTTGCTGGAGGTGTCTTATTTTCAACCTCTGGAGCGCTCGGTAATGTAGGGGCCCTGGGAATATCGCTTGAATTGACGATGCGAGCAAGCCCACTATCCTTGCGATTGTTCGCAGAGATGCGGTCGGACTGGCGAGGCAGGTTCTTATTTCTCTCCGGATATCCCGAATCTTCCTGCTCGGCAGCTCCAGGGTCGCCGACCTGGTATCTATTATGAAGCCTAGGAACTCTATCCTCCTGGCTGGTATAGTTTCGGATTTCTCTTTGTTCACGAGAAAACCTAGAGACGTCAGTAGGTTCGCGACCCATCTGGTCTGATACTGCAGCGCCTCTTCGCTGCTCGCCATTATTAGGATATCGTCTAGGTATACGATGATCCGAATACCCTTCTCCCTGATTGCTGCTGCTACTGGTCTCATCAGTTTCGTGAATGCCCAGGGAGCGGACGCTAGTCCGAACGGCATCGTGGCAAACTGCCATAGCTGCCCGTCCCAGTCGAAAGCTAGAAAGGGTCGGTATTCTCGATCTACTGGGACCGTAAGATAGGCGTCTTTCAGGTCTATTCTTGTGAGCCAGTCGCCCTGTCGGAGCGTGTCTCTGAGTTGGTGAGTCCCTTCCATCTTGAAGTGGTTGTAAACTACCCACTCGTTCAGGCCCTTCAGATTTATTACCGGCCTCGCTTTCTCTTTCCTGTGTACCAGGAACATATTGCTTATAAATTTCGGAGCTACGCACGGTTCGATGGCTCGTTTCTCTGCTAAACTCTGGAGTTCTGTTCGCAGCCGGTCTGCTTCTGCTCGCGCTGCTACTATCGGATTGGGGGTTTTGTACTGGATTGGGATCTGTGTAAATTGAATGTGCAGGCCCTTGACTGACTGAAGCACCCAAGCGTCGCAGGAAAGCGCGCGCCAGTTCTCCCAGTACTTCGCTGTCCTCCCCCCTACCGCAGGATAAGCGGATGGTCTCACCTGTGGGAACGTATTGTCCTCTTCCCTGTCCTCTGCCTCGCCTTCCCCTGGGGAAGCGGCCTCTGGGTTGGAAGAAGGTGTCTGGCTTCTTATCTTCCCAGTATTGCGCTCTGTTCGATTGAGGCCTTCTGGCTGTCTGATAGCGACCGGTCGCTCGGCCTCTGTAGCGACCGGTCCCTCCAAAAACCCTTCCGGGGAAGATCTTCCTAATGGAGGCTTGCGCTTTCTCTAATGAGGTGTAGGTTCCTACGAATCTCCCCATCTCTTTTCCGAAAGTCTCGCCGAACAGAAGTCCCTGCGCGGCCTCTCCTGCCTCGTAGGAGGATAGATCTCCTAATTTTTGGTCTATCTTCAATAGAAGTCCCCTTCTGCGCTCCGAGGAAATGGCGCAGTTCGCGTTGCCTAACAGGCAAACGGCTCTTTGGGCCCAGTTCGCTAGCACCTCCGGGTGGATCTCCTCTCCTGTATCTTTCGCTCGCTCTGCCAGGTCCATGATCTTGGCCAGAGGGCCTGCCAGATCCAGGACCTTCTCCTGGCAACTCCTCCAGGAGCGATCGATCCCCTTCCTAGGGTCTCTGTTCGATTTCGCTACGAACGCTAGCATCTTTGGATCTAACTCCGGCGCTTCTGCTACCTTCCCTGGGAGTTCTGGTCTGGGGCATTCTGCCTTCATTCTTTGCCTCACTTCCTTATCTAAGGCCTTGCGCAGTCTCTGCGTCATGTATCGTGCCACCCTCGGAGACGGCACCCATTCTGACGATCTCGGGTTTCTAATCTCCTCGGGCTGGAACATATCTGAGGTTTCCTCCTCTAAATGATTCAGCTTTCTCAGTCTCTTTTTCGGAGGCGTTAAGCTCCTTTCGTCTCCGTGTTTATCTTCGTCCTCCTGCGAGGACGTCGGAGATTCTATGGGCTCCTCCTCTTGAGGGAACTCCTCTCCTGTATCTCCCATATTATCGTCCCCTGGGTAGGGGGTCATGAGGCTCGGCACCTCCGACTTGGCCATAAATGCTTCTCTGAGCCTATTGAAAGCGTCGGATGCCTCCGGGGCCTTAGGATTCGCCCCTTCCAATTGGCCCGGGGGGTCAGAAGAGTTCGCGCTCTTCCGGGCCTTCGTACACCCCTGTGGGCTCTCCGGCATGGCCCTGGTGGACGTGCTTGTCGACGGTATGGTGCTTATGTCCTTCTGGCTTAGGAATGTCTCGATTGTTAGCAGGCGGTCCTGCAGGGGTTTGACTCCTATAGCCACTGCCTCGATGAGTGAATTACCTAGCACGTCCTTGAAGCTCTGAGCCAGATCTTCCGATTGCGTGGCTTCCTGCTCCTCTTCACTCCACTCAAACTCGGCCATGATACGTGCTGGTAGGTGCCTGATAATACCTGATCGGTGTAAGGGCACGTCCACTTCTCACTCTTTTTCCTGAGGCTGCACCTGGCTGCGAAGCAGCTCTTTCAACTTTCAGCGGAAGCACTGAGTCTACAATTCGCTCTCGAGGCGTTCTCTGGTAACAGTATTGATATCCCTCTGCGTGCCGATTTCTTCGGCTAAGCTCCGCCCCCGCGTGTGGGGGATGGGGAGGAGGGTTAACTTTCTCGCTCTTCACGAGGGTGGGGGACCCGCGTCCTCGCTGTCGGCGCGAGTGCGAGCCCCGGCCTCGCTGACCCCTGGAGTGCTGATAGTGCAGCACGGGGTCTAAAACAAACTAAAGTAACGGATTTTCGAATCCTGGCTACGCTGCGCGATCCCTACGCGCTGCTCTGGTGATTGGTCATGAGAAACGCAATCTATTATCACTATAATCGGTAACCCCACACAAAAACTGGCGGAAAAGCGCAGCTAAGTGAAAAGGGAACTTATCTCTTGGAGAGCAGGAAAAGAAGAGGAGGTTTACAGGAAGAGGAAGGACTAGGTCACGTGACCAGGACACGGGGTTCAGGGCCTAGGATGATGGGAAATGGAGTTTTGAAATGAAGTTTTGAAAAAAAAAAAAAAAAAAAAAAAATGTTTTGAGCCATCAGAAAGATGGACTTTTTGTTTGATTTTGTTGAAACTGCTGGAGAGCAAATAAATAAGAAGATGAAGCATAATGCTCGCCTCCGTCTTGACATAGAATCAAAAAGGGACTTCTTCTAACACGACGCGTTGCTCTGACAACTTGCTAGCTTCACGTTCTGTTACCAGGGGAATCGAATTATACAACTGTAACTATGGCGCCGAGCTCAGAAAGAGCCGACGTGCATTGGAGAACGCACATTTAATATAGTAAGCTCCTACTGAAAAGCAATGGACAACACTTGTCTTTGTTAACTTAATGCAGAGCACACTAACAGCTAGCGAGGGAACTTAGCCCAAGATAGATACTTTTCGAATGTATAACACGTAACTTACAGGAGCAGCATCTAAGCAGCCTTTACTTCATTGCTTAGACTAACTCTTACTATGGCGTCGGACTCCCGTACATTAAGAGCCGACGTGATCGGAGAATACACATGCAATATAATATGGTAAACTGCCTATGCTTAAGAATAGGCAACATATGTCTTCTCAACTATATGCAGGGCACGCCAACGACTAGCAAGGGAACTTAGCCCGAGAAGTATATTTTTCTTAAGATCAGCACGCAATTTGAAGGAGCGACTTCTAATTAGTTGATACACTATCGCTCATATTAAACAGTACTAGGAGGGACATTCATGTATGCCCAGGGCCAGAAAACATCCCCTGAAGAGCGCTTACTGCGCATTAATAGATAATATCCACTTGGCATTAAGCAAAAAATATTGTTGCCTTTTTTCGAAAAACAAGGCGGTTTATGTGTTTGTATGTTCTTTTTACTCAAACCGCTTTTCGCATTCCCCATTTTGTAATAATAGGCGGCTTACCATTATCATTCACAGGAGATGTGGGATCTAACCCATGAAACATGAGTACTGCACAAACTAGGTAAGCACACGCTGCACTTTTTTCTTTAATAAACCCCAATGAAGGGACTCTTACAACCATTTCCGTCTCTCAATTAGAACTCATATCATTTGTATGGTTTTTGTGCGCATAAACAATTGATCACAACTAAATAGATGAGTTTTCTCTCTTTTTTATTCTTTCTCTCTCTCTTACTCACAATCCTCCTCTATACCAATCCCAATTCTCTGTCTGAACGTGATGGTTGATCCATAATGATTTTCGAAAAATGTACATATGAAACAATATTGTGCTTTTGTGACCATATATTTTTCTTCTGTCAACAATATGCTTATTATGTTGAATTGTTACTTTTTGGCTGCACAATATTTGTTCATGCACATGATGATTCAGATTTTGCCCAGTTTCGAAAAAAAAGCTTTACTTAGCCGAAACACTGCAAAATTACAAGAAACCATGACAATTCATTGAGCTTTTGTGCTAATTCTCATCTGGCGCCGTCTTGAGAAATCCCTATATTACAGGTCTGAGAATAGCCTGTCCATAAATTGCTGGAAGACTGCCAGAGCATTCACCACGCCAAAGGGCATCACCCTGTACTCAAAGTGACCAAATGCAGTCTGGAAGGCAGTCTTCCATTCGTCACCTGATTGAATCCTGAAAAGATGGTATGCGTGACATAGGTCTAGTTCGGTAAAGACCTCTGCTCCTTGCACTGCCTCGAGGATGTATTTGATGAGGGTCATGGGATATCGCTCACTGATGGTTACCCTGTTCAATCCCTGGTATACCGTCAATGCATGGCCTGAGTTGTTTTGAGTCTCGCTCAGGGATAAAGAATAAAGATGCCCCTGCGGATGAACGGGATGGTCGGATCAGACCGTTGTGAAGATTGGAGTTGAGGTATTCCTGAAGTGATTTCTTCTCAACCAGTGAAAGAGAATACATGTGGCCAAAAGGAATCAAGGCTCCCGGGGTGAGGTCAATAGCACAATCTTCAGGGCAATATGGTGGTAGGTCTTGGGGTGTCTTGTCCAGAAAGACCTCGCCAAACGAAACAAGATCCATAGATGCACGATGTATGCCAACCGTATCCGTGAGAGAGTTAGACACCGCCTTAACCGGCTTATATAAGACCTCATGAAAGCACTGTTTGTGACAGTAGGGAGAGTTAAACTCCAGCAGATTTTGCGTCCAGTCAATGGAGGGGTTGTGCTTTCGTAGCCAAGAAATACCCAATATGACAGGAAAGTGTGCAGCACAAATTATATCGAACTGTATCTTCTCTGTGTGTTGAAGGATGAACACTGGGATCTCTTCGGAAGTGTGAGTGATAAGACCAGAGCTGAGGGGCTTCCCATCTACTCCTTCTACCTTCTGGTCTTCTCTCCTTTCATCTCTACGGATGCCAATATTCTCGGCCCAAATAGTGCCGATGAAGATTCCCACTGCTCCACAGTCTTTGAGTGCTAAAGAGTCAATTCTTTGTTAGCTCATAAGTAGCTGGATAGCGACAACCATGCGTCAGGTGTCATTGTTAGGAGAGGATACGGACAGCGAGACAAAGAGACTGGATGGAGAACCTCAGTAACCCGTCCCTCCTAGGTCGACCGTTTCTTGAACGGCGAGGCAGTACTTTCGGACAATCCCGGAGTGAGTATCCGATCCACAATACATCCAGAGACCCTTGTCTCTTCTGTGTCTTCTTTCTTCGGGAGTGAATGGGGCTCCAAAAGCTCCGATCTGCATCGGTTCCTCCTTTATTTAGGTGATTAAGAAGGATGGGGAACTTGGTATGTTTGCTTAAAGAATCCTCTGTTCTTCTTTCTTTCGGTATTCCTCTCTGTCAGGCGATACTCGATCTGTAGAACTGTGGACAACAGATCGGAGAAAGTACCTGGATGTGGGGTCTGGGCTAGCTCGTCTTTAATCTCCTCCTTTATGCCCCTTCGGAATATAGCATACTGTGATGGCTCTGGCCAGCCCGTGTCTGCGGCCAATCTTTTGAAATTTGTCATGTAGGTAAGGAGATTCACTGGACCTTGCTTGACATCCAGTAGTTCTTCACAAGCCAAATAGATAGTTTCCGGTGTTTCAAAGGTCTGTTTTAGAAGGTTGAGAAATGCTCCGTAATCTTAAAGGATGGGATTTGCGCTTGTCACCAGGGGAGTTGCCCATGCTAATGCATTCCCCACCATGTTGGAGATCATAAACCCAACTCGCGCATGATCTGAGGCAAAGGTACTGGCTCTAAAGGTGAAATGCATGATACATGCCACAAACAAACTCCTTCAACCTCTTTGGGTATTCGTCAAACTTCCCTGAAGCCAGTGCCATAGCGGGTAGTTCAGTAGGGTGTTGCTCCCAAACCGTGACTAGCTGTCGAAGCACAGTGTTCTCTGTTTTCAGATTTTGGACTTCTTGGGTGAGTCTCTGCACAGCAGCCACTAGTTCCTGGACCGGTTCTGCTGTGGCCATTCTTGACTATGGGTGTTGCAAACTGTCACTCTCAGTAGAATTGTCACTTTACTCGGATAGAAATCCTCCTTCCTCACTTGACTCGCTGGAACTGGTGTGAAACTACTTCTTTCTTTCTTCCTGCTTGTAGCCTTCTTCTTTTGGTAGATATAAGGTCTACCTCGGAGGGAAGCCACTATGCCTGCCTAGTGGACTGGCGGGCATACTGGCCCCTTCCCCGAAGTAACCATGTAGGGGGAAAAGCCAGAAGAGGCAGAAAAAAAAACCTTGATGGTAGCGTGGTCTTGAGTAGACTTGGGACTCCAATGAGCACTGGAATGCTGATGGAGCATGTTGCAGAAGTATCATAGCAAAATGGCAGAATCAGGACTACTGCATCTCATGGAGCACATGGGAGAAGTACTGTAGCAGAATGGCAGAATCAGGAATACTGTATCTCGAGGTAAGAAGGGCTGAGTCCAGGGAGGACCAAAGTGGGAAGGAGCGAGGAGGGGAATCCAGCGAGGACCGGAGAGAGCGGGAGGAAACAGGTAAGGAGAGAGTGTAACAAGCCAGGTTAACCGAAGCGGGATCTGGAGGAGAAACAGCAGCTGCGAGGGAGAGAGGCAGAGAAGGCTCTGCTACAGAGGAGGGAACAGGAGACTGAAGGCACAGTCGGCGCGTAGCAGAAAAAGGGGAAAAGCTCGGCAATGAGCCAAGGGAGAAGTCACTGCTCAGAGAGCGGAGAGAGAACACAGGACAGCGTATTACCCGGCAGTGCAGCGCTTAGCGTTGCAACGCGCCGGCTATAAGGCTTGTACTGAATAAATGCAAACTGGAGGCAGCCATCTTGGGGAAGCCTAGACCGCCACATCATGTTGCTGAATAACGTGGTGTGCCGAGGCAATGGTGGCACAGCTTCCATCTGCTCCATAAGTGCCACGGCCATGAGCGCGTGACCATTTTAGACTGTTGGGCTTGTTGATTGGGGAAGGAGACAGCAGTACATCCCAACTTCCGAGAGAGCCTTCTCAGCTTCATGCAAATCTTGTAGTTCCAACAGCTATTTGGCCAATGGCATGTGAAGCTAGATTCCTTTGAGTTGTACATTGTGTGTGGAAGGAGGGCCATTCTGGCATCATCAGTAACCAGTGGCCCACCCCCATTGTCAGATGTTCGCGAAGATCAGTTTTGCCTTTGGTTCGGGTGTCAAAGGAATATGAGGAGGAATGTCTCCAGGAAAAGGCAGAACCGATAACATGTTTATTGGCAGGGACAGCCTTCAAAGTACTAGCTAAATAGAACTTGTCTGTGGGGACCGTTTGGCCAATGGCATATCGTGATATATTTATTGATGTGGTCAATGTATTCTGAAAACAGTGCATTTCTCCCTCAGTTGGGCTCGGACCGTTTCCTGATGTTGAAGATTTTCGAATGGGAGTGTCTTTTACTACAGACCTCCACAGGACCACTTCAATTTTCCCTTCAGCTCACACTCTTGTGTTATTTGCCCCAGTGTTTCTTGGTCTGGATAGTTCGATGTCATAAGCACAAAAAGTTCAACATTCACCTTTTTACTCTTCCCCTTTTCCCCATGGTTAATATGGGTCACTTCACTTTTTACAGTTTATTCACTTTATCGCTTCATAACACAAACATTTCACCTTTCACTGAGACTATCGAGTGGGCTACTTCCTTTCGCCAGACCACTCCGCTACTCAGTATCGCTGGTTTCACAGCTATCAGAACTTCAAAGGTCATTTACAGTGCAAGAAAGGCATGGTATCAAAGCAAGACAGGCACAAGTGATCACAGTTCAAGTGTGTTTATTAAACTGTAAATTGGGTGTGATAAACGCCTATGTTATGCTCACCTGGTCTCTGCAGGGACATTGGGGCACGATTGCAGCGCTCCCCGGATCCGGCTTCCCAGGATCAGGCTTCTTCCCCTGCTCCCGTGTTGTGGACTGCTCTGGTGGTTATAACTGCCCCTGTGAGGATACGAGAGGTTGTGGGGATGCTGTGATATGGCTGTAATTCTCAAACCCTTCTTCCCAGAATGTGGTGAGCATGCGTTTGCCCATATAGTCTCACCTGTTTAACTATGAGGATGAGCTCTCCGTCCTGCTTCTCCGGTGCAGGGGCACTTAATCGGACATAGTTCCTTCACTGGTCCGTGTGCGTGGCTGCCCAGACCGGCTGTGACTGATCCACTTCGAAGGTAAGTGTTCTTCAACAATGATTATTGTCCATACTCGTTTGCAATGTCTTTTTTCCCATGATTAGTGTTCGTATCCCTAATAATGTATTTCTTTCTCCCCAATAGGTGATGAAGGCCCAGCAGAGTCGCAGTGCTGGAAGTGAGCCCAAACGGAGCCCTGAGGAGTTTACAATGTCCCAAAATAGATGGTAACTTTGGGCCCTAGAGTCAGCGCGAAGGTTGTGTAGCGCGTGACCTTAGCAAATTGTCTTTATGTGGTTTCTGACCTTATTTGTCCTTTTCTCCTGCAGTTATGGCCTGGCGACATCCGATGAGGAGCAGCTGTAGAGAAGAGCTCCCACGTATGTGTTGGACTTGCGGAGCAGGTAAGGAGCGCTGCAGGCGGTGGTGTTGCTGGAGTCAGGTAGGTGCGCTTTAGACGATGGTAGATGGTATTCCTGAAAGAAGGTAAGATGCGCTTCTGGCGATGGTAGGCTTCGGGCGATGGTATTGCTGGAATCAGGTAAGATGCGCTTCAGGCAATGGTATTGCTGGAATCAGGTAAGATGCGCTTCAGGCGATGGTATTGCTGGAATCATGTAAGAAGCGCTTCATGGGGCGGTGAGCGTTACCCTGCATGAGCAGACTAACTCGAAGCGCTGGCATGCGGGCGGGGCAGGCTTAAATAGCCTGGTCCCAGCCACACCTCTTTGTTCTGCTTGATGGCTCCACCCTGCCACTCCCAGAAGATGCTACATGTGTAGCCCAATACATTCCTATGGCCACGCCCGGCCTGGATGCACGTAGCGGCCCTGCAAGAGATGAAATAACATGTGTACTAGGAAGAAAGCGTGCAGAGCACACTTTTTTATGAGCCTGGCACCAAAGGTGCAAGGACTGGGTCCAACTGGACCCTTTAAGTGATGTAACTTGTGGTCCTTGACCTGTGGCCATGACAGCCTAATCAAAACCTAAATCTAAGATGGGGGCAAGCTACGACCATCAAATAATAAATATACAGTCCTATTGGAGTCTAGTCAAATAAAAAGGGCCTATATTATTGCCAATCCTTACCGCTTGCTACAAAATAGTGTGGGAAAATGTTCACAAAAAAAGAAAGAAGTGTTCACAAAATGATAAGTCAGGATGTTATGGCCGGGGTCTCCCTTCACCACGTTTTAAGCATGGGACAAGGCAGGACTCTTGAGCACACCACACTCCTGGGCTTCTCTGGCACAAGCTCACAGCACCTTTTCTACAATATCGGGGCCTTCTGTGCCCAAGTCTCTTCTCATGCAAAGTCTCTTGCTACAGAGAGCCTGATATGCCAAAAACATAAAACAAAAGTTCCTTCTGTTAACCTTCACATAAGGCGATTACCCTTCACCCTTGGATCCTTCTCTCACTCGTTAGCCTCCCTCAATCGGGCTCAGACCAACCACTCACTGTGGACATCCCTCAATCAGGTTCATACTTGTCGTCACAATGTTGCTCACTTAGCTTCTTCAAAACTTTTCTTTTGACGGTCCTCATTCAGGTTCACTACTGGCTTTCAATCAAAATCTCCTTATTTGTAATATTCAAAAGTCTCAATGGGCCTCATTACAAGTTTTCCGGTCCTGAAACAACAGTACCGGTAAGCATGCCGTTACCTTTGTTTCCGGACCGGAAAACTACGAGTTCTGCAAGTGGGAGCCTTTTAGCCCGCCAGGTCTGAGCTGGCAGGCGGAACGGCACCCGCTCGCAGAACTTGACGGATGCAACGGCACCATTCATGAATGGTGCTGGTGCATCCATCCTCCCCATTCCCATTGAGTCCAATGGGACTCAAATGGGAATGGGGAGTAATATTTTCTGCCACCCGGGAATGGGCAATTACCAGGTCTGCTGGAGCTGTAATGCCCTGGTAATTGCCCATTCCCGGGGGCCGGAAAATTCATGACTCTGGCGGCAGCCATGCCGGTATTTATCGGCACAGCTACCGCATGGGTCGTAATGACCCCCAATGTCTTTTTAAACAACCACCTAGGTCTAGTTAGATCCCCTCATCCGGGCTCAGACCTTCCACAACACTTCCCAACTTTAAACAAAGACTTCCGAAGTGCGATCACGTCTCGCTTGGTCACTACGTTAGCCTATGGCAAGTGCGTGTTTATTCACAAAATCACAGTTCGCACAGCGTTCCCCACCACCAGGCGCAAAAGCCTGTTTCACAATTCCCTCAGTCGGGTTCACAATTTTACGATCGTCAAAACTTCTGCTACGTGTCAAGGACTTTCATTGTACAAGGGGTTTGGCTTGTTCCTTGATTGACCACCATGACACCTCCTGTCGGCCTTCCCTATGGCCTACTGGTACTTGTAGTTTCTTAACCCTTTTAGTTCAATACAGTCTCTTTGTTCAGGAGAGGGGTACCAGCCAGAGATCTCCGAATGAGTGCCCATGTGGCGCCAGACCACTCTATCTTTGGTACCAAGTTTGTTCACAAAAGACCTCTCTAGCTTAATCTTCTTAATGTTGCCACTGCAACCTTGAGCCTAACACATTACGGCCCACTATCAGGTTCTTCCGACTCACCGGCTGTGCTGAACTCATTGGCGTTTCTTTTGCTGCTGGAGTCAAGGACGGTACTACGATGGCAACCGTGTCTCCCCGCCCTGGCTATTAGTGCGGGAGGGTTCCATGTACCGCTGACATCGGTCACACCATTCGCCAGCTGCAATTCCTGTTCTTATGCAATTGCCTGACTCTGCCTGACCCTTGTGTTGGGACATTTCAGGTTAACAGCTCTGGTCACTCACAGTGTAAAAAAGTGTTTGTGTCAGAAAAGAAGGGAGGGGTGGTTAGAGTTTCTAAATATCCTGCTGGACAGGATGGGGAAAAGATGTCATAAGGAAGGGGATACCATGCCTCACCCTTCAGTGTCCCACTTCCACTCCCCGAAGACCCCTCATCCAGGTGATCCTCCCACACTGGCCACCCCCAAGAACTAGATCCAATAGCGATGGCCGTGTCCTGGCCACCTAAATGACAGATCCCCGGGGACTAGTGAGCGAGACACCTTCAGGTTTCTCACAACAGGTCTGCTTCCTTCACATCTCATCCACATGAGTGCAGCCTTCAATTGTGCGATATAGTGTTGCAACTTCAATCTTCCCTTAACAGACATTGGTCTTTCATGTCGCTTGCCAACTCACCGGTTGTGTGCATTTATTTCTTGTCTTTGCAGTTTTTCTTTCACAAGTTTTAGTTACTTACCTGTAACTGTATTTCTCCAGCATTGGTATCTTTCATAGATTCAGATGCTTGAATATTCCCCGTCGCCAGACTGGGAATTCTCGGTGATAAAATAATTATAAAAATGTTTTTTAAATATACACACATTGCTACCTAGCCTTGCATGTACCTAGCCCATTATGGCCTATGAGCCATTCTATTATGTAGTCCCTCCAACTCATTTTGGTCCTTTATAGCCCCAACCAATGAGGTGGCAGGGCTTAAGCTCCGCCCCCGGCAGCCATCTTCAGATTTTGAACCGTAGAGACTACAGTACGATGGATGCTAAGCATAGGAGCAGCCTCTCAGGGGAGGCGAGCGGGCGCATGTGAATCTATGAAAGATACCAATGCTGGAGAAATACAGTTACAGGTAAGTAACTAAAACTTCTCCAGCATTGGATCTTTCATAGATTCAGATGCTTGAATAGAATACAAATCAGTTAAAACATGCCACCATCATATACATATATGCATAAATACAGAAAAACATATTTCTGATCAAACCTTTACCATGCAGTAACACAACGGTTACATACTCCACGAAAGGTGGGAAAAAAGGAGGTTGGTCCTACCTTATGCAAAGAGAAGGCAGAGCACTGCCTGTCCAACTACAGTTTCTTTGTTGGTATCTTAAGCCAGGGAGTAGTGTTTAGCAAACGTGTGCAGAGTGCTCCACGTTGGTGGCAATAGTTTCCAAGTCAAGGCTGCCAAATTATGGAACCTACTGCCACTAGACATAAGAGCAGACCAACCCTACCTAATTTCAGAAAAAATGCTATCAAACACCTCATTTCTACTGACCCCTAGCCCCCTACCCTTTGGTTAACTCCGTACCTAGATCAGCTTATTCCCACTTGCCCAATTTTCCCATTTAAACTCTGTGTCACCCTGTAAGTTGTATATTTGTACATTACATATTTTTGTAACCATATATGCTTTTATTTTGTATATTTTGTAACCATGTAAGCCTTTATATTGTATATTTTGTAACCTTGTAAGCCTTGCATTTTCTTACTGCTGCGCCCTGTTACCTACTGGTCTGGTGCGCATAAAGTGAATAAACAAACAAACCCGTGGCGGCTCTGCATATGTCCTACAAGGCCACCCCTGCGTGGAATGCTGTTGAAGCCGCCCTCCCTCTGGTGGAGTGCGATGACGGCAGTCTAGTTAGAGGGTCGCCTTTTATCTGATGGCAGTGGGTGATGCAGGACGAAACCCAGGGTGCCAGACCTTGTTTAGAGATATGCTGTCCCTAGGTACGGCCAGAGAAAGCAATTAACAGTCGGTTTGAGGAACAGAACTCCTTGGTTCTCTGCAAGTAAAACTTCAGAACTCTCGCAACGTCCACAGAGTTTAGTGCTCTTTCTGCTTCAGAAGTGTGATTCTGGAAAAATGTTGGCAAAACAATGCACTCAGTGAGTGTAATTTCTGACAGTACCTTGGGAAGGAACTTAGGATTTGGCCTTAATATGACACAGTCCCTCTGGAACAAAGTAAATGGAGGTTCAGACGACAAAGCTTGCAACTCACTGATCCTTCTGGCTGATGTGATGGCTATCAAAAAGGCTGTTTTCCAAGACGAGAACTTTACATTGCATCTGTGTATGGGTTCGAAGGGAGGTTCCGTGAGGGCTGTCAAAATGGTATTCAGGCTCCAGTTCGGAACTGGCGTGGGCCTAGGAGGATAAGTACGCATCAGCCCTTTCAGAAAGACTTTAACCACAGGCAAAGAGAGCAAGGATTGCATCTCCGGAGCTGTTGTGTATGCCGCTATGGCTGACAGATGGACCTTGATGGAGGACAATGAAAGCCCTGTTTTAGCTAGGCACAATAAGTAGGGTAGAACTTGGTCAACCGAAATGGTGAGAGGATTGAGGGCAGCTCTCTCGCACCACTTGGAAAACCGAGTCCATTTCCTGGTGTAGGTGACTCTTGTCGATGGGACTCTCACGGCCCCAATGATATCCCAGCATTCTGATATAGCTTAAGATTCATCAGTTTACGCTGCTCAGGAACCATGCCTTGAGGGATGGGCTCCTTGGGTCATGGTGGAGGACCTTGCGGTTCTGGTGCGTCAACAGATATTGATGCGCCTTGAGGCGAATCGGGGGCCACCGGGATAGATGCTTCGGAGTCGAGTACCAGACTTGTCCGCCCAATCCCGAGCAATTAGGATCATTGAACAATTCTGCTCCTTCAGTCTGCACAGTACCCTCGCAATGAGGGGAATGGGGGGAAAGGCATAGAGGAACCTTTCTGTCCAAGCCACTGAGAACGCGTCTCCCAGTGATTGACACTCCGGGTACCTCGAGGCAAACCTTTGGCACTTCTTGTTATCTTTGGTGGCAATGAGGTCGATCTGCGGATGGCCCCATAAGGCCAGATCCACTGGATTTCCTTTCTCATCCAGCTCCCACTCGTGCGACGACGTGTATTCCCTGCTTAGCTTGTCTGCTAGGACATTGTCCACTCCCGAAAGATGTTCTGCTTTAGCCTACACCCTGTGGTGCAAGGCCCATTCCCATAGCCATTGGGCTTCTTGCAACAGGATCTCTGACCTTGTGCCTCCCTGCTTGTTTGTGTAGTACATGGAGGTCGTGTTGTCTGTCTGGACTGCGAGTACCTGTCCAGCTACCACCGGCAGGAAAGCCTTCAGCGTCCACCTTATGGCCCTGAGCTCTAACACATTGATGTGGAGTTGGGACTCTTGCGCCGACCAAGTGCCCTTGGTTTAGAGGTCCGCAAGGTGAGCGCCCCAGCATGATAATGACGTGTCCGTCCTCAGCAGAAGGGTCGATGTCGGTGCTTGAAACAGCATCCCTTGTTGAAGATTCCGCTGAACATTCCACCATCGAAGAGCCTTGTGTAACATCGATGGAATCTGGACGAAGTCCTCCCAACATCGGAGAACTTGTTTCCATTGGTGGTCCAGAGCCTCCTGAACTGGTCTCATGCGAAGCCTGCAATTTGGTATGCGGAAGATGCACAAGGACATCATGCCCAGAAGGGATTTGTAAGAACGTACCGATGTTGTCTGTTTCTCCAGGAAGCACGAGGTTGAGCGTAGAATCGCTGCTACCCTTTCTGCCTATGGTCTCACCTTGGAAATGCTGGTATCGAACTCAGCGCCCAGGAAAAGAGCTGTCCTGCTGCGAACCGGGCAGGACTTCTTGTAGTTTATGGAGACACCTAACCCTTTTAGGAGGTTGATTGTCCTTAAAACTGCTGAGCGAGCCCTTGCGGTGGAACATGCTTTTATCAACCAGTCGTCCAAGTATGGGAAGACTTCCGTTCCTGTCCTCCTGAGCTTTGCAGCTACTGGTGCCAAGCACTCGGAACTGAAAATGAAGCTCTCCCACCGTGAACCTGAGGAACTGTCTGTGAGCTGGATGGATCGGTATATGGAAGTAAGCATCCTCCAAGTCTAAAGTTGCCAAGAAGTCGTTCTTGTTTAACCAAGTAAGCACTCCTTGCTATGCTACCATCTTGAATGTTATGCGTTTGATATATTGTTGAGCGCCCTCACGTCCAAGATGGGTCTCCATTGACAGTTTTTCTTTCTGATGAGGAAGAAGCGAGAGTAGAAACCCTTTCCCCTTTGGGGGTACGGCACCAGCTCTACCGCTGCTTTCTGGAGCAGTTTTTGAACTTCGGACATGGCCTGTTTTAACATGTGCACCCTGCGCAAAGATGGAGGCACCACCCATTTGTCGGATGTTATTGACTGCCAGTGTTGAAAGAACTGGCTTACCCTTCCCCCCACCGGGGTGTGACGTTGAGGGGACAGAATCGGATAGTCCATTTTTTTTGCCTTGTGACTTCCTCTGGGCGGAGCCCGCCTGCCTCTGTAGGAGTATCTGTTGGAGGATTGATACTTGTTCTCTTGGTACGTGCTACCTTGCGCCTTCTGACCATAAGAGGAGTGGCCGTACCCTCTGTATTTAGAAGATGAGCCCCTAAAGGGGCGAAAAGACCAACAGTCCTTATCCTTGTCCTTTAAAGAACTGATGGCTCGGGCCGTGTCTGTGTCTGATTTGATTCCCTTTAGGTGGTCGTCTATTTTCTTCTCGAAGAGCTCATGTCCATCAAAGGGCATGTCCAATATCTGCGCTTGGACTTCAAGCCTGAAATTAGTGGCCTACATCCAGGCCTGCCGTCTAAGTACTGTGCCATGGGCCATTTGTCTGAAGCCTGATTCAGCCATATCAACCGCTGCATCGATCATATGGTTCGAGGTTGCTTCACCATCGGCGATTATCGATCTAGCCTCTTCCTGAAGCTCTGGTGGTAACTGCTTAGCCAATTTGGACATGCGTAGCCAAAGCTCGCGATCATATCTCGCAGTCATGGCCATCGCATTACCCGCTCTGATGGTGACGCTGAAGCTGATACCTTCCTGCCCATGGATTCTAGCTTATGCCCGTCCTTGTCTGGTGGTGCTAACAGCGGCGAAGCGGGATTGGCAATCTTCTTCCTAGCCGCAACTGTGATAACAGAGTCCAGTTTTGTATGACCTCTCAAGCAAAGCGGCGCAGACTCAGGTACTTTACATTTCATCTCTGGTCTGGACACCAGAGCCGGGGTAGACAAGGGCGTAGATAAGATCTTGGATCCGGATACCCAGATGGTGTCGAGGAGCGGAATGGTGTTAATCGTCCTCCTGCTTTTGTCGCTGTGCTCATAAAGCACCAATTTCTTTTCCTCTGATGTAACCTGAATCTTGAACAGTTCTGCAGCCTTGCCTATTATGGTGTGGAAAGAAACTAGATCATCTGGAGGTGAAGCATCTCCTGGGGAATCTCTCCTCCTGGGCTTCTCGACGATGTACTCGTCCCACTCACTGGCTGCGTCAGGCTCCTGTGTAATTTTGCCTTCTTCTGGATCAGAGAATTCTCTAAAAGGATCCTCCTGCCAATCTGAGACTGAAACGGAGCACGGCACCATTGTGGGATCCCTATCCGGAGATCGAGGTCTATGCGATGATGGTGGTGATGGGGCCGTTGTCGGTGAAGCACTGTGAGTCCTGCTTCTAGACCTTCGAGGAGGCTCAGGTGATCGTGCCCTCTTCTGAGGTCTACTCCTATGAGGTGAACTTCTTGATGTGCCTGGAGTTGGAGACTTGTCTCTCCGGCGGGTTTCCGGTTCTAAGGGATCAGACGGCCTGCTCTGCTCCCTTTGACGCCTGTAGAACTCATCCATGATACTCTGCATGGACAACATCAGTATCGGGTCATGAGGATAGTCGGCCTCTTCCATAGAGGGCTGCCAAGGGGGACTGTGTTGCTTAGGGGAACGACAAGGTCGTTCTTCCACCACAACTGCATCTGAAAATTCCTCCTGGAGAATTACATCAGGAAGCTTTGCCATGTCCCCCAAAGGAGAAACTTGCACTACCATTGGTTCAGCAGCTTCAGCAGCCTCAAGGAAACTGTCCTCAATGACAGGTGTCACCTTGGCGTGAGTGGAAGGCGCTCCAGGATCCAATTCCTCCGTGCTCGACAGTTGTTCTGTCAACGAACGCGGCTTGGATGGTTTCTCCACCGTCGACGAGTGTTTTGTAGACAAATGTGTCTTGAATTGTCGCTCCCCCGTCGACGAGTGCTCCGTGGACGAGCGTTTCGTGGAGTGCTTCGTGGACGAATGGTGTGTTTCCTTCGTAGATGACTGTTTCGTGGACGATAAATCCAATGACAAGGATCTTGCCGTAGACGATGTCTTATGTGTAATTGTCGTCGATGAGGGTCTTTATCTTTCCCATCGCTCGTGGACGGTTTCCCCATCGACGAATGCGCCCCTGGCTTTTTGCAAACTCCTCCTTACCTTTGGAGGCAGATTTGGCTGATGAATGTGACTTTCTGGCTCGAGGAGTCCAGTGGAGGTACAAAAGGTATTAACTCCAGCTTCCTCTTACTTTTGGCAATGGGAGAGGAACTCCTTTCCACTGAAGAGAACCTTCTCTTCGAAGTTTGCCTCTCAGATGGAATGCTGGAGTGGACAGGAGCTGTTCTGACAGACTATTCGTCCGAAGATTGATCCCTGGCTTCCAGATGTAAAAGAAGTCTTCTGTGCCTATCCTGAACAGTCTTGTTGGAAAAGGTCTTGCAAATATCACATTTCTGAATGTCATGCGGATACAAGCAGTAAATACAATGTTCATGGGGGTCCTTCATGTAGACTAACTTCTTCTTGCATCTCGTGCAGTCCCTGAACAGGGAAGGATTCTTTACAGCCTGAGATGCAGCCATTTTGAAGAGAAGGTTTACACGACGATATTGGGTCAAAAACCAGAGATATTTGTCTCAAAAACCACCTGAGACCAAAGCCCCTAAACAGGGGAACAAAGTGGAATATATTTGAAAAATATATTCCACACAAAAAGTAGAAAAAGAATTAAAGAGCTCAGAGAGTTTGAGGATTCCCTATGTCTGTTAGACTGCGGTGAAAAATCAGAAGATGGCTGCCGGGGGCAGAGCTTAAGCCCTGCCACCTCATTGGTTGCGGCTATAAAGGACCAAAATGAAGTGGAGGGACTACATAAGAGAATGTTTCATAGGCCATAATGGGCTAGGTACATGCATGGCTAGGTAGCAATGTGTGTATATTAAAAACATTTTTTATAATTATTTTATCACTGAGGATTCCCAGTGTGACGACGGGGAATATTCAAGCATCTGAATCTATGAAAGATCCAATGCTGGAAAAGTCAAGGTTGGTACCATAGGCTTGGCCTAGCCTCTCCAACTCTGCCGTTCACCTGGGACGGTCACTGGCGTCCTTGAAACACAATTCAGTCTTCTTGTTTGAGATTTGACCTTCTCCACGTGTCTTTCACAGCCTTTTGCTGTGGTTCTCTACCCTTTTGCAAGTCCCTCAGTCCGTTGCTCTGCTCCAGTAGGTTCGCCTTCGCCCCAGATGTTATGCTCTTGCTCATGTTCCACCGTGCTCAGAGTGTGTCTCTATGTTACGCTTTTTATCCTTATCCTTAAGCTAATTGGTATCAGATGTATGCACTTAAAGCCAAGTGCCTGACTTTGCCTGACCCAATTATCGGGACATGTCCAATGAGATATGTAAGGGTTAGCCTCTTTACTCTCAGTTGCCCTTTTCCTCATCCCAGTGTTTGTGTAAAAAGGGGGGGAATTGGGACATCAGAGAATCCTATAAAATAGGATAGGTCAGGTGTACGGGAAAGGGGGAATCCCACGTCTCACCATCGGTCGCCTCAACCCTATTCCCCGAAGACCCATCACCCAGGTGATCCTCTCACACTGGTCCACCCGCAGGGTCTGGATCCAAAGGCGATGGATGTTATGCCCTGACCACCTGAGAGAGAGATCCCCGGGGACTTGTAGGTGAGACACCCTTTGGTTTCTCACATGCCCTTCCCCTATGCAATGTAGCCGCATCTGATTCACAGGGAAACCGGGAAAGGCAATCAAAGTTCCCCTGTTCTCTACCTTTTTGGTGTTGCACGGTGAAACAATAAGGTTGCAGGTCTAAGAACCATTGCATGACTCGAGGCTTAGAGTCCTATCGTTGACTTATCCATACCAAAGGTGAGTGGCCGGTGACAACTGTGAACTTTCTCCCTACAAAGTAGTACCTCAGATGGATAATTGCCCATTTGATGGCAATGGCTTCTAATTCCAACACAGAGTAGTTCTTCTGACGTGGGAAAGAGTTTACGACTAGTGAATAGGATAGGGTGTTCTAATCCATCGTATATTTGCAATAATACTGCTCCTAACCCTGTGAGAAAGGCATTGGTCTGGAATATGAATTCCTTAGAGAAGCCTACTACTTTTAGTACTGGATTTTAGTATAAGGTTTGTTTCAGGTTATTGTAACAAGCATCGTCCTCATCAGTCCAACACCTTGTCTGGGGTTCTGCATTTCTTAGTTTGTCTGTCAGTCTGGCTGGTCTATCTGAAAAAGTTGGGATAAACCTATGGTAATAACCAATCAATCCTAAGAATGCCATGAGGTCGTTCTTGATCTTGGTCATGGGGGCATCTAGGACGGTTTTCACTTTTTGTTGCCGGGGCTGAACACTGCCATTTCCTACAAAGAAGCCTAGGTATTTCATGGCTGACTGACCTAGCTTACATTTTGCTGAATTGACAGTTAAGCCGGCCTCTCAGAGGGTTCTCATAATAGTAGAAAGATGAAAAAGATGGTGTTCCTAAGTTTTAATATAAATGACTAGGTGGTCAATAAAGGGTCCAAAGAAATCGGAGTAAGGCTGTAATAACATTGTCCATGAGTTGTTGGAAAGTGGCTGGGGCCCGATGCAATCCAAAAGGGAGGCCTTTGAAATGGAAAAGTCCCATTGCCGTCGAGAAAGCTGTCTTTTACTATCAGTTCCATGTACAGGGACCTGCCAATATCCCTTGGTTAAATCTAGGATTGACAGGAATGTGGCATTTCCAAGTTTATCAATTAACTCATTGATGCGTGGCATAGGATAGGCATTGAAGGCAGAGATGGCGTTGACCTGCCTACTGTCTATGCAAAACCTCCAAAAATGATCGGGTTTAGTCACCAACACAAAAGGGGAGGACCATGGACTAGAAGAGGGTGTGATGGTGTTTGCCTTCAACATTTTTCTAACTTCATCAATTACTATCTGCTTTCATGCTTCTGGGAGTCTATATGTCTTCAAATGGACCACTTTCCCCTTTGGAGTTCTGATATCATGGTAAGTACCATGTACTCTCCCTGGTTTCTCACAGAATACATCGGGGAATGCAGTAATAAAGGTTGTTCAAATCTTCTGGTTTATGTTTAGATAGTTCTTGGGGAATAAGTTCAGAGTTGTCTTTCTCCTCAAGTAACAAACAAGACAACATAGAGGCGATAGTAGCGCAAGGATTTTCTTCCTACTCTTTCAGGATATTTAAGTGGTAGAGGTGGGTCTTTTGCCTTCTATCAGGTTGGGCTACTTTATAGGTACAGGTTCATGTTTGCTCTAGCACCTCAACATCAATAAAAGTCCAAAATCTGGCCGGGGACAGCCTCAACCTAAAGGGTCAATATAACTAATATATGTTTCGGACTTGACAAACATCCTACATCTAGTAAGCTATTTCCCCACCCCAAATAACTTGTTTCCCAAGGGAGCTTCACATTCATTATGCAGGTGGATGATGATGAATAATAATCCTCCCAACATTTACCTGACCAGAAAGATAGAGTAGTTAGGAGCTGACCTAAACTACTTGCAAATCACTTTTCTTTTTCAATCAATAAATACAAATACAAAAAAGCCCATGAGGTCGCGAATAAGCTACAAAAGTATCAGCTATGGGGGGGTTCAATGTCAATGATACGACTCCCCCACCCTCACATTATGATGGCTTTCGTCTTGGTAAAGATTTAGTTCCTTGTTACCCGATCCCCCTCATACCACTTTTGTCTCGGGAGGATAGCTTAGTGTTACGCTCACCAGGCTCCCACAGAGGCGTCGATCTGAACTGGACAGCTGCGGTCTCCACCAGTGTCACGCATAGGGCCGAGATGACGGACTGGACTGGCCCACCTAGCTTCGTTTGCTTGGGCCGTAGGAATATTCTTCTGTAAATGGAGAAAGGGAATTAACCACCCATGGGGTTGAGCGTAAATCCCCCCGCCCCCGCTGTTGTCCCCACAGATCACCTTTGATGTCCCCTGTTATAGTCTCACCTGATGGTTTGAAAAGATGAGCTCTCCATCCTGCATTGAGCGCAGGGGCGCGTTGATAACCAGTTGCTTCACTGGCTCGAAGGAATTGGTGAGTTCCAGAACAATAATGACTCCGAAAAGTATGTAGTTTGTAAGAGTTCACATGTCTGACTTTCACTCTTGTCCGATTCCTTGCAGTTTGCAGCTTGACCCCAGCGAAGAGTTCCTTGTGGTAGCTGACAAAGTTCAGGTAATGATTTGGCTTATCCTACACAGTTCAATAAAATAAGGCCAGAATGTAACCTGTGGCTTGCTCCCTTATTCAGGTGTGGAGAGAAAATATGAAGTTCGGGGAATAATGCCTCTGGCGGTAAAATTAGGTAAGTCCATTGTGGTGAGAAGAGTTCCCCTTGTTTGTCCCTTCGTCTCACCTTGTTGTCCTTTTGTTCCCCTTAGGGGCCGGGGTACGGCGAGGATGCAATTGAGACTGCGCCGACCCGTGAAGAGGAATAGTACCCCCGGCGGTGATCAGGTAAGTCTATGGGGGGTAGTTACTATTACCTCTGTTTATTCCCTTGGCTCACCTTTGCTGTTCTTGTGTTCCCCTTAGGTGCCAGAATGCGGCAGGAACGTGCAGAAGGATGCGGTGGATCGTGAGGATGCTGTGCAGGCCGGCGAGTTCAGCGCGGCGCTGCAGCAGGCGAGGCGGCGCACGTAAAATGCTTCTTTCTTCCAGCTCGAGGGCGCAGTGGAACCGGAATTCAGGTAAGGATCGAAGGTTTTGCTCTTATTCTAAATTCTTCTCCTTCTGTTCCTCCCTTTTTCTAGGAGCTGCAGACTCGAGGCGGGCGTGGCAGAAGACTGGATGCAGGCTTGCAGACACAGTGAGCGTTACGCTGCTGGATGCAGAATTACGCGAAGCATGTGCTGCTCTTCGGGCATGGTTTAAATAGCCTCCAAAGTAGTCCCAGGTAAGAATTCCTCCCCAGCCCCACCCGAGTGAAAAATAGTCCCTAGGTAAAATAGTCCTTCCAAGCCTCATTTGGCTTGGAGCTCTGCAGCATGGTCTGCATCAGGTAAGCTTGCAGCATGGTCTGCATCAGGTAAGTTCTACTCTATAAGCCTGGCGCCTATGGCGTCAGGACTGACTCTCCATATGAGCCTGGCGCCATAGGCACCAGGACTGCACCCAAACAGCCCCTAGCAGGGGTTTTTGGGCTTGCTCAAAATAACTTGATGCCTGCTTCCGGGTTGCTGGACCTGGTCCGGTTCCCCGGGGGTAGGCATCATGACACTTAGGGACAATGTGCTCACCTTGGAAGCAAGACTACATGGAGCAACACAAGTTTGATCCCCGGGTCCGCGCTCAGAAAACCTCTGGGTATTAAGCGCGTTATAAATAACCTATCATATCATATCATATCATAGGGCCCATGCCACTTTGAGACAAGTTTATTTTCAGAGGTACGTAAGAGGGCTAATCCTTTCAGTCCTAGTGAAATGATCTTAAATTTACCTTCTTGTCATAGGTAGAGTTTTGTTGGGCTTGAACTTTCTCCACGGTAGTGTGGAATAGACTCTGGACGAGTTTCATGTGCTCTCGCAATCGGGTCGCTGTCTGTGAGAGGGGAATTGGCACCTCTTCTCTTTCTTCTCTGGTTTCCCGGAGCATGTCTAAGACATCTCTTGGCTCTCTGCCATAGAGTAACTCAAAAGGGGAGAAACCGGTGGATGCCCAAGGGGTTTTCTCACTGCAAATAGGGGCCACGGGATCACAAGATCCCAGTCTTTCCCATCCTCATCTACCAATTTTCTCAGAATCATTTTGAGGGTCTTATTAAATCTCTCTACCATCTTCCATTTGGGGGTGGTAAACTGAGGCTCTTAGGGTGGTAATGTTTACAAACTCCTACACTTCATCCATAACCTTACTCTGCAATTGGATCCCTGATCTGTTAGAATTTCCTTGGGGAAACCAATCCTAGAAAAAAATAGCAACAGGTGTTTTAACATTTGCTGGGTTGTGTTGTCCCACATGGTGAAGGCTTCTGGGTACTGGGTAGCGTAAGCAACGATTACGAGAACATATTTATTACCCAGTCTAAAAGTTTCCAACTGTCCAATGATATCCATCCCAATTCTAGAGAACAGGACTTCTATTATCGGTAACAGGCTTAGAGGGGTAGGCAAGGGAATGTGTGAGCTGTTTTATTGGCATATCCCACATGTCTGAATGAAGTTCTTTATGTCAGCATGGATACCCGGCCAATAGAATTTCCCACTGATGTGAGCTTGAGTTTTAGATTGTCCCAAGTGTCCCCCAGTCCAATGAGAGTGTGCAATCTCTAGCATGATCTTATAATGTGTTTTGGGTATTACTAACTAAGTCCTACTTAGGCCTTCCCTGGAAGTTTCCCTTCTATATAGTAATCTCTGTTTCAGGAAGAAAAAGGCAATTCCCCTTTCTTGTCCTTGTCCCTCAGGAATCACTTGTAAGAAAGCCTCTGCGAGTACTGGATAATTTTGCTGGGCGAAGGCTAGATCGGGAAGGGTGGTAGGTTTCTCTTTTCTTTTTGCTTCAGTGATATGTATCTCTTTGACCTCTCCAAAGCCTAAGTTGCCTCTCTCAGTTTCCTCTGCTTCAATTTCTTCCTCGAAACGGGAAAATAGAGCCTTCTTAAGAATTCCCTGTGCAATTTTGTCCCCAGGGCGTATTTCGAATGGAGTTTCGCTGTGGTTCTGTAGTAGACCCTTTATGTATCCCCGAAAGTCTAGATCTATTATGCCTGCCAGGACATCAAACCAAACTTCCAGGCCAGGCCAGATTTTGGGGCCAATCTTATATAACAACCTTTGTGAAAACAAAATCAAAATATCGAGGCTGAGTACCCCAAAAGGAAATACACCGAACACAGGTTACAAAGGAACATACAAAGATCTTTATTTTATACTGAACAGTTTTCCAAGAAAAGTAACAGATAGCTATCGGCCCTCAATACAACACAACGAACTCCAGCGTGGTTCAGTGTGCTTAGTGAGAGACGCTGTACATTAGAATTAGTTGCTCTTTTATACCATCTGCGAACATGATGTCCAACCCTACTTCGGGTTAATATTCCTCTAATACATTACTGATCTAGGGTTCATGCCGGGTTCATACCGCTATATGCATAGGGTTTGCCTTTAATACATTTGCCAACAGGCCTACATGGTAACAGTGTATTTTAGGATTTCTCATAAAGGTCTTCTCAAACATTAATACAATGTAGTTAAACAAGTGTTCGTAGTTCAGTATTTGGATACATTGTTCTTATCATATGCTCATGGATTAGTTTCATTGCACGAGTAATCCTTTACACACAGGTCAGCGAAGGACAAGGTCTCAGTTCACGACCCCAAAAAGTGGCCTGCAGGCAAGTTACATATTAATTACACACAGAGGTCAAGACGGCCATGTTGTATTTCGGAATGACATCGTCCACCATTTTAACTCACAGGGTGACTTTACAGAGAGAACCTAAAATGGCGGATTGACCTAAAATGGCGGTTTACTTTGATTCTAAGGTCAGGACCTTGCAACACGGATTTCTTCGCAAGTGGCTTACAAGCAGCTTGGCGTAGGCCAACATACATATGTTCGTTGCAAATAGGAGGTACGATATCATTTCCCGATTGACAAACCCTCCTTTTGGCCCATGGCAAGAGCTAAACTACTTCGGATCTCCTTGCAAATAACTCCATGCATCATCGTCCATGCACCCTGAATCACTGTCAGAAATATCTATTTGCCATCAGATCATTTGCTAAAATTTCCTTTAACACGTATTCCTTGGAGGTTTTATCCGGGGCATACACTTTATGTCCTATCGTACCTATCACTTGTGCGCAACATCCCCCTAGCATCAAACATATACTAGGTAGACACTGGATACAACAACAAAGGAACAACAGAATTCCCAAAATGATCAGTAAGACCGAAAGTACCTTCCAACCCCAAGATCGCAAGAAGTCCCAGAACCAAGCGCTAAGATCCCAGTTTCCCTCGGGAACATGCATTTCTGAACTAAGGTCATGCAGATTCTGTATTGCCTTGAAGATAGTTGGGGAAGAATCTGGCATGAAAACAAAGCAAGCGGACCCCACTAATTTACACACTCTACCACGTTCAGCCAGAATGACATCTAATGCCATCCGGTTCTGAAGCGCTACTAGTCTTATCGCTTTCTGTTCTAATGTCATATTATAGAGTATGTCCATGGTCCGGTTGATGGTTTTCTCCAGTACTCTCGCTAGTCTTCTGATATCTTCGGAATTCGCTATCTGTCCCCGAAACGGCACAGATGATTTTGCTACATCTCCCAAGACCTGTGCTGGAGTGTCACCATTCTCGTCCCGCCGTGGACGAGCCTTTGAAACATCTACTGTACTAGCTATAAATACCCCAGGTAACAGGATCCCTAAATAACAGGTTCCCTGACAATCCCTGGGCAACCATGGAAATGCTACATTACCGCAAACAAAGTAGACAGGTTCGCCTACATACAAAGGTCTGTCTTCCCCAGTCAAATTTGCAACGTTGACACAACCTCTAAAATCTCCCATTGACTGAGTACCATTCCTCTGTGTGCAGAAAGAAACTGAATCGGGGCTAAGGTTAACAGTGTAAGAAGGAGGCATGGCATCCTTAATGCCTATCAGAGCCATCTTGAAGGAAATCAAAGATTGGAAAGGACGAGACAGTGGGCCTCATTACAACCCTGGTGTTAAGGGGTTAACGGCGCCGTAAAAGGCTGTGGCGCCGTTAAACCCTTAACACCAGATTCACACTTTAACGCCTGCTTTTTGCAGGCGTTAAAGTCCATCCCGCTAAGGGACCTTGGTGCTAATTACGGCACCGTAATTTACGGTGCCGTAATTAGCGCCTTCCCCATTCCCATTGAGCCCTATGGGCCAAAAATGGGAATGGGGAAGGGGCCATGGTGAATGGGGATTTACCGCCCCGCCAACCTTGGAATGGGGCGGTAAATCCGCCATCCACCATGGCGGAATCCGGCATGGACCATGGTGCTGGTAGCACCATGGTCCAACGCCAGGGTTGTAATGAGGCCCAGTCTATCAGAAGGCCTAATAGAAGCAACGTTAAGCTTACTCCTATTTGCGAAAAGCGAGCATCCCAGGGGAGTCAGAACACGTTTCTCAAAACTATTCAAATTAGTGCCATCAAAGTTCCCTGAGATGCTATTGTTCCAACGGCCAAAGAACAGTGCTCTAAGAGAAGCATAACAAGCAGTTGTCAAAGGTAAAGGATGAATATACCAACCTAGCCCCTTATCCCCGTGTTGCGGTAAATGTGAGCAGACCCAACAGTTGGACTTATTAAAAATGGCATGTGTGGCATTCATGATAAATAGCAGAGTATTATTGTGGTACCTTTGTCTATGCTGGAAGTCCCTAGGGGACAGAGTATGCAAATGTAAGAAGGGAATAGGAATAGTAGGTACATTTTCAGTCAGTAACAAGGACTCTAAAGGATGAGTTTCCTCGAGGTACCATAAGCCTAAGACAGTGACTATTATAAAACCAAATATTATTATAAGAACACAGCAATACGTTTTCGGGGCCCAAGTACTTTGTCCATTATCCCAGTTGGTCACACAATCATTTACAAGTCCCATACGAGCGGTAGCAGTGGCAGGCATTGTAGTCTTCAAACGGAAACCCCCAATGTTCGTTGCTGGTGACCTCCCTGACGCGCGACTTATTAGTCCTTCCACAACCCTAGCCAACAGAATCCCCTTTCTCAAATTTGGGCAAAAACAAGCCCTCGATGATCCTTTCCTTCTCCGAATGCACAGCCGAACCGTGCCGCAAGTCTATCAGATGCACAGCAAAACCGTGCCATAAGTCTATCTTCTTGGACGCAGATTGTACCTTGCTTTTCCCAGTAGTGATTGATCCGTAAACAATGTGTCATCACTTCCCGTTGCAAGCAACATATCAGAAACAAGTGAAGATGCCGAATTTGAAACAGCAGTTTCTGGAAGCAAAACTTTTGGAGGGAGAGTGTAGAGACAAAATGGCAGGTTTCCCAAGCCTCACAGGCTCAGAAAGATTCTCTGATACACTCTCAGCGCTATCTACTGCTTTGGGATCATTGGTTGCAGAGTTAGCAAGGGGTTCTGTTTCTTCTGTATCGTGTGGCACTGGGTGAGGAAGTTTCTTGACGTGCGATGCGTGGATCCAGTTCTTTCTGCCAGAAACCCGCACCGCCATCTGTGTGACCAACAGGACCTGGAATGGGCCCCGCCAGCGAGGTGCAAGGCAGGAAGAGCGCTCAAATGGTTGATGAACACCCAGCTCCCAGGCCGTATGCTGTGGCCCGGGCCCTCGTATCGCACAGGTAAAGCCTCTCGCACCTGGTGATAAATCAAATGCAGGTTTTTAGTCAACTGGCTGCAATAATCTGAAAGTAATACATTTTCAACATTTCTCAAAGATCTACATTTAGGAAGGTTCCAGATATTGGCCGGTCTCCCCATTACCACCTCAAATGGAGAGAGCCCAGTCTTAGTTTGAGGGGTTGTACGCATGGATAATAACACGATCGGTAAGGCGTTCGGCCATTTTAATTTAGTGCCGGCACACGTTTTAGCGAGCTTGTTCTTGATGATACCATTGTGTCTTTCTACTAGTCCGGCGCCCTGAGCGTGTCTGGCCGAGTGGAACCGTTTGTCGATCTGCAGAATTACAGCAGCGACAAAATGTGGACCATTGTCCGACCAGATGACTCTTGGTAGCCCGTACCGTGGGAAGTATTCTTTTAACATGGTATTCGCAGTAGTCATGGCCGTAGCATCTTTGACAAGGAAAGCCTCAACCCATTTACTAAAAGCACAGATGACCACTAATACGTACTTCATATTGTTGCACCGCTCCATTTCAATAAAGTCGAAATGGATGACTTCGAAGGGGACAGAGGGTGGCCCAAAACCTCCCCTTGGAGTTGCTATCCCCTTTCCCACATTATGTTGTAGGCAAATCACGCAGTCCTGAACATAGCGCTGGGCAATTTTTGAAATTTTGTCATTTGCCCAAATTTTCTGTAACATTTTCGTGACTTTCTGGGCACATATATGCGTAGGACCATGGGCCATTATGACCATCATTACATAAGTGTCAGGGAGTAGCCATTTCCCTTCAACTATGTCCACCCAACACACGTCATCATCGAGTTTCCCCAAGCCTTCAGCCCACCTCTTGAATTCTTCTAACGTGGCATCGGCTTGGACATCCCGTACAGACCCAACACCCTCGTTCATTGCATAGGCATTTACAGTCTCCTTTGAAACATACATCTCCGTAAAGAGATCGGTAGCAGTTTGTCTAGCTATCTGATCAGCGAAAGCATTCCCTTTTCCTATGTCATCTGTAATCTTTCGATGTGCTGCACATTTTATGACGGCTAACTGAGTAGGGAGCGCAAGCGCTGAGAGCAGTTGTACTATTAGGGAGCCATGTTGGATTTTGCTGCCATGTGAAGTTAAGAACCCTCTCTCTGACCAAAGTCTCCCAAAGTTGTGAACCACCACAAAGGCATAATGACGATCAGTATATATGTTTACTGTAAGCCCTTTGGAAAGTTCACAAGCTTGGGTCAATGCTATAAACTCTGCGGCCTGCGCGGAGTTATGCGTGATTCTCTTGGTTTCCACAACCGTGCTTAATGTGGTGATTGCATAAGCAGCTGTGGATGTACCATCCGGAAGTTTGAAGCAGGAGCCATCACAAAGCAGCTCTCCTTGCGGATTATTCAAAGGAGTGTTTTTCAAATCAATTCTACCCTTTGTCTCTTGTTCGGTAGTATACAGACAGTCATGTGTCTCTTCATAGCCGCAAGCAATACCTTGCGGGAAAGGTAGGAGTTCAGCCGGATTAAGAACACAACACCTCTAAATTTGGATGTGAGGAGCAAACAAGATCAATTCATATCTCGTCAACCGTGCGGAAGTGAGGTGTTGCGTTTGGGTTCGGCTCAGTAGAACATCTACAGAGTGAGGCACCATCAGGGTTAGATCATGGCCCAGGACCATTCCCTCACTCTGTTTTACAGACGCAGCAGCAGCGGCAGCTCGCAAACATCTTGGCAAAGCACATGCTACAGGATCAAGGGCGGAAGAAAAGTAACCGTACGGCCTATTCTTCCCTCCATGTTCCTGCGTTAATACAGCCAAAGCACATCCATCACATTCATGCACAAACAACACAAAGGCGTTTTCATAGTTTGGTGTGCCCAAAACTAGTGCCGAGCGTAATGCAGTCTTGAGCAAGTCAAACGATTGCTGGTGTACCGCGTTCCACGGCAATGGCGAAGAAATGCCCTTCTTTGTCAAAGCCAACATCGGTTTGATCACTAGTGAAAAATGTGGGATCCACAACCTACAGTAAGAAGCCATTCCTATCAAGGATCTAACTTCCTTCTGTGTACTTGGGACAGACATGCCAGAAATGTGTTTTATTCTTTCAGGTATCAATCTTCTTCCCTCCTTTGACAGGAGATAGCCTAAATAAGCGACCTCCTGGCAACAATATTGAAACTTTTTAAGCGAAGCTTTGTGACCATGTTTAGCTAGATGAATAAGCAACAACACAGTGCCTTCCTTACAGGCGCTCTCAGAGTCAGCAGCTAAAAGCAGGTCATCAACATACTGAAGCAATGTACAATTAGAGGGCAGTTCAAGGGTATCAAGCTGTTCTTTCAAAGCCCTACTGTAGATGCTAGGACTCTCTGTGTAACCTTGAGGTGCACGAGTAAATGTGAACGAGCGTCCCCCTAAGGTGAACGCGAACAAGTATCTACTATCCTTGTGTATAGGAATACTAAAGAAAGCATTCTTCAGGTCCATAACACTAAAGTAAGTAGCTGTAGCTGGAATCATTGTCAATATTGTCGTCACATCAGGCACAATTGGAAATTGAGGAGCGACGACTTTATTAATGGCACGTAAATCAATTATGAAACGGAAAGGAATTGCATTATCGCCTTTCTTGTAAACGGGTAAAATCGGACTATTGCACAAACTTCCTGAAATTTCCTCAATCACCCCGCAATGCACAAATCGGAAACAATGCATTTCAAAGCTCGCTCGCCCTCCACTGAAATCTTATACTGGGGAATGCGTGGCAGCTTGATTCCATGTTTCAAGACTATCTTAACAGGCTCAATCTGCAAAACACTGACATCATACTCGTCAACAGCCCATAAGCATTCTGATACATCACTGAATTCTGGCGGCAAAGGTCTAGTTAAGAATTGAGAGACAGAAAGTTGCTGTGGTGAAATCGTCAAGCGCACTCCATCGGAAGAGCAATAAATTATTGCATTTAATTCTTTAATAGATTTAAACCCAGCAAATTCTCTCCACAATTTGAAGTCAAAAGGAATGGACAGTGGTCCGTAAAGGGACCCAAAGAAATAGGTACCAGAGAAGAAACTGCACAAACAACTGTTGTGCCAGAAAACCCTACAGAAACATTAGTTTGCCCTGAAAGTGGAATGTTTGGAACCCGTGAATGATCAATGGAACACTTCTGTGCTCCAGTATCTATCACAAACTGATGTTTCCTATTTCCTACTACCATTTCAACCTAGGGACCTTTCTGATTGACGGGAATAGGTGTAGGTTCCAAACCCTGCTTTGGACAATCCTAACGAAACAGAATATCATCAAAAGGAAGCTCTTCAGATAGATATGCAGCAGAAGGATGATCAAATATGTTCCTAGTATCCACACTTGGAGTCTGATTGTCCTGTAAGAAAGGTTGCTGAGGATCCTGTGCAAACTGACCTCTACCAGGCCCCCTACACCCGGGCGACCTTTAGACCGTCTACCCATATTCCCAAATGTGTTATTCGACCTCTGTCGAAGGACAGGGCATTGTGCACGCCAATTACCCTCTGTGTCATATACCTCAACTGGAGTTATCGACATATCTGAAATCATCTAAGCGCGTCTTTCGTACAAATTCGTGCTTCCTTAGATATCGATTTACGACAAGGAAGGAACCGTTTCTGTACATACATACTTTCCCCCTCGTCATCCTCATTCTTTAACCTTTCCAACTCCTTTCTATACTCAAATAACCTCTCGACATGCTCATTAACTTTCTCCACAGTGTATCTTGAAAACGCTAAAGTGTTTAGATCCCTTAACCTTTGCGGCAGATCTATTTAATTTGCCCCACATTACACATAAATGAATCCCTAAACCTTCAATAAAAACATTTTTCTCAGGAAAATTATCCATATTAAAAAGAGGGGAAAAAACATTAGCTTGATCATCTCTCTCCATACAATGCTTAGCCCATGCAATCAAATCCCGTTTCTTCTCTGGCGGTACAGTATTGCGGGTGACAACTCTTGAGCCCGCACCCTGATCGGCTACAAGTGGCGCAAGACCACTTGGAAGAGGGGGAGCAGGCAAATTCAATGGAGGTACTGTTACTGGTGCAATAGGAAGGGGTGGAGGAATAGGTGGAGGAACAGTAACTGGAGGAAGAGGAACAGTAGGAGGAGCAGGAACAACAGGAAGAGGCAAAGCAGCAGGAAGAGGAACATACGGAGGTGGCGCAGAGGCACCAGGCCGTCGTTCATTTAACAATTTGTCAATGAAGTCGTTGATCTTTAGAAGGATACATTTTCTGAATTCCAAGTGAGAAAGCCCTATCCATATTCTTAGTTGACTCAGAATGTTTATCTTGGTCATATAATAATGCTTTTTCGGCATTCGTCTTATGACGGCGCGCATGTTTTTCTCTACTCTTAAGTTGCTGCAATGCTTCTTTTTTCCAATTCTGAAAAACATTGAATGCTGCAGGTCTAGCCTTTTTCTTTAATAGATTTGACTCTAAATACTCAATACGAGGGAATTCAAAACTACCATTGGTTTGCCACTGAAGTTCGGAGGCATGTCTGTTTTGTTTGTGTGAAATATCATTAAACACCATACTTCCAATGCCTTGCTTACAGTACATAGTGCACGCCGGCGACCCCCCCTGTGGTGCTGGACGGCTAAATTCCAAAGATTGTCTATCACTGCGGAACAACGCCCTGAAGCAGGTAGACAATTTCCCAGACATATCAAATTATTGGTGTTACCTGGTCAATAATTGTGTCTGCAGATACAATACGCCAAAATCAAATTATCAGGATATTTAAGAATCGGGTCACGACTCACCTGATTAGTCCTAAGGAGGTCTGATCAGATTACAAAGAATCTTACCTAACTAATCTTACCTCGTGTTTGGTGATTTCGGAAAATCTGCCCGCCTCGTTAAGTGGACCCTCGTCAAGAAGCCGTCTCGGACCATAAGCTAATCGTCCAGGGATTGGGTCGTGCAGCGCTGCTGAGGTGTCGCGTCTCGTTCAGAAGGGGCCCCTTATTTTGTCACACCGTCCGATCCCGGTCCGATAGCATGCGTCAACCTTCGACAATCCGGCATCAATCTTGAGGGTCCCTATTCGGGCGCCAACTGTGAAAACAAAATCAAAATATCGAGGCAGAGTACCCCAAAAGGAAATACACAGAACACGGGTTACAAAGGAACATACAAAGATCTTTATTTTATACTGAACAGTTTTCCAAGAAAAGTAACAGATAGCTATCGGCCCTCAGTACTACACAACAAACTCCAGCGTGTTTCAGTGTGCTTAGTGAGAGACGCTGTACATTAGAATTCTTTGCTCTTTTATACCATCTGCGAACATGATGTCCAACCCTACTTCGGGTTAATATTCCTCTAATACATTACTGATCTAGGGTTCATGCCGGGTTCATACCACTATATGCATAGGGACTGTCTTTAATACATTTGCCAACAAGCCTACATGGTAACAGTGAATTTTAGGATTTCTCATAAAGGTCTTCTCAAACATTAATGCAATGTAGTTAAACAAGTGTTCTTAGTTCAGTATTTGGATACATTGCTCTTAACATATGCTTGTGGATTAGTTTAATTGCACGAGTAATCCTTTACACACAGGTCAACGAAGGACAAGGTCTCAGTTCACGACCCCAACAAGTGGCCTGCAGGCAAGTTACATATTAATTACACACAGAGGTCAAGGCGGCCATGTTATATTTCGGAATGACATCGTCCACCATTTTAACTCACAGGGTGACTTTACAGAGAGAACCTAAAATGGCGGATTGACCTAAAATGGCGGTTTACATTGATTCTAAGGTCAGGACCTTGCAACACGCATTTCTTCGCAAGTGGCTTACAAGCAGCTTGGTGTAGGCCAACATACATATAGTCGTTGCAATAGGAGGTACAATATAATTTCCCATTTGACACCTTAGGACTATGTCTGTGGTAATTATCCCTCTTTTGCTGCTACAAATGTCAAAGCCTATGGTTTCTTATGTGGTGGTAGAGGGGTCTGAGGCTCTCTGACTAAGTTGCTGGAATTTTAGGGTCCCCCAATTTGTCTCAATTGAGTCGTATCCCACTTCTGACACCATATGCAAGGGAGGCATGCTATCACAAGTATGACACTGACACAAAAGGTGCAATGTGTAAAACCTTTATTAAAGAGTCTGGGTTTGGAAAAACTCCTACTTTGCCTATAGCTAGGAAGGGAGTAGGCTCTACCATCAAACAATAAATAAAACAGTCCCAGCTGAGTCCATCAAATCAAAATGGCCTACACTAACAAAACCTAATGCCTGCCCTATCTCTTGTACAAAAAGTATGTAAAGGAGAATATGTATGCAAAGGAAAATCTGTGTTGAAATATAAAGAATAAATGTGGCTGAGTCAGATCTCCTCCCCACATTAGACAGCATGGAGTAAGATGGTCCCCGTAGACAGTATGACAGACTCTGGCTCTTAACACAAAGGCAGTTCAAAACATGTATTGAGGCCCGCTTGACCTTCCACGTTAAAGTCTCACTTTCCAGCTTTCAAAACACATTTCAACAAAAAGTTCACGGCGGTCTCCCGCTGTCGGACTTTGACCTTTCAAATCAAAAGTTCACGTTGGTCTCCCTCAGTCGGGCTCAGACCATTCAAAGCAAAACACTTGCAGGGGTTCCCTTCCCCAAGCTTAATTCATAAACTTTAGGGGTTCCCTTCCCCTAACTTATTACATTTCCGGTCTCCCTCAGTCGGACTGAGACTGTTTCCTGATGTCGAAGACTTTCGAATGTGCGTGGCTTTTACTACAGACCTCTGCAGGACCACTTTGACTTTCCCTTCAGCTTACACTTTTGTGTTATTTGCCCTAGTGTCTCTTGGTCTGGTTAGTTTGAACTTATAATCACAAAAAGTTCAACGTTCACCTTTTTACCCTCTGCCATTTCCTGGGGTCAATTTTGGTCACTTCGCCTTTTACAGTTCATTCGCTTTATCGGCTCATAATACAAACATTTCACCTTTCACAGAGACTTTCGAGTGGGCTACTTCCGTTTGGCGGACTACTCCGCTACTCGGTATCGCTGGTTTCACAGCTATCGGTACTTCAAAGTTCATTCACATGTCTGCCTTCTTTCGCGTCTCAACCACACGCATGCAGCCTTCAATTGTGTGATATAGTGTTGCAACTTCATTCTTTCCTTAACACACACCAGTCTTTCATGTCGTTTACCAATGCAACGGATGTGTGCGTTTCTTTCTCATCTTTGCATTTTTTTATTCACAAGTCAAGGTTAGTGCCTTGGCCTCACCTCCTCAACTCAGTCGTTCACCCGGGAGTGTCGCTGGCGTCCTTGAAACATAATGTAGTCTTCTTATTTGGGATTTGGCCTTCGCCACGTGTCTTTCGCAGCCTTTTGGAGGCAACGATCCCCTGCAGGGAACTCCTGTAACGCTCACCTGGCTCCCACAGAGGCGCTGGTCTGGTCTGGGTTGCTGTGGCCTCTTCAAGCGTGATGCGCAGAATTCGGACCACCGATTGAACAGGAACCCCAAATCTTGCTTGTCTGGCCTGTAGGAATATCCTTCTGCAGATGAGAAAGGGGGTTAACTGTCTGCTGAATAGTGTGCTTGCGCCCCCCTCCCCCCCTTCGTTCTTCTCTGATTCCTCCAAAACCCCCGGTTTAAGCTCACCTTATGGTTTGGAAGGATGAACTCTCCATCCTGCTTCTGGTGCAGGGGCGCGCGTTCGTCCAGTTACTTCACTGGTTTTCAGAATGGCGCTGGCACATCCACTTGACTTTTCTGAGCGATACGCCGTAAGTATGAAGATGCAAAAGTTCAAGTGTGAGCCTCCTTTTATGTTGTCTTTTCTGTCCTTTATTTCAGATGCAGAACAAAGGCAATGCGTTGAGGGGTTAAATTGCCGGTGGTAAAATCAGGTCGGTTAGTGATGAGGGCGACCCCTCTAAATGTCTTTATAATTCCCCAGTAATGTCTTTTGTCCTTTCCCCATAGGGGCCGGGGTGCGGTACCTGCCAAAGATGCGGCGCCGACCCGAGATGTGGAATGGTTCACCAAGAAAAGCCGGTAAGTAATATGGCTGAAAATTCGTCTTTCCTCTTGTGTTCCCTTGCTCACCTTTTGTCTCTTCTTCTCTCCCCTAGGTGCAGAGATGTGGCGACCGGTGCTGAGAGCCGCGATGGAGCCTGGCGGCGTCTCGGGAACAGGTGAGCGAAGCGCGGCGCTGCAGCGAGCATCGCGGTGCTTTTAAATGGAAGTCTTCCTTCAGGAATGCTGGCGTGAAGATTCCGGATGCAGGTAAGAAGATTGAATAAGTTCTTGGTTTTCACCTTTCTCTTCTCTTATTCTCTTACAGGTGTTCCAGGTTCGAGGCGGGCGTGGCTGGAGTCCAGGTGCAGGAGCAGACACGGTGAGCCTTCAGCTGCTGGGATGCAGAACAACGCGAAGCACGTGTGGCTGTCCGGGCGTGGCTTAAATAGCTTTGGAAGAAGTTCCAGTTGAGTATTCTTCCACAGCCCCACCCAAGTAACAAAATAGTTCCTTCAGAAAAATAGTCCCTCCTAAGCCTCATTTGGCTTGGTTCTTCATGCAGCATGGTCTGCATCAGGTGAGTGTGCAGCATGGTCTGCTTCAGGTAAGTGCACCAAACACTTCCCCTTATGAGCCTGGCGCCTATGGCGCCAGGACTGATGCCCAACATGAGCCTGGCGCCAACGGCACCAGGACAGAGTCCAAAGAGCCCCTATAAAGGGCCGCTGGGCTTTTACCCGGGGGCGTGATGCCTGCTCCCGGGGTGCTGGGCCTGGCCTGGTGCTCCGGGGGTAGGCATCATGACAGCACTCCCCCCCAAGGCCCCTCCCAAGGTCGTTTTCCCAGGAGGTTTCGGTTTGTTCGGGAAATTCCGATGGAACCTTTTTACTAGCCGAGGTGCATGTACGTGGTCGCTGGGTTCCCAAGATCTTTCCTGAGGCCCGTACCCCTTCCAATCAATTAGATAGAAAAGTTTTGATTTTGAGATCTTAGAGTCCAAAATGTTCTTCACCTCGAATTCAGGCTCCCCATCTATCTGGATTGGTTCTGGTGGCTTTATTAATCTGGTTCCTGGTTGCACTGGTTTCAAAAGCGACACATGAAAAACGGGGTGAATCCGCATGTTAGCTAGTAGATCTAGCTTGACTGCCACTGGGTTAATTATAGCTTTGATCGAGTAAGGGCCTAAATACCTTGGATTAAAAGTACGAGGTCCCTTGAGCGATAAGTGTTTGGTAGCCAACCATACTTGATCCCCTATTTGGTATGGAGGCGTCTCCTTTCGATGAAGATCCGCATTCTTTTTGTATTTCCCTTTCGCATGCTGTAAGTGAGCAGTAGCATCCTTGAAGGCTTGAGTAATCGTAGAATGCAAATGGTCCACTGCGGGAATTTCGAGGCTCAAAGGTGAGTCCAAGTCTGAAGTACGTGGGTGATGTCCATATAGGGTATAAAAGGGGCTCTGACCAGTTCCAGAGTGTATCGAGTTATTGTATGCATATTCAGCCACCCATAAAATATCCTTCCAATTACCCTCCGATTGGTGCAACATACATCGTAGATATTGTTCAAGGGTCTGGTTCGTTCTCTCCGTCTGACCATCGGTCTGTGGGTGGTGGCTGGTTGAGAGTCTTACGTCGATTTGTGCCAGTTGACAACACTTTTTCCAAAAATGAGAAATAAACTGGCTTCCCCGATCGGAGATTAGTATGGACGGGAATCCATGCAGACGGATGATATTTCCGAGGAATTCCTTGGCAAGAACAAAAGCTGAAGGTAATCCTTTCAACGGAATAAAATGGGCCATCTTGGAAAATAAATCCACCACAACCAGAATAGTATTGTATCCATTACAAGAGGGCAGGTCCGTGATAAAATCTAGTGACAAGGTGTGCCAAGGTGCTGGTGGAATGTCTAAGGGTTGAAGAAGACCGGCGGGTTTTGTTTTTTGACCTTTGTTTTGGGCGCAAACTCCACAGGACATCACGAAAGATTTAATATCCTTTCGCCAGGACGGCCACCAGAATTGTCGTTTAATTTTTTCCTCTGTTTTGGCAATGCCAGGATGTCCTTCCATCAGAGTATCGTGATGACGGGAAATAACCATTTCTTGCAATTCCTTTTCTGGCAAAAATAAACGTCCTTGGAAGTAAGGTAAGCCATCGTTGATTGAAAAGGCAGACCCCCTTTTGATCCAATCCTGCAAGGCTGAAGAGTCCAGGAATAGTTTTACCCGTGCTTGAATGTCTTCAAGGGTTTGTAAAGTGGTTATCCCCAAGATTCTTTGTTCGGGAATTATCGGCACAGGTTCTGAGTTTGTGTCCATTTCTCACATTCCAATTCGAGATAGTGCGTCCGCTTTGCCATTCTTACAGCCGGGACGGTAGGTGATTACAAAATCGAACTCCGCAAAGAATAAAGCCCATCAGAGCTGTCGTGAAGACTGAGCCTTGGCAGTTTTTAAATATTGTAAATTTCGGTGGTCAGTGATCACGGTGATGGTATGCCTGGCGCCAAGAAGATAATGCCGCCAAGCCTTAAAGGCGGACTTAATGGCTAATAATTCCTTATCGGTGATTGCATAATTTATCTCCGGCGGCGAGAACTTTCTGGACCAAAATGCTACGGGGTGCAGTTCGTTGGTTTCGGGGTCTCTCTGAGACAGGACAGCTCCCATGGCTGAGCTGGATGCGTCCGTTTCGACTATATATGGGAGATCAGGACGCGGGTGTTTCAAAATAGGTGCGGGCGTAAATTTAGCTTTTAATTCTTGAAAGGCCTGTTCAGCTTCCTCGGTCCATTCAAAACGTTTATTCTTCCGCAAGAGTGCGGTGATGGGTTGCACCAGCCGTGAAAATTCCGGGATAAACCTGCGATAAAAATTGGCAAAACCAAGCATGCTTTGGACACCTTTCACCGAACTAGGTGATGGCCATTTGAGGATGGCATCCACTTTCCGTGAGTCCATTCGGACCCCTTTAGGTGTCAGGATGAATCCAAGAAACTCAACCTCGGTGGTATGGAAAACACATTTTTCCAGCTTTGCAAACAGTTTGTGCTGGCGCAATTTCTCAAGGACGGCCCTGACATGTTTTCTGTGATCAGATTCCGAAGAGGAGTACACCAGAATGTCATCGATATACACGACAACACAGACATCGATGAGTTCCCGAAGGACATCATTCATGAAGAATTGGAAGGCAGCAGGCGCGTTGCACAACCCGAAAGGCATCACCTGGTATTCGAATAGTCCATATTTTGTACGGAAGGCCGTTTTCCATTCGTCACCTTCTTTTACTCGTACCAGATGATAAGCCCCCCGGAGATCTAACTTGGTGTATATGCAAGCGTCCTTCACCTGATCAAGGAGTTCAGGGATCAAAGGCAGAGGGTAACGATTTTTAACAGTTATCTGGTTCAATGCGCGGTAATCGATACAAGTTCTAAGGTTGCCTTCTTTTTTTGGCACGAAGAACAAAGCCGAGGATGCAGGAGACTTTGACGGGCGAATGAAACCATTGGCTAGGTATTGATCTAAATATTGTCTCAAATGCAGATTCTCCGGCTCAGTAAGGGCATAAATCCTGCTACAAGGGGGTTGTGCACCGGTCACCAGATCGATTTGGCAATCGTACGATCTGTGAGGAGGTAACGTGTTTGCCTGTTCCTTTTGGAAGACGTCCTGAAAGTCTTGGTATTCCGGAGGTAGTTGCATGCAGACTGAGGTTACTGATGCTAGACTGATCTTCACATTTTCTGGGTAGCAGGTTCGTGCACACTTCGGAAATGTTATTCTCTTCGCTCGCCAATCAATTCGAGGATTATGTGTCTCTAACCAAGGGATTCCGAGAATAACCTGAAACTGTGGAGCCTTGATTACATCAAACACAACTGCCTCCCGATGGCCGTCCGGACCTACAAGTGTCACCTCAGCTGTGGAATGTGTTACCGGTCCAGAGGCAATTTCGGTTCCATCAACTGTGGTGATGACATCTTTGCTGGTTTTAGGACGCAGGGGAAGGTTAATCCTGGAGACCAATTCACGATCCACGTAGTTTCCTATAGCCCCACTATCGATGTATGCCTTTATTGCATGCAACCGCTTAGGCTGTTCCGGATCTACGAGGACCATTGGCACAGTGAAATGCGAGGTCTGAGAGTTCGTTTTCAAGCTCGGCAAGCGGACCCCTACGCTTGTCGGGCGGGGTCGTTTCCCGATACAGAGGTTTCATGGATTTTATCAGCGGCTCCTACCACCTTCCTGGGCGGCCTTGCCGGGCAATCTCGTAGAAAGTGTCCAGAGGATCCGCAATAAAGACATAAGTGCATCTGCCGTCTTCTTTCACGTTCCTTTTGCGTTAAAGGTCCTTTAACTCCTCTGATTTGCATTGGCTCAGAGGTTTCAGCCTCCTTGAGGTTAGCGTGGGTCTTGACTAACACCCGGGTCTCAAACTTGGACCGATCTGCTTTTCTGTTTTGCAGTCTGTGATCCAATTGGACCACTAAGTCTATATATTCTGGGAATTCTTGGGGCGGATTTACAACTTGGGCCAGGACATCTTTAAGTTCTCCGCGTAGACCTCGATAAAATAACGTGATTCTTTTATCCTCTGGCCACCCAGTTTCCACAATTAGTCTATTAAAGGTTGCAATGTAGGAAAGGAGGTCTTGATTGCCCTGTCGCAGAGATAGAAGTTCGTCATCTAGAGCCTGCCCCTGGGAGTGACGAGCAAATAACCTTTCCATGCTTGCTTGAAATCCTTGAAAATCACGAAGAATCGGGTCATCTTGAGTTACCAGTGGAACTGACCAATCGGCAGCACTGCCACTGAGATATGACAATACAAAGGCTACCTTGGTCTGGTCATTAGGGAAGGCCCCAGGTCTGCACAGGAAATGCAAACAACACTGATTCATGAATACGGCGAATCGTTTGGGGTCCCCAGCAAAGCGTTCGGGTGGGGCCAGCGGCATGTTTCCAGGTAGATTAATCTGCACCGGGTTACTGGAAAGCACAGGAGCGGGGTTCCCTCCGGAACCGGGTAAAGGAGTTTGTCCAGCTTGACCTTGCAAAAGCTGTCTAGCCAGGTCATCAGCTCTTTCCTTTGTTACAATCATTCCCTCCTGAGAGCATTAGTCTCTTGACGAGCGGCGTGTACTTCGGCCCGTAATTCTCCCAGTAGTTGGGCCAACTGGTCAGTCTCGGAAGTTTCCATAGCGCCTGGGTGGGAATTTGTAGGAAGGCTTCGCGTTCTGTAACGCTCACCTGGCTCCCACGGAGGCGCTGGTCTGGTCTGGGTTGCTGTGGCCTCTTCAAGCGTGATGCGCAGAATTTGGACCACCGATTGAAAAGGACCCCCAAATCTTGCTTGTCTGGCCTGTAGGAATATCCTTCTGCAGATGAGAAAGGGGATCAACTGTCTGCTGAATAGTGTGCTTGCTCCCCCCTTTCCCCCTTCGTTCTTCTCTGATTCCTCCAAAACCCCGGTTTAAGCTCACCTTATGGTTTGGAAGGATGAACTCTCCATCCTGCTTCTGGTGCAGGGGCGCGCGTAAGTATGACGATGCAAAAGTTCAAGTGTGAGCCTCCTTTTATGTTGTCTTTTCTGTCCTTTATTTCAGATGCAGAACAAAGGCGATGCGTTGAGGGGTTAAATTGCCGGTGGTAAAATCAGGTGAGTTAGTGATGAGGGCGACCCCTCTAAATGTCTTTATAATTCCCCAGTAATGTCTTTTGTCCTTTCCCCATAGGGGCCGGGGTGCGGTACCTGCCAAAGATGCGGCGCCGACCCGAGATGTGGAATGGTTCACCAAGAAAAGCTGGTAAGTAATATGGCTGAAAATTCGGCTTTCCTATTGTGTTCCCTTGCTCACCTTTTGTCTCTTTTCCTCTCCTCTAGATGTAAAGATGTGGCGACCGGTGCTGAGAGCCGCGATGGAGCCGGGCGGCGTCTCGGGAATAGGTGAGCGAAGCGCGGCGCTGCTGCGAGCAACGCTGTGCTTTTAAATGGAAGTCTTCCTTCAGGAATGCTGGCGTGAAGATTCCGGATGCAGGTAAGAAGATTGAATAAGTTCTTGGTTTTCACTTTTCTCTTCTCATATTCTCTTACAGGTGTTCCAGGTTCGAGGCGGGCGTGGCTGGAGTCCAGGTGCAGGAGCAGACACGGTGAGCGTTCAGCTGCTGGGATGCAGAACAACGCGAAGCACGTGTGGCTGTCCGGGCGTGGCTTAAATAGCTTTGGAAGAAGTTCCAGGTGAGTATTCTTCCACAGCCCCACCCAAGTAACAAAATAGTTCCTTCAAAAAAATAGTCCCTCCTAAGCCTCATTTGGCTTGGTTCTTTATGCAGCATGGTCTGCATCAGGTGAGTGTGCAGCATGGTCTGCTTCAGGTAAGTGCACCAAACACTTCCCCTTATGAGCCTGGCACCTATGGCGCCAGGACTGATGCCCAACATGAGCCTGGCGCCAACGGCGCCAGGACAGAGTCCAAAGAGCCCCTATAAAGGGCTACTGGGCTTTTACCCGGGGGCGTGATGCCTGCTCCCGGGGTGCTGGGCCTGGCCTGGTGCTCCGGGGGTAGGCATCATGACAACTCCTGGGGTTCACTACCTTTTTCTCTCGTCCCTTGGTCCGTTGCTCTGCTCCAGTAGGTTTACCTTCACCCCGGAACTTCTGCTCTTGCTCGTGTTCCACCTGCTCAGAGTGTGTCTCTATGTTCAGCCTTTTATCTGTGTGAGGAGAGCTAATTGGTATCCGTTACTCACCACACTGAAAACAGCTCAGGCGTTGGTTAGACGTCCTTGAATGAAGGGAGTGGTATAACGAGTACAATAGCCAATGAGTCTCCAGAGCTCCAGCTCCCCTGAATTCGAAGAATTCAGCCTTCCTCAAGAAGAGTGACTCTTCTTTACGATATACTTCTCTGCTGTTTAGGTAAAATACAGACAGAGGTGTTGATCGCACAAAAGAGCGGGGAACACACGCACTGCCAAACCAATGCCGCAAGAAACACAGAAATGATTAGTGACGATTTCAAGTATTGTATCAATCAGAAGACAAAAATCCACAAACGATATACCTGATTAAATGTTGGCTATGGTGTTGGAAAGGTGTGTGTATCCTGAACCTATAAAAGAAAACCCATACTATAAGCTTCAAGTAAGGGACAGTAGGATACCTTAATGTTGGAGAGAAGTTGTAACAACTGACCTGAAGAGAGGATAAGTGCTGACGTAAGTACCAGTTCCAGACAGAAGACAACGAAAGGAGAAAATAACAAACAGGGAGATTAGTATAGGGAGAGGAACCCGGGTGGCACGAGGGACGCACTAGTTACGGGTTGGTGCATGAAGGCAGCAAAGCGTTCAGAATGCACAAGTAGCTGCTGAATACAGAAAGAACAAACTGGTCCAAGGAGAAGGTTAGGGTTCAGGCGATGATTAGAGGCTTGTGTTCCCAATGGCACTATCCAACGAGTTGAAATGTGGAAGAGTGGCTCTATAAACAAGGCAGGAAGGAAACCCAACTTTCCAGTTTGTATGCGCGTAGCAGAATACAGCACATACACCCACAAACAAGCAAAGACATGCTTGTGGAAGGATGGTTCAGGAACATCGGGCAGCACACGTTAGAGATAACGTGGTGCGGCACAGTCCTGAGCAAGCAGCGAAAGAGGACGCAGTCCTGGGACGTTCCGTGTCTGGCAACAGGAGATCAAGGAAAGCGGGAGACAAAAGGCAGACCGGGACGTAATCAAAGTTCGGTTGAACGTGTAGACAAATCCTCCTATGGAGATTAATCCGAGGAAAACAAGGGCAATAGGATCGCAAGGGAGGTGTGTGGAATAACGCCACAATTAGCAGCACTGGCCAGAACCAAAACGCTGTATTTTAAATTACAGGGAGGAGGGGCTTCCACGTACGTAGTCGTAAGCACGTGACGCTGTCACCTGACACAGACGTGACCATGTGTAAACAACTTCCATGGCAACCTGTATCTATGCCACAAAGACGTCTGGACATGCCGGCACAGATGCAAAGAATGCACAAGCGGCAGAGCAAACGAAGATCCCTGCTGCCCATGTGTAACAGTCTCAGGTGTATGTACTTAAAGTCAAGTGCCTGGCTTTGCCTGACCGGATTAGTGGGACATGTCCAATGAGATATGCAAGGGTTAGCCTCTTTACTCCCATTGGCCCTCTTCCTTGTTCCAGTGTTTGAGCAGAAAGGGGGGGGCTGGGACATTGAAGAATCTTATAAAATAGGAAAGGGGGAATACCGCCTCTCACCATTGGTCGCCTCAACCCCACTCCCCGAGGCCCCTCATCCAGGTTATCCTCCCGCACTGGTTCACCCCCATGGTCTGGATCCAAAGACGTTGGCCATGCCCTGGCCACCTTAGAGAGAGATTCCCGGGGACTAGTAGGTAAGACACCCTTTGGTTTCCCATATTTTCCTCCCAAGGAGGATTTCTCCAGTGATTGCCGAGCACTAGAGACTCTAGAGCAAAGAAATTACCTTTTACAAGTGGCATAGGCGACGGTGCACCAGAAGTAACTGTTTGCCAGGTCACAAGGAGTCACTGAAGCAAATTAGTATTTGACCTGAAAAAATGATCAAGACATTTTAGTTTGTGTACAAAACCTTTTTGTCTGTCAGAATGAGAATTTCTGTAAGCCAGGGAGTGCGCCTTTCCCCCGATTCCCCTGTGGCCCTCAGTGCATGGCATAAACAGACCAAGCACCAGAAACAACTGGCCTGGTCACAAGAAGGCTCCTTTGATGAGACTCACCTAGCTGCAGTGCGTGAGGATCTTAAAAGGGAAAAAGGGAGAAAGGGGGCTCAGCAGTTAGGCAGTGGGAGGCCTACAGGCTGTGGTCCCAGCAAAGTTTGAGTCCCAGTGTTATTGCCAGTAACCCATTCTGCCCCAGAGAATGTCCTAGATTTTTCTACCTTTGCTCCCCCACCCAGATAATCAGCTCCCTTCCCAGTACCTTCCCTATGTGCGTATGCCCCAGCCACGTCAGCCCTTGTCCAGATGGTGCACGCACCCTATGGGGGCCAGTAAGGGGCTTCTCAAGGGCAGCATGGATTTAGCAATGGAGGGAGAAGAGGAGTAATTCACCACTCCCAGATGCACCCTCTGAACACCTAGTACTGGGACTATCAGAACCCCCAGTACATGTTTCAGCCAATCCCAGGCCAATATGTAGAGGAGCAGACGTACACATCTGCAGGAGATCCTACCCCTCTGTATTGGAGACATAAGACCGTGCCCGTGAAATACTGAATGAACATGATGTATGGATCCTAGAGGAGAACTTAGGAAGTAAAGAATCAAGTGAATCTTCAAGTGTAAAAGAAGATCATTACACAGTAAAAGTGCTGCAGAAATAAGAAGTAAAAAGAACGTACATAAGCTGAAACACAAGATGGATCAAGTCATTGTGTAGGCTAGCTATAAGAAGTGAAAACAATGTTGGCGGACCCAACATTGTACACAAACTGGACATTGGTATCATGAAATACGCCAAAGAATCATGGAAAGAAAATGGAAGGCTGTGTCACAGTCGAACAGCAGGTTATTGGAGCTGCATTGGGGGGCTGTCTGGCCTGAAGTCAGGAACTGAGAAGTAGAGGTCAGCTATCTACGCTGAAGAGGAACTTGTGCGCGGAGGATGAATTCTCTCACGTTAAGATGCAAGAAAGAACACAAAGGGTGCCAAGTCTTAATTCATTTAAAATATTTAAAAGCTTTCAGAATGAACAGAATCTTGATCTCCTGTCACGTGAGTCGAGGATGGAACTATGGCTTGAACTTGGAGTTCCAGACACGATAGCGAGTGCCCTCACTCCCGTTGCATTCCCAGGACAAGTATACTCTGCAAGGACAAGTACAAAGAGAATTTCATGGCAGAAGGCATGGGCAATGAGAGATGTTGGGCTAATTGGGTGGTAGGGCAGCCTCATGTCCCATCTACTTGCACCTGGGTTTTGGCTTACGTGCTGCTAATTTAACCAAATATTCCATACATGGCACAAGCATACCAAACCGATTGTATTAGTCCGTATAACGAAGGACCTTATTGCTTAAGAAACCAATGAAACACAGTGTAACAGATTTTTCTTAAATTACATGTATGAAGAGGTAGGCATAAGTTGTCCACCTGATATCGGACAGCCAAAAACAAACCTATCTCCTATATGATTGTATATCTAGATGTGTCCCTTAACCAATCCCAACCCTTGATAGGTTTTTCACTATTGTCACGTAGCATGATGCCATTCTGACGCATAAAGAACTATACCATTGTATTTTTTGGGGAAATCGCTGAAAATTAGCATACGTCAGTTGATGTTTGTTGTAAACTCCCTGTTTTAGATAATTACTAATAAAACAGCAACTTGCCATCTTCTTGCGTTTGTCCGTTTATTTGGACTCAGAATTACTCTAATCCCATCCAGTAACAGATGCACGTTCCAAGGGCCATAAGCTCAGTAGCCAGCCCCAGCCTGGTACCCATCCCATTTGGGCCCCCTCATGCATCAGGACCAGTGCACCTATTGTAAGGTATGGGGCAACTAGAAATTCAGCAAATTCAGCATGAGCAGAACCAGGCCACAGCTGTGCCTGATCAGGGGTCATTACTGCTACCTGCATCATACTCGCCTGGTGCCTTTCAGCTCCCCGATCAGCCTAGACCCCCAGATCAGAATGCTGGTTCTGGCCGAGCATGCCAGCTGGGACAACCCTGGCCAGATCCCAGACCAATGCCTATGATACCCTAGCCAGTAGTAAGAACAGCTAGGGTGCCTCTTCTGGCTCTGCCTTGCAAATCTGGCCCCAGCAGCCAGGTCACAGTCCCTTCCAGTTCCATCAAGCTTGGCAGGATCTGGACCCAGGCAAACTACCCCCGGCACCCCAACCATCCCCTTCCTATCCAGTGGCCCCCGCATGACAGCCCAGGTAGGTAACAAGCATGCCAGGAAGCTGGTGGACACAGGAGCCCGCTTCAGCTCACCGAGGTTGGGGGAGTTCTCAGATGGCCCAGTATCTGGCCGGGCTGTCACAGACTGTCATGAAGGGAAAGGAATAGCTTCAGGGGTACTGCTTCAAGATCTCTGTGGTGTACTGTGTCCTCTGGCCTACTACAGCACTCAGTTTGACCCTGTCATTGCTGCCCTACACTCTTGTCTGCACATTTTTGAGAGCTCTCTGTCCCTGGTTCATTCTCCCCAATTTACCAGTAGAAGATCAGATCCTGTAGCAGAACTGACAACATTGCTATGCACACTGCAGGCTACCCTACAGACGAAATAGACCACAAAGCTTGGGAAAACAGAAAGGAAAAATGGGGAGCTACAAGCTGCCAAAAATGTGCGCAGATACAGAACTAAGTTGGCCGGGAGCGTTGCCCCTTGCCATAATGTACATGAGAGGTATGCCCAGCCACTTTGCTGGTCTCTATCCATTTGAGATCCTGATGGCAAAACCAATGCCCCTGTCAGCTGCAGCTCTTCCATCTGTGAACAGGCTGGCTTTGGCACGGACTGATGATTCAGTTCTGGCATATTTCAAACACCTTACTTCTGTCATGAGACCGATCTACCACCAGGTCTGTGAGGAATAACCTGTAACAGGTCAGCAAAGATTACATTTAGTGCAGAAGGGAGACCTAGGACACTGTGCCCCAGAGCATGGGCTACATTTTTGCCCAAAAACCTGCCCCTAACCAAGCACTGAAACCCTGCTGGTGTGTGAACAGTCTACCTTCTCTCGCTGAGGGGAAGGGGCCTGTGTTCAGAAGACAGCACTGTCTGAACTGTGCAATTTTGAACATCAATATGTTTTTTAACTTTAACTTTTTTGGAAGTGTGATATTTTTGAACTTCGCTGTTTTTGGAACTCAGACATTTTTGGATTCTGGTTTCTTGAATTGTGATTTTGTTGTACCTTGGTATTCTGGCTGTTAGCACTGTGTATTTTTGATATTTTGAACTTCAAAATGTATGTTTTGACTTTTAAATTTTAATTGAAATTTTGGCTTTTAGAAATGTTGATATTGTTGGGCTTTTTTATTTTTTTAATCTACACATTTTTGAATTTTGATTTTAGTATTTTGATATTTTTTAATGTTAATATTTTAAATGATCCTTTTCGAATTATTGGGTGAATTTTGGTTTTGAAATATGAACATGGATTTTTGGATAACATTTGTAGAATTTTGATGTTTGGATTTTGTTGCTTTTTGAAGTTGGATATCACTTTGAGAGCTGATTTTTTCTTATTTCAACTTTTTTTTAATTTTGACATTTGTGAATTGCAATATTTGGAAATATTTTATGTATGGTGTTCAACCTGTATTTGAGGTAAAACAGTTCAGCTTTTCTCAGTGTGACCATCATACAGTTACAGTGTACCAAGCTCACTTTGCTTTAAGTATATCTTATTTTTACATTTTCTGTTCCAGCATACCAGCCTTGCCTCTCATCACTCATTATTGCACTATGCCATCGTCCCGTCTTTATGTACCAGCTTTGATTTCTTTCCAGCTTGCTTTCTTGTGAGATCTGTACTTTCCCCTGGACCTAGTGAACCTTTCATCTGCTCCTCAAAGGATTTGGAGAACAGATGGATTCTGACTCATCTGCACACACTCTGCTCCAACCAGGTGTTCTTGCTCCCCATAGGTCCCCAAAGCTAATCTTTAATATCCAACATCAGCCAGTTAACGTTGCTGCGTCTCCTGCATTAACAGACTACCAGGGGAACTCTTCCCTCCAGATCTGCCATTTGTTGGCCCGCAACCTCAATCAGACCAGCTGCTAGGTCTGTGCCCATATGCCTCTCCATCAGGGCGCAGAGTTCCTGCTCCAAACCGTACCTGCTAGTGTCTCCTCCACCATCCCGGCAAGCCGAGTGCACACCTGGAATAAGCGGCTCTAACTATGCGGTACAAGGCCACCTTCCCTGTGTGATTCGAGTGGGAATGTCAAGAAGGGGCAGAAGATGTGGGCACCACCATCAGATGCCAGTTCACAGTGTTCTTGCTCCCCATAGGTCCCCAAAGCTAATCTTTAATATCCAACATCAGCCAGTTTACGTTGCTGCGTCTCCTGCATTAACAGACTACCAGGGGAACTCTTCCCTCCAGATCTGCCATTTGTTGGCCCGCAACCTCAATCAGACCAGCTGCTAGGTCTGTGCCCATATGCCTCTCCATCAGGGCGCAGAGTTCCTGCTCCAAGCTGTACCTGCTAGTGTCTCCTCCACCATCCCGGAAAGCCGAGTGCACACCTGGAATAAGCGGCTCTAACTATGCGGTACAAAGCCACCTTCCCTGTGTGATTCGAGTGGGAATGTCAAGAAGGGGCAGAAGATGTGGGCACCACCATCAGATGCCAGTTCACAGTGCTCCGGTTACACAAGCACCCCCTTGTTACAATACAGCCCTGCCTCCTATCTTCCATTGCCTGCCGGCTACAAAGCAACCCTTGCCTGAGTGCCAGCCAACAAACACCTGAAGACCTCTTCGGGATCTGCGGCAGTAAGACCTACCAGCAACTGCCTGAACTCCGGAGCGGCCACTACGCCCTAGGCCAAGTGGGGCTTACCATCAGGGTCACCAAAGAAAGACCTCCTGGCAAGATCCAAAAGGCCCATGACCTACAACAAGCCCATGACATAGTGAACAGCTGCACTCCTTTGATGGCCGCGCAGCTGTATGGCACTGCATTAATACCCCAGATGGGTGTCATAAAAGTAGGTTGGGCTGCTGTATATCTCGTTGCAGGAAATTCTTCACCTTCTGCTGTCCCTCCTCTTGTTCCTTATTCTCCCTTACCTGCTCTATTTTTTCAATGGTCAAACTCTTCTCTCTCTCTCTCTCTCATTGCTCCCCAGCTGCCAATTCCTTCTTCTCTCTCCCTTCTATCCAGTCCCTCGCTCGCACTCTTTCCTCCTTCCCAGTAGCCTCCCCACTCAGCTTTTCCCTATCCAACTCTTCCCTTCTTCCCTTGGTGTCCCTTTTCCCCGTCCCCTCCACTGCCCTGCATCTAAGGGTACTCCTCAGGCCCTGGGGTCCCATGAAAGTAGGTGTGCCTAGCCTGTACAGCAATTGATGCTCTGCCTTGTACCTGCAGCACAGTGCAGACAATCATCGGTGTCCTGTGTGCCTAACGTACTCTGCTGACAATAAGAATACTTCTCTGCCTGTAATAAATCATTCATTGGTGTTCCCACTTTTTAGTGTAGCCTGCCTGTCATCGCAAGAGGGGTGAGCCAGTCTGTCTGCACACACAACGCACCCTCACTGGGTCGGTTAATCCCAGGTCCAAAACTGTGGCGCTGTCTGGGGTCTACATCACAGCCTTCCCCATTTTGGTCTGCCTCCCATGGCCTAAACTTGTTGTCTTTATATGACGATGAAGACACTACTTGGAATATCCAACTTAGTCTCTGTTTTTCCTAATAAGCAGAGTAGAGATGATTGGCCAATTGCTCTTAAAATATCAGAAGTAGGTGTACAGAAAGTAAATTGTCACAATATGGGACATCATCCTGTGAAACCAATCTTTAGAAAAGGACAATGTTGTCCCATATAGATTTTATTTTGATCAATCTAGGGTGGTTAGGATTTAGTCCAAGATGCTTGGATAAATCGTAGATTAGAAAGTGATCATGATCCCATAGTTTTAGTACTTAACGCTAGTTTTATTCTCCTGTCACATGACTGATCTTGTAGTATCCAGTTCTAGACGTAGGATACAATAGAACAAATTGGATATCCAGGGGTACTCCTATCAATGTATACAAATATTATCCCTGTGCTAGATCAGTATATTATGGAAAAGAATCGTAATTGTGTAGATATATGTCAGGTATACCAACTGCTTGTCAGGGATATTACTAATCTTGTTACTTGTTAAAATAATAACATACTTGAAAAATATTTTATCCACAGTAACTGGTTTGATGTTGAATGCTGGGCAGCTAAATACATTCTGAAATCAGGATTGAAAGAAACTAGTGATAACACTTGTGTACCAACAAGCAAATTAAGATTCAAATTACAGAGCTCTGGTTAGCAGTAAGAAACAGGGAGACCAAGAGCAAATGTAGAAAGCTTTAATTTGTATTTGTATTTATTGTGTTTATATAGCGCTTTAATCCAAAGCTCTTTACATTATAACAACAGAATACATAGAACATTATAACAGTAGAAGCAATTTACAATCATGAATCAAACCAACAAAACAGTAAGTAGAACTATTAAACTGTGAGGGAAGAGGAAAGGGGTGAGGAAGCGAAGGAGGAGGGAAACAGAAGGGGTTTAAGGGTGAAAATGAGGGAGGGTAAGGGGAAGGGTAGAGGATCATAGGGAAGATTCAAGGGAGGGAGAGAGAATGAGAGGAGGGGAAGGTTTCATGGCGGGGAATGGAGAAGGAGAGATTTCAGGGAAGTGCGGAAGGAGGAAAAAGTAGGTATTGAGCGGATTGAGAGAGGTAAGGAGTTCCAGTGCAGGGGGGCTAGGAGCTGAAAAGAGCAGAAATAGGAGGAGGCACACGGGGAAGGAGGGACAGTGAGAAGGAAGTGGTCAGCTGAATGAAGGGAGCGGGAAGGAGTGTAGAAAGAGAGGAAAGAGGAGAGATAAGGGGGAGCAAGATCATGGAGAGATTTAAAGACTAGACTGAGGAAATGAAATTTAAGTTGGGAGTGAAAGGGAAGCCAGCCAAGGAAGGAAAGTGTATAAGAAATGGTGTCTCGGGAGGCAAGGAGACAAAGGGTATGGACGGCTGGGTGGCAGATAGATTTTTGGGGGCCAATATGAGAAGCAGGTAGTCCAAAGAGTAAAGAGGAGCAGTAGAAGAGGCAAGAGGAGATCAAAAGTTTAGTAGCATGGAAGGTGAGAGAGGAGTGGACTTTGCGAATATTGAAGAGGTGGTAGCGGCAGGCGCGAGAAGTAAGAGAAATATGGTGGGAAAAGGAGAGGGAGGAGTCAAAGTGAATTCCTAGATTGCGAGCGTGGGCAGAGATGGGAAGATTAGAGGGGGGAAAGTGAATGAAAGGTGGAGGAGAGGGGGGAAGAGTGTTGGAGGGGAAAAATAAGACTTCAGTCTTATCAGTATTGAGGGAAAGAAAGCGGGATGACATCCAGTTTTTAATGGCAGTAAGACAGGAAGAGAGTTTAAGGTGGAGGTCAGAGGAGAAGGAAAAGAAAGAAAGGAAGAGTTGGGATGTCATCAGCATAGAAATGGTGAGAAATACCGAATGAAGCTGACATAGGAAAATAATTAGTAGAGTCTTTAGTATATTTTATCTATCTGAAGACAAATTTGGATACGGAAAACCTTGATTTAATAGTCTGCGCTCACAGCTCGTATAATCATGTTAAGACTTTATATGGTCCTCTACAAGATCCTGAACTAATAACACACTTTCTAGCAGATCTGCCTTTATTATTTTCAGAATCAGAGGTAGGTGCAGTTTTGCAGTTGCAGGGATTAGGTAAATCCTAGGCCCAAATACTGGCTATTGATTTTAATTTTTTTTTGGGATTGTTTATTGGCTAAACATTGTACAACCGTAACAATATTACAGCATACAAAATTTCAATACAGTTTACAAACAATTAACAAGAGTATATCAGTTCATCCCATACACATTTTAAACCATACAATGCAGTATTAATGCCATTATGAAAGAAGATAAGAACAAAACAAAAGAAAAACACAGCAATACAAATTAAATAGAATTGTTATCAAAATTCATTCTCATCCTAGAGCAGATTTATCTGTGTAGCCGAGGCCATTATCTTATCAGCCCTATCGCCGCCGTTCAAGCCCAGAGAGTTTACAAAACCCACAACCGCTATAGCAAGCAACACTGGAGTACCAATCAGATAGCTTTCCCAAAACAAATTGCTGTCAGTTGTCCACCATTTATCTGCAAATTTCGCAAAGTAAATAATGCATTTTGATCGTAAATGTTCACAGTACATAATCAGGTGTTCCAATGTTTCAATTATCCCATCTACTCCACAAAAACTACAACTAACTGTGAAGAATCCTGCAGAGTCCTCACAAAGACCCTACTTAAAGTCTCCTCCCAGGTGGCCAGGGAAAGTTAGATGCTTTCTGATCCTGACCCTGAGGGTGGTGTGCTGTGGAAAGATCACCTGGGAGGAGAAAGGCACCAGGGGGTTAAGAGGACTCCGTTTGGCGAGACACAGTATTTATCTTTCTCCAGGGATGAAATATCAATGATACCAAAGTCTGTAATGGCTTGTTGCCAGAGGGAGCTTTTTACTTCCCAAGTTGAACATCTTAATGGGGGTGAAAACATTTGCAGACCCTTAAGCACCGGCAGAAATGAAAAACAACTTTTAGAAATAGGGAGACTCCCCTACACCTCAAAAGAATAGTAAAGGAAGGAAAGTCTGAAACCAATACCACTTTAGACTGTAACAATTTGTATTCCTCTGAAAAGCCAGGTCGGTTTAATTATCCTTGTAATAGTCCCTTAAAGACTATAATTAGGAAAAGAGGGGAATATAAAAAGAACATTCCCATTAGAAAAACTGATTTTTGCAGCCTGGACTCCATGTCCCATAATCCTCACCGAACTGTGACAAAGAAGAGGGCTGCAGAGGAACAAAACTGCACACTGCAGCTTGTTAATGGGACTGACACACACCTGAGGGAGTCTGGGAGGCTTAGAAGGCCCATCAGGTGCAGGCCAGGAGGAAGCAAAAGGAGCGGAGTAGTAGTCGTGGGTGGAGGAGTTGTGAACTCTCCACTTTGCAGCAGAAGCAGAAACTGGGGGAGAGAGAAGATACCAGGACCACTGTCGAGGGTCGAGCAGTAGCCCATCCAGAGAAGGCCTTCCCCTCCAGAAGCCTTCAATGCAGAGGTCACGCAGCGGGAAGCATCAGAAAAGGAAGCTTACCTCCTGAAGATCTGGACTGCAGAGGCTGCACAGCAGGAAGCAAACGTTTTTGAAGTTTCCAATTTAAGAAGGCAGTCTACATCGGCCGGCGCGCACCAGAGAGCCTGTGGAGCAGTGGAAACTCTGTGTGTGAGTGGCGTGGGCAGCAGCAGCCAGGAAGCAGCACATATCCTGACCCGAGGAGCAACTGAGGCAGAAGATCTGGGAGCAGCGAGGGAGACAGACGTGTAAGGCTTTCACAGTGAGTTCACCAAGCGGCCATGACACCGGAGCGCTGCGTGCCCACTCGGGTGCTCAGAACAGGTACGGTCACGTCAGAAAGCAGTCATATAGAAAGGATAACATGAAAGGAAGCCATTCTGAACACCGAACTGCCAGAAATCAGAGAAAAGATTACTTTGTACAATCAATTGACTTTAAGCATGTAAGTTTATCTAAAACCCAGCAACACGATGGGGCAATAGTTTCATATCTGAATGCAAACCACCATTTCCCAAGCCAGAACAAAGCTATAGCAAAGCAATTTAAAACCAAACTTCAGAAGGGGGCAAATGGAAGTCCCAGGGTTCGTAACGTTTATTGGCCCTATTTAAAGAAGTGCATAACAGAAGCTGGTATAAACACACGTTGCCAAAGCCAAGACAGAGTAGGAATCGGACCATATCATTGTCAGTGTTTGGTTGATGAAGAAGTGGGAAAACCGAAGTGGCAAGAAGGCTGCCCTTCTGTTGAAGGTTATTGAGACAGAGAGGAGCATACCTTGCAGAGGTGTTGGAAGTGTAATAAGTGTAATAAAGAACACCAGCGTGAATTCTGTACTGCCTGAAGAGTCGCTTAAACTTTGTTGTTGTGAAGTTGAATACTATGAAGTCCTTGTGAGCTGACTTTACCTACAAAACCACTTGTTGTTTGTAATTTACTGACCTGGCAGGGGAGTATACCGGGTCAGAGGTTGAAGTTGAACAGTTTATGCTGCTCGGGCAGGGGAGTATACCCAAACAGAGAACTCTGAAGTAGTAGGCCTGGTATGGCCTGAGTAAACTATGTGTCTTTGAAGTAGTAGGTCTGGCATGGAAGTAAACCAGGTGGAAAATGATGAAGTGCTAAGAAGTGGCGTTAACAATTCGTCCTGACAAACTTTTGTGTGATGATGAAAGTGTTATGTAAAACTGGTGTAGAAGTATATGTGTTTCCAAATAAATACATTGTTGCAAGACAAACCTTGACCAAGCCAATTCATGTTGATGCTGATGAACTGAGGAAGTGTCCTTGGTCTATGTGAAGGAGGATATTTGAGTTATTCGAAGTGGAGGAGAAAGAACACTTGTTACAAGCTGAAGTTTTTGGAACTTTTTTTTAGCAAGTGGGGACCACAAGGAACTGTGTTGAAACTCTGTTTTGCTGAATGCAAAGGAGGTTGTTTGAGTTCTCACTATTACAAGTGGAAGAGAAAGAACCCTCATTGTAAGCTGAAGCATTGTAACCTTTTATTAGCACAACAAACTGTGTTGAAACTTTTTTTTTGAAGTGTGGGAACCTTTGTTATTAAGTTGGAACCACAAAGGAACTGTGTTGGAACTTTGTTACAAGACAGGATTTCCTTATTCTTTTTGTAACTGTCAGATTGTAAGGAGAGACAGTTATCATATTGTGAACTTAACTGTTATATATGTTGCGTTTGAACTGCCATGCATTACCTTGTTGATTTATTGTATGTAAAGGTGTGAGGGACAGAAACCTTTTGCTGGAGTCTTTTCTTTAGTTTATTTTAGGCAGGGAAATCTTCGTCAGGGTGGGGATAGTGAGGCATTTATCCAACCTTTTGAGTTAATAAAATGGCATTCTTTGAAAAATCTTCACAAAGTTGTACGCCAAACATTTCTGACCCCTCACATAACACAGTCAGGGTCAATTTCCTTGTAGCTCCTCCAAAAACCTCTCGAGTTCTACATTGGTTCCAACTGATTCTTGTCAAATCTCATCTAAACCTCGGACAAGGAAATAACCTCTAATGTGGAGCAAGAGACCCCAAACATGTGTGTTTATGTGATAGGTTTCATAGTCAGAAGAGCATGCAAAATCTATCTATAATAGAACACCAGTCAAATTGAATAATATTTTTCTTTACCTTATGTGGGGAACTCATCAACTCAACTCTGGAGAGACCAATTTCTTTAAAACGAAATCACAAAAAATTCCAAATTCATTCATGATTTATTTCTGTCCCGCTAATAGAATTTGATTCAGTACTAAGTATAGAGAGTGTGAGCACAGCACCAGCAATTTATTAAAAAAACAACAACACTTTCCACCTGGCTAAGGATGTAATACTATTCAGGCCGAGATTGAATAAAATTGCTGCAGTTGGCACAGAATTTTAAATACCAAGAACCTTCCTCCAAATTCTGCTTTCCATTTTTTCTAAATTTTGAAAGACCCAACCTGGATAGATTTCAGACCCATATAATACTTGATAGGTGGGAGCAGGGAATACTTTCAATATCTGTTTTTAATGTAAATCATCTGGGATATTAAGGGGTCAGTCCGATGTCTAAAATAACTATTTGTGTTTGCCATATTCGGAGAACCAGAAACATAACAACACAAGCCTGTAAAGTCATATACTTTCTGCTAGGGGACTCCAGCCATCACCCAGTTTCCTCTGACTATGGGCTTCATTACGAGTTTGCCGGTCTGGAATCCGTTGTTTCCATGACGACGGTGACACCGTTTCCACGATCGCAAGCTTGCGGAATCAACAGCCGATTACGGCTTGTCGGTCGCACGCACCAGAACTAAGCGGAAACGGTGTCACCGCCGGCACGGAAACACCCACGGACACAGACATACCTCCAAAAACAGCAGTGGAAAATCTGCGACTGTCCCCACCGACATGGACACGGATTCACTGGATGCAGAAACACCGGAAAGACAGAGGCAGCCATTACTTAAACCACAATCCACTGCCATCCTCACAGACCACAGGCCACATCAACTCCTTCATTTGGAAAAACCAACCACCACAATGGCATCCCGTATCCCTGCTACAAGACAGCGCAAGTAGAGGTTCAGTGAGGCGGAGCTCACAGTGCTTGTGGAGCACATTGTAGACAATGCTGACATGCTATTCAGCACAGACCAGCGGCGCAGCACACAGCAACGCCGTAAGGAGGTCTGGGCAGAAGCAGCACGCAGGTGCACAGCTGTAGGGGTGACCACACGCACCGTTAAGGACTGCCACAAAAGGTGGGATGACCTACGGCTGCAAATGCGGAATCTCATTGCTGCACACCGCCAGCACAGCACTGGCACCAGTGGAGGCCCAGCATCGCATTAAAACCCCAGTCGTGGGAGGAGCGGTGCAGCAGTATCCTGCACCTCAAGGGGGTACAGAGCATCGGCGACGCAGAAGTTGGAGTATGCCCACCTGTTGATGCCGGTAAGTGCACAGAGTACGAAGCCATGAGTGTGAACCCCACCCCAGCCAGGGCAGGAGTGACCCAATGCATCCACCAATGCCCCCCCCCCCAGCCAGGGCAGGAGTGACCCAATGCATCCAACAATGCACCCCCCCCCAAGCCAGGGCAGGAGTGACCCAATGCATCCAACAATGCACCCACCCCCCCCCAGCCAGGGCAGGAGTGACCCAATACATCCACCAATGACACCTCCCCTCAACCAGGGCAGGAGTGGCCCAAATCATTCACCAATGACCCCCCCCAAAGCCAGGGCAGGAGTGACCCAATGCATCCAACAATGAACCACCCCCCCTCCAGCCAGGGCAGGAGTGACCCAATGCATCCACTAATGAACCCCCCACAACCAGAGCAGGAGTGACCCAATGCATCCATCAGTGAACCCCCATAGCCAGGGTGGAGTGACCCAATGCATCCACCAATGAACCCCCTCCCCCCCCAGCCAGGGCAGGAGTGACCCAATGCATCCACCAATGAACGCCCTCTCCCCTCAGCCAGGGCAGGAGTGACCCAATGCATCCACCAATTAACCCCCCCCCCCAGCCAGGGCAGGAGTGACCTAATGCATCCACCAATGACCAAGACGACAAGCAACACGCACTCAAGACATGCCCCTTGGACATGCACACAGTGCATGACTGAGTACAAGCTGAGACACACACACCTGAGTGGATCACCTGTCAAATGTGTGTACATGCAAGTGGGCAGGGATCGTTCAGCGGGATGCATGTGATGAACCCATCAAATCTCACCACACAACTAACAGCATGCCCTCTATTCCCCCACAGGCACGTCAAGTGACAGCGTCACGGCACAACAGGCAACGCCACGTCCACCCGCACATGACCATGCAGCTGTCCTGCCCGGGATGCCGATGCCAGCACCTCGGGGACACAGGCATCTGCATCAGCAACATCTGGCACAGATGCCCCAACCCACATGGTCAACCTCGTACAGCCTGCTGCCACACAAGTAGCACCCATCACCACCCTGGCCACCGAAACCATTGAGCAGGCAGTTTGCACTGAGGCGGATGCTGCATCCTGTGGCGACAGTGCCCCAGTCGTGCAGCCTGAAGATGCAGGAGAGGAGGAGAAGGATGACATGGGTGACCTCTCATCCCTCCACAACCTGCAGTTTAGCCCCCCAGACCTACACAGCCCCATGAGGTCACCAACACCCTCAATGGCTGAGTTGAGTGCACGCATGCCTTGCACAGCTGGTGGAAAGGCAGTTGGAGGAGGCTAGGCTGCAGCGGGAGGAGGCGAGTCTGCAGTGCGAAAGCACTGCCACATCGGTACGTTGCCTGTCCATGGCTATCGGGCGTTTCGCCACAACAAATGTGACCATGTCACGTCATGTCAGGGAGGGCAATAGTATAATGTCCTCCATCGCTGAGTCCATGTTGGTGGCCCAGCACTCGTATTTTATCCGTGTGCCACCAGTCATGCAACCAGTGGCGTCCACCAGCACCACCCCCTCAAGTTCCGTCACAGGTAGCCCAAGGAGGCGGTCAAGTCGGCTGGCTGGCTCCTCTGGCAAGGTTGCTTCTGCACATAAGCACGGCCTGAAATAGTGTCCAGTAGGAGTGACTGTCCACAAGACATTTTGGGATCATTGGGTGTATGGGGGTGGGTACGTTAGGGAGGTGGGGGAGGTTTATTATGGAGTTAGTGTGTTTGGGAGGTGGGGAGGTCCATTATGGGGTTAGTGTGTTGGGGCCTGGTTGGGGGTGGGTACATTTGGGGGGTGGGTGGGCACGGGTTTATAGCTTTCCTATCGATACCACCTTATTTCCTGCTTTGTTAAAATCAAATCTCTGTTGAAAATGAAGTGATGAGTGGACATCCGTTTTTTCATTTGCAATGACTCAATTTGTTGTTGTGCTACATTAAATTCATGCAGTGCTGTTCATGTAGAGTCTCTCAAAAGAAACTGCGAATGAGTGCATCCCGTGCATGTTGTCCAAAATGTGCACCCCTCCCAGGGGGTGCAGCCATCCCATAACCATCGTCATCTTCATCTTCCACTTCATCATCATCCTCCGTGTCTTCGGGCAGATGGACGTTCCTGCGCATGCACAGATTGTGCAGCATGGCACACACAAACACTATTTTACCCATCTTCACTGGCTTGTACAGCAGTGATCCGCCAGATCTGCTCAAGCAGAGGAACCTGGCCTTCAGTAAACCAAATGTCCTCTCAATCATGCCACGCGTGCGAACATGTGCCCTGTTGTAGGCTCCTCATGCCTGTTCCTTCGCCTCCGTATGGGCGTCATAAACCATGGCGTCAGTGCATATCCTGAATCACCTACATGGAATGGGAAGGAAGGGAACATGTCAGTGTTTGTGGCAGGTATCAACAATAATAAGGTAAAGTGCTGCTTTTTTTGTTAACGGGGGAGCAATTCTCGAATAGGACAATATCATAAAAAAATATGGTGCAAAAGCACTGAGAATTGATTACCCCTTGCTACTAGAGAATTAGGAATAGCAGAGATTGAAGATTTTTTCTCACCCGAATTTAACATATGCATGACATTTTACAGACTTTCTTTTTGTGGCCACCAAAGATTCCACACAGCAGAAAAAAGCATATGCAACATGAAATAGCAAAAGAAGGTATAATTTTAATAATATAAATGTTTAAAAAAGAACCAAATCATACATCAATACATCTAAGTGATACACAAAATCTCTCTCTATATATATAACAGACAAAACAAAGAAAGGAAAGTGAGTGATACAATAAACTTTACTTTCACACGATACATTAGATAAAACGGCTATATTTAGGCGTTTTTAGAAAGGTTAAGTGTCGACATGTTTCGGCCACAGAACGAATTGGACATTTTCTCAAGTATCCATTCAAAGATGAATATTACATCTTCAAGACAACAAATTTCTTCATAGGAAATCTTGTGTGTGATGTAGATGAAACGTCATTAATCTAAAAAGATGTATGAACAATTGGTTAACTTAAAACAGATTTAAAACAACATATTTTCTGTATATAACCTTCTATTGGTATATTCTAAGATGCATTGTGCCATGGAAATAGCCTTTTTTTTTATAGACTGTGTACATATAGAACAACATTGTATTTAGACAGTCATTGACACCAACAATCTGTGAAAGGTGACATTATGTGACAAACAAATTAAAATTCAATCTCTTACTTGTTTTCTCTAGAAAAAGTGCAAAAGAACCAGCAAATAACTCATCCGTCTCAGGGATATGTTTCCTGCGAACAATTATGGGCTGACGAAATGAATTGCAGATATTGTGGCAAGGGTCACCTTGTCCTCTATACTGATTATAAAAAAAACGATGTATATATTTAATTAAACATCGTGACCATTGGCTAACACTGATTATTAAATATTTGTGGCTTAGAATTAATCCTGGCGCAAAATTAACCATTGTGCAAAGCTACACCTTGTCTGTGTGTCTGTGTTCTACAGACACATTCAGTAAAACTCATGTTGTTCCTAATTAAATACTACTTGGATGTTATATAGAGAGGTGAAGGGCCTTATTAATCCAAGATGCGTGCAGATTTTTAATATCACGACAGAATTCAAAATAGAGCCGGTTTTAGTCGGGGCTTCAAAGAAATGGATGTTAGTACATACAAACCCACGTTCGAAACATACAGAATGAGAAAACGTACTTTTAGTCAGTTATTCTGGTCGTATTACAGATAGACCATTGTCATCTGCTTCGGTTTTTAAATATGCCACCACATCAAAATGTAATTACAACCCGTGGAAGGAATACTACCAGTCAAGTGAATATGGGAACTATAATGGAAAGAGAAAAAAAGAGAAAAAAAGGAACACTCAATCACTCTCGAAGAATTTAAGATAACATGCTATCTTTATGTCATGAAACAGATCATTGCGACCAAACTTGAAAAATACCTTATAAAGTTCTTGATGGAGGGGAGAACTGATGCGCGTTAGATTACCCAGACAGGAGTGTGACGCTTCATTTCAGCTTCGTCGCGTCACGGTGGTTACGGTGACTGACACCATTTTATATAACGTATCCCAGCTGCAAGTCTGAGACGTGCTGTTTTTCAGGCAACAAATGAGTGCCCCAGCTGAAGATTACTAAAAGACATGGCGAAAACAATAAGAAGGGAGCCTTTCTTTTAAATGATGCAAAAATGCAAATGTATACCACCATGGCACCACAAGCCGATGCCACTGATGAATAAATCCGGACATTAGTAGGTCTGGTAAATAATTGTAATGTTTCTATGTTACGAACTCGGGACAAATGTTACCGACTTCCGATAGGCATAGTACGAGAAACAGGTTTAAGAATCGTATTGCAAGCTAGAACGTGTATTTTAAAGAACTTACTTGTTCAGACGCGCCGCATAGTATAACGTCCTCCGCAGGCGATGACTAATCTCCGGCTCGGTAGAGGGCAGGGCTATATATCTGTTCAGTAATATTCCGATATGGCCTGGTCGCAAATTCTTTGACAAGATACAGGGTTTGGCCACATGGTTCGTATGGGCAGGGGGTGCCGTGAGGATTAGCTGGCTTAAAATGTGTGAGAACTAGGATAGGGGTGGTCTGGCTGCGCCAGACTTTCTACTTTACTTCTATACAGCACAGGCACACTTTGCTAAATACTGGGCTGAATCCTCAGAACACTAAGTGCACATACAAACCGAAAGATTTGCGGCTGTCCCACTGTGCCTACGCAACATGCTATTCGCCACTCTTAAAGAAGACGGCAATATCGCGGACCCCCTGATCTCTATGGTACGTGCTTGGTCCAAGTCATTTGGTAGGGTGAATTGCGAAGAACTATATTGGCCTCACTCCCCCCCATGGCATTACCCTGGCCTTGAAACTACACTAGACACCAAATTACAAAAGAAATGGGATTCGGGGAAAGATATGCGTCTCGGAGACCTATACCCAGAGGGAAGGTTTATGACCCTGAGTGAAGCCCAAGATAAAGTGGGAGCAGGTCTCATCACAACGCTCCATAACATCGTCTTAGGGCAGCCTGCAAGAAAAAATGGCCGTCATTCCACAATGCGTCCATACCACACCAATTTCTATCTACCATTTTAACGCAAGACAGATTTACAGGTAACATATCCTCGCTATATAAGGCGGTACAAACGCATGCCCCATCCCATAACAGGATGAAGGAGAAATGGGAAAGAGACCTAGGCATCACGATAGAAGAACGCCAATGGGCAAAATACTGTCAGCACACCAAGGCCATCTCCTTATGCACTAACTTCAGATTAATCCAATTCAAAATGCTGAACCATCTACACATCACCCACCCCCAGCAAAATCTCCAAATTCGACTCCTCCAAGCGTGCACTTTGCCCGAAATGTGATGTTCCTGCAGCAAATTCTATACACATGTACTGGGAATGCCCACACAATAGACAATAATGGGAGGAAGTAGCTGCTGCAATCAACAACATACTAGACATACATATTCCCGCCACACCACTGAAGTACTTGCTGGGGGATATAGGCAAGGTGTCAGTTAAAACCCATAGATTCTTTGCGGTAGCGGGAGCAGTGGTCAAAAGAAATATACTGAAAAACTGGGAAGCAAAAGTCCCCCCCACTCTGCAGTCATGGTGGAGAGACTTACTGGATGTGCACGACTGCGAAGAGAACTATATCAGGGGAGTGAATGCCACCTCCAGACCAAAAGACATTTGGGCCCCCTTTTAGGAGGTACCTAAACAGTACTAGGATCCGGAGATAGTAGTCGTTCAGTCAGACTGATAATGTTAAGTACGAGTAAATGTTAATGTCTTTACAATGCTGTGTACCTAGAAATAAGTGGTTGGAACTTAGCAAAAATATGTTGGTTGTAATGTGTTCATCAGCCAAAAAAGAAAATGTTTGAAAAAATTTTAAAAAACTTGACGGAAATCTATACAGAATTTCCAGGAATGGTCAAGTTTAGTGACCAACATGATAGGAGAGGACCATGGACTTGATGAAAGCTCGATAATATTGGCTTTCCACATTTTGTTGACTTCCTCAATCACTATCTGTTTACAGGTTTTTAGGAGTCTATGCAGTTTTAAATTAACCACTTTACCGTTAGGTGTTTGAATATAGTGGTATGTGCATTTTACTCTTTGTGGTTTTTCTGAGAATACATCAGGAAATGAGGTGACTATATATTTTAGATCTTCTTGATGTTGGATAGATAGCTCTGAAGGATTTAATTCAAAGCGGTCTACCTCTTCTGGAACCAGACAGGCTAATACTTTGGCATGAGTGGCTGACTGGTTCTTTTTCCACTCTTTCAAGAGAATAACGTGATACAAATGGACTCTGTTTCCTGTCTAGTTGGGCTACTACAGGTTCCCGTTCGTTCTGATATCTCATAGGGCCCATGCCACTTAGAGATAAGTTTGTTTTCTGAGGTGGGTTGGAGGACCAGTACTTTCTGTCCTGTAGAGAATGATCTTAAGCTCACCTTTTTGTCTTAAGTGGATTTTTGTTGGCTCTGGATTTTTTCCATATGAGTACAGACTAGATCTCGAACCAATTTCATATGTACCCGCATTCTGGTGGCGGTTTTTGCAAGATGGGGATGGGAGCCTCTTCTCGTTCTTCCCAGGTTTCCCAGAGCGTGTCTAGGACATCTCTAGGCTCTGTACCATAGAGTAGTTCAAAAGGAGAGAAACTTGTGGAGGCCTGAGGGGCTTCCCTTACTGCAAATAGTGCCCCCAGGATAATTTGGTCCCAGTCTTTCCCATCTTTATCTACCAGTTTTCCTAGAATTAACTTCAGAGTTTTATTGGATCTTTCTACCAAGCCATCGGTTTGGAGATGGTAGGATGGTACACAGAAGTTGGCAAGGTGGTAATATGACGTAGCTCTTTGACTTCTGCCATGTGCTTACTCAGCGAGAGCTGGATCATTTCGCTGAGTGAAGGCTAGGTCGAGACAGATGGTAGGCTCTTCTCCCTTTCTTTCTTCAATTTTACAAGGTTTATCAGCTTCCAGAATGCCTAAGGTACCCCTCTCTAATTTGGTCTGGTTTACTTTCTTTAAAAGGAGTAAATAAAGCCCTTTAAAAAATTCCTTGAGCAATTTGGTCTCCATGACGTACTTCAAAGGGGATCTCACCATGATTCTGCACTCTCCGGAACTCAGGATCAATGACGCCTGCTAGGACGTCTATACCGAACTTCCATGCTAGGCCAGATTTTGGGGCCAATCTTATGTAACAGCCCAGAGGGGGTATTAAAACCAGGTCTATAGGAATCATTCCTCTTTCCGCAGGGGTTATAATAGCTTCCCTACTGCTACAGATATCAAAACCTATCTATTCCTTGGTGGCAATGGAAGGGTTAGAAGCTCTCTAAGATTTTGAAATTGTAGTGTTCCCCAATTGGTTTCTATTGAGTTACATCCCACCCCTGACACCACATGTACGGAATTCATGGTGGCAACAGTAAAGACAGACACAAGTGATCACAGTTCAAGGGCGTTTATTCAACTGTATAATGGGTGAGAAAAACACTTAATTTAAACCTAAATCTAAGATGGGAGCAAGATACGACCATCAAATAATAATAAGGCAGTCCTAGTGGTGGCTTGTCAAATAAAAAGGGCCTATTCTGAAAAATAAAATATTGCCAATCCTTACAACTAAATTACAAAGTAGTGTGGGATAATGTTAACAGGAAAAGAAAGAAGTGTTTACCAAATGATAAGTCAGGATGATAGCGCTGGGATATCCCTTCCCCACGTTTTTAGCATGGGACAAGGCAGGACCTTTGAGCACAGCACACTGCTAGGCCTCGGCAGCACGAGGTTATAGTTCCTTTCAACAATACCAGGACCTTCTGGGGCCAAGTCTCTTTCCTGCAAAGTCTCCTGCCTTAGAAGCCTGCTGTACCATAAACAATAAACAAACTAAAGTTCCTTTGGTACTTTTCACGTTGGACGATTGCTCTTCACACATTTGGATCCCCCTCAGCCAGGCTCTGATCCTTCTTGCAAAGTTAGCCTCCCTCAATCGGGTTCACTATTGTCTTTAACTCAAAATCGTAGCATTCAAACAATTTCAATGTCCTTTTGAACAACTATCCATTGTGGATAACCCTCAGCCGGGTTCACACTTGTCGTCACAATGTTGATAGGTGTATCCCTGTTTACCCTCAAAGTGCAGGCAGCCGTCTGTCGGGTTCACATTTGCCACTCTCACAGTCCAATCAGTTTTCTCCAATGTGTCAAAGACTTTTGCGTGTACAAGTGGCTTTGTTCGACCCTCGTAGGAACACTTTGACACTTCACTCCGTCCTCTTTTAAGGACTCTTGCCTTTCGTAGTTTCAACAAAACAATATAATCCAAAAGGGCTTCATTCAGAGTCCTTCGAATGAGGGCCCTGTGATGCCGGACCACTATGCTTCAGAACCTTTTACTGGGGTTTCTTAAAAGTTCAATTACACAAGCGCTTCGTTCAATAAGGTCGCTGCTTGCAACCTTGGGCCCAGTACAGTTTGGTTTTACTATCTGTCTGTTTCCACTCACTGGCTGTGCTGAACTGTCAGAGTTTTCGTGTCTCGGGAGTCAAAAAAGACACCGTGGTGGCAAGCACTTCCTCCCGCTTTGGCTCTCAGTGCAGGGGAGCTCCATGAGCCATTGACACCTGTCACACCACACGCCACTTGGACTTCCGGTCTTATGATTTCCCTTTCGGAGGCTTTGCAGGTCTGAGTTGAAAAGGGCAAGGGCAGTTGTCATCCCTCCAGGTTTTGCCGTCGTTCTCCTCCGTTTGCACTGCCGGTCCGTAGCTGTTTCCTTGTGCGTTCGGCCTTGCTCAAAGTGTATTCTCGTGTTCCGCCTTTTATCCCTGTGGGGAAGGAAAAGAGCCATCAGGTGTGCGTAGTTATTGTCAATTGCCTGACTCTGCCTGATCCTTGTGTTGGGACATGTCAGGTAAACGGCTCTGGTGTTAGTCCGTTGTCTTTCACGGTATAGGAAAGTGATTGCGTCGGAAAAGGGGGGGTTAGAGCTTCTAAGTTTCCTACCGGGCAGGATAGGGAAAGGGGTTAGAAGGAAGGAGGTACCACGTCTCGCCCGTCGGTGTCCCACTTCTTCTCCCCGAAGACCCCCATCCAGGTGATCCTCCCCCACTGGTCCACCCCCAGGAACTGATTCCAATAGCAATGGTCATGCCCTGGCCACCTGAATAAAAGATCTCTGGGGAGTAGCGGGTGAGACACCTTCAGGTTTCTCACATACCCTTCCTCCATGCGATGTAGCTGCATCTGCTTCACAGGGGAACCAGAAAGTTCACATTCCACTGGTCTTTTCCTTTTCGGGGTTCCACAGTGAAGCAGTAGGGTTGTAAGTCTAGAAACCATTGCATGACGCAATGCTGAAGGAAGCGTTGAGTCTGCTGAGGGAGTGGGGTGTGGTGACTGGCAGGGAGGCAGAGCCAGAAGTACTGAATTTGGGCACAAGCCAGAAGGGGTCACAGAAATGGCTGAAGGTGTGCAGAGGGAGGAAAGTGAAGGGTCCATCCCAGAAGACCCAAAGAGTGCTGAAGCCAGTACTGCTAGTGATAAAAGATATGGTTGGTTCCTCAGGCGGTCTCTCTTGTTTCATTCTATGGGCGGGCTTTCTTAGCTCATGATGGGTGCTGATGCTGCAGGGTTTGGGCCTATTCTTTGGGGTGGCTGGGTGAGTTGGGATATGGCTTAAAGGGGCTTGAGTTGCCTTCCATGTCGGATTCCCATACCAATTGCCTGATTGGTGACTTCACATTTTTGGTTGAACAATTATTATAGTTTGGATGGGGACCGAGAGGGAGTTCAGTTACAAAGTTAACTGTGGGGTTGGTGTTGAACGCACACTACACATGGGTGGCTATTTTGGTGAAGGATGGTGGGGTGGAGTCAGCCTAGCTCTGGGGTGAGTCATGACTGAGGGCGTTATAGATCCGGGGTTTGAGTACTATATTCAGCTGGGTATGTGGAATGTGCAAGGGCTGAACTCCCCGGTGAAAAGGAAATCAGTCCTTATGGAGTTAGGGGAGATGTCCTTGTCTATAATCTTCTTGCAGGAGACTCACCTCCTTACGCAAGATGAGAGGCGACTACAACAAGGACATTGCCGAAATAGTTCTTCACTTCAAGGGGCGAGAAGATGCTAGGAATAGCAATGTTGCTGAGTGAGCAGACCCCTCTGTCAAGGGTTTTACAAGATTCCTAGGGGAGATTTGTGTGTGTTAAGGGGATGCTCTGGGAGTACATAGGGCAGGACGCTTTCTTGGAGGACTTCCTCTTACATGGACTTTCCTTCGCAGAGGGACAAATCTTATTGGGGGCTGAATTTAACCTGGTGCCAAATCCTTTGCTGCTGGACATGTCCCTGCCTGCCACCAGGCTAGACTTTAAGCATGCTATATCCTTTACGTCTTTCCTCCGGGATCTAGGTCTGGTGGATGCCTGGCGATTATTTCATGGGGAGGAAAAGGACTTCTCCTTTTACTCACATGTACACAGGGGCTTCTTTAGACTGGACCTCATACTGATCGCTAGCACATTGTACCCTTAAGTGCGTTGGGTGGAAATTGGTACAAAGACGCTCTCAGATCATGCACCAGTGTCGCTCGTTCTATCGATAGAGGGTAGGCCAGAGAGGACCTGACGTCCTTGGAAACTGTATGACGCGGTGTTGAGGGATCCGGTATTGTGCTAAGAGATAGGTAAAGTTATACCTAGCTATTTTCAGGAGAACAACTCCTCTGGTCCTCCTCTGGGTATTCTCTGAGACACAATGTAGGCAGTGGTCCGGGGTAAACTAATCAGCAATGCTTCAGCTTACTCCAGGGCTTGACAGCTGGTCCAAAAGGAACTAGAGAGTGGTGGAAAGGCATACAAAAGGCCTTGGTTACGTGCAACTATGCGTGCGTTGAGAGTGGCGTGCAAAAGGTTGGAAGAACACTTAGCAGATAGGACAGGGCAAGCAATGTTAAAGACCAAGCAATACTACTAATAAGCTAATAGAAATAAGGCCAATCGGCTCCTTTTAGCCAAATTAAGAAAGCTTCAAAATTGAAATACATTACTGGCCTTGCACGATAATCAGGGAGTGATGAGGTGGGACGCGGCTGGGAAATTGGGGTTATTTGAGGCCCACTTTAGAGCAGTGTTTCCGGGAGGAGGCCACAAGTCACCTACTTGGAGCTGCCCGCTTGCCGAGGTTGTTTGTGGAGGAGCGCAATGCTTTAGTGAGACCGATTTTGCCGGGAGAGGTAGAATGGACAATTAAGTCACTGAAAAACAAGGCTCCTGGTCGGATGGGTTCATGACTTCCTTTTTTAAAATGTTTTGCTCTCTTCTGGTTCCCCCACCTGGTGGAGCTCTTCAATTAATTCCTGGATACAGGTAGAACTACTCCCTCCATGGGCATTTCCACTACTGCATTGATCCCTAAACCAGGGAAGGACTCGACACTTTGCGACTCATATCGCCCCATCACTCTTACCAACATAGACTCGAAGTTATACTCTAAGGTTTTGGCACGTCGCCTGATGGAAGTTCTCTGTAAACTTATAGACAGTGGCCAGGGGGGATTCATCACTGGGCGCATCACTCATGATAATGTAAGGCAAGTTCTGAACCCGTTGGATGTGGGCAGCTATCGGGTGATGAGGTGGGGATAGTCGCTCTTGATGCCCATAAGGCTTTTGACAGGGTAGACTGGGGGTATCTCTGGGGTGTTCTGGAACAGTTTGGCCTTTTGCCTGGGGTTCATTACACGGGTCATGGCCATCTATCAAGACCAGTCAACCTGTCAAAGTGTTAACAGGCGATACTCATCTGGCCTGTTAATAGCCACGGGGACAAGACAGGGCTGCCTGTTGTCCCCACTGATGCTTGCAGTGAGCATGGAACCTCTGGTTTGTCACATTAGGAACAATGCGGCCATAGAAGGGATCATGGGTGAGGGTATAGATTATAAGGTTTCTCTCTATGTAGATGATGTTCTGCTATCCCCGCAAAACTCTGGTTACTCCTTGGCCGCTGGGTTGTGTGAACTGGCAGATCTTGGCCGAGTCTCTGGCTTATAAATCAATTATGATAAATTACATGGGTTGGATGTCACCTTGCAGCCACAGAATAGAGTTTTCGTGTCTACTCTGGCCACAATACAGTGTTGCCAGGAGCTTATCCCCTACCTAGATGTGCATATTCCAAGCAAGACTCTGGAGGTTTTTCATCGTAATAGCCCAGCCCTATTTCAAGAGCTGACTGAGGACCTGACTAGATGGTGGCAGGAAAGATCCTGGTTTGGCAGGATTGTTGCAGTTAAGATGAATATAATCCTGAGATAACTTTACCTATGTTTGGCATTGCCTGTCATGGTCCCCGACTCTGAGCCCAGCACACTATAGGGGAAGATTGTCAAATTTATATGGGGTAACAAGCAGGCTAGGACCTCTAGAAGGGTGTTGTTCAAACCTATAAGGTTGGGTGGCTTGGGAGTCTCAGACGTGTTTTGCTATAACCTGGCCACTCAGGTCTCTCGCATTGGCGCATCTCCCATACGTTGAGAGAGGGGGCATGGCAGTGTCTCCTTACTGACAGCAGCCAGAAATACACTCTATTACATGGGGAGGGCGCTCTGCAGATGGGGTCTGGGGCTGGGTGCAGGACCCCTTACACCTACCTAGCATAACTCAGACATTCAGACCTCCAACCAGGATGTGACAAAATGGGTTCTGGGACATGGGTGGTTTTGTGGCTGTTAGTCTGCAACTATTATATAGGAATGGTTGCCTGCGAGTGTAAGGAGGCTTTTGCCTTGTCTGAAAACAAGCAATTTCACTTCACTCAACTGTGGCACTGGGCTTCTTACCCTGTCATGAAGCGGGGGGCCACAAGGCTTGAACGCACTTGAATTGACGATTCAGGCAGGGCTCTTGCGGGGATGGATTTCTTACATGTATAAGCTATTGGACACAGGAGACAGTGGTGTGCCTGCTGTATATGTGTAAGTGGGAAGAAGACCTGGGTGGAGCAATAGAGGATGATGTTTGGTTGAGAATATGGGCACGGATGTACAAATCCTCTAGACGTGTGATGGACAAAGAATGCTCCTATACATTTAGCTACCGATGGTATAAGTTTGTCTTGCGTGAGAATTAATGGTTCAGATATTCCCAACTTCGACACTGGATCTCCTAGGGATAGTACTAGTATAACCCAATAGGGCTGGCACTCGACTTAGTTGATGGCCTCACGTGGGGTAAAATCTTAGAACTTTAAAGACTTACGGGGTAGACTTACTGTCGGCTAAGCCATTTTACATATCAAATTGGAAGGCTAACATAGCTCACCCAATAGATAGTGACACATAAACTGAAATATGGGCCTGAAACCATTCCTTCTCCAAATGTGTCACAAACAAGGAGTGTATTGTGGAGAGTCAGAAGAAGGTCACAGACTCTGAGATGGCACGATGTATATGATATTTTATTAAAGTAACACTATAAGGCCAAACTTTCTGTGAGGAGCCAGGAATGAGATGCAAACACAGAGAGCTCATAGCTTTGGCTATAAACTTTTATTTAACAAATAAGGGGTTGGAAAAGGCCTTGCTGTCTCTGTGCTAGGAGATGTTTACCTACCACAACAAAAACTAAGGGTCTGTCCGTTGTCAAGAGGTCCAAATCAAAATGTCCTGTGTCCGAAATCCTACTCTGGCCCTCACACTCTAAACATAACTCTAAGGTGAAAAGGGGTAATGTCTTTAGCCTCGGTTGTGCACAACATGTTCAAGATCAAAAGTAATAGCATAATTTTAACACAAAAGATCCAATAGATACAATCCACAGTTCTAGGAGAGTGTTCTCTTCCCCAGGTTTTGTCTTCAGCAACACAACAGTTTTTAAGGGTATAAATCTTCCTTAAATATCTCTGAAGAACAACAACAAAAGTGACTTGTAGTTTAAGCAACTTGGCTTCAGCTGATACTCTCCCCTGCCAGGTCTTTTCTCTTATGCTTTGTTTTACAATGCTTGCACACTTAGCTTTGCCTGGTGTTCTTTCCTCAAGAAAAGAGTGGTGTCCTTGTTAATGGGCTTTCCCGTCCCCTGCACATCAAAGGCGCTGAGGCATACAGTGGTATCAACACCCAGAGGAAGGAGTGGGGTGATGAGGGTAAAAAGAGGGAGTTATTCTATGCCTTCCAGCAATCATTTCATGTTTGATGTCATGGGTGGTAGTCCTTGCAGTGCACAGTGGTGGCGGGAGTTATGGTTGCTTAGCTTGCCATAACTGGCGAATTTCTGGGGGTTTTCGATTTTACTAGAAACCAAGATATGGATAGGTTGTTATTAGTGCAAAGTAACTATAATGTCCCATTAAAAAAGCTTTTGCACTGAATTTGATAGCTTTTTATTAGGGCAACTGAACCATAACGTCCCTTTAAGAATGTTTTTCACCGAATTTTATAGGTTTTTAGTAGGGCACCTTAACTAGAATGTTCCTTTGACATTGTTTTTTCACTGAATTTGATAGGTTTTTAGCAGCACAACTTAACCACAACGGCCTTTTAACAACGTTTTTCACTGAATTTCATAGGTTTTTACCAGGATACCCTTAGTTTGTATAGATGTATCATACAACATACTGAACCCGCTAGCTCCATGTTAATGGGCACAGTGGTCGCGGACTATGCGTCTGTTCGTGGACATCGGGTGGCATCCAACCTGCTGAGAAAGGCAAGGGTTCTCTTACATAGTGGTACCATTCAGCAAAGACAAGGAACATATACAAACAGCACCATGTACGTGAATTGCAAGGGAAAATAGAGTAGGTCTGCAAACTCTGTACTTATGAAAGAAACAGAGCAAAGGCATAGGGTATGCACCATAATGAAATGCACCAACAAGAGAAGTAATGTTTGCCTTCAACAATCTTACCGCACTGCTGCTTTACAACGAAGGACAAACTGGCAGAGTAAGGACTGCAAAGTACTGAGAGCAGAACGTCACTACAACATGGTAAGTACACTAAAGTGTGTCTTATAATTGCACAGTTCGTGCAGTGTACAATAGTAGAAAATCATGATGTTTCTTTTTTACGCAGCAATGGCAAGCACCCTAGAATGGCTGGAAGAGAATTTCCCTCATGACGAAATGAGTGACGATAGTACCCCATTGGTACGCACCGCAGTCTGAAAAGTAAAACAATTAATATATTGCTTCATGTACACCTAACAGATTTTATGTTCTTTAACAGAACATACTGGAAATGAAAGGAATGCACCATAAGCGGCACCTCTTCGACAACAGCATACGGCCACAGGAAGTGAAAGAAACTCTGTAAAGAGCAAACTGTACAGCCTGGATGCCAAAATGGAGGAATTGCTAAACAATTTTGCTGCCTTAAAACATTTCATACAAGGACATATTATCGAGAAAATAAAATACCACTGCCCCACCTGCATGTGTAGCCCTTCCCCATTTCCCAGCCTGCCATCCACGCAATTTCCGTGTGATCAGAAACGTAACAATGAGACCACAATCCCTTCCTCTGTTGAGACTGCCTTCTTAATTTGCCCCCGTAGTGCAAACGAAGAATTCTACCCTACAATGTAACCCTGTGTCTGGATACAAGGAAACCAGCACCAGGGATCAATTGTTTGGATGAATGGACCCAAAAACCGCGTGGCAGTAGACTCCCTCGGGTGCGACAGTATTCCAGTTGACACAATAATGTTTTTTATGCCGAGTTCACAAGGACCAGAAAACTGCTGTTACAATACACAAGAAACAAGAATCCTTAATACTCAGATAACGTGAAACGAAAAGCAGAAACAAGAATAAAGACAGACACTCTTACCATGGGATTGACAGCAAGTATTCAAGAAACAACCAATGCTCCAGTAAGACCGCCAATTACAGGGTAGGACTATTCCCGCCGGCACGCGTACGCCTAAGGGTCGGAAGTACAATACCCGACGAAACGAGGACGCTCCGACCTCAGCCCCTGATGGTACCACGGCAATCTCTAGTCCGTACCGGGGAAGAGGAAAGGAGTGGTGTACTGGCAGTCTGGTTGAGGAGCAATAGGCACGTGGATTCCAAGAAACAGCAGGCAATCCTATACAGTGCACGATGATGAGTTTATAAACAACGTTAATAAAACGCGTGGCAATAGCAATCCATAAGGCAGTCCGGGTCGATAACTGAAGGACTTTCACAGGACAAAACGTGAGGCGAAGCAATCCAGAAGGAATTCCGATTCGGCAACGAGAGGTATTGATGATCAAAAGTGTGAGGCAAATGGCAGTTCCTGGGTGCGGTCCGGTTTGGCAACAAGAAGCAGCGGGGTGGAACGGGAATCGTTCCGGGTGTAAGCTGGAAAGATGGAAGGAGCGGGAGGACAACGGGTAAGGAGAATAGCATAGGTAGGAAGAGGAAGAACAATAGAGATTCCAATCACGGAGGCCGTAACTGCGAGGAAATCACAAGTGCGAGGATGAAGCAGGGGTAACAATAGCGAGGGAAAGACAGGAAGGCAAGGAATCCAGAAATAGCAGGCAAAAACAAGGGATATCTCAGGATACGTAGCAGGCTCCAAAATCAAAATCAGAAGCAAAGAGTTTGTTGCTGGCTAGAGTTTATCTAGCTGCGGTCACATGACCTAAAGGTGCGGCTGACGTGGAGCGGGTCGACGTGCCAACTTCTTGTAGCCCTGAAATAACCCTCTTTTACGAGGAATCCGAAGGGATCGTGAGCGCTGACACTGTGTATAGTGTTCCTGTTGTGTCTGAGACGATGGGGAGGGAACCGATTTGGTTTGACTCCTGTTGATTCCGGACCGATTCCTGACATCCTCCCCTCGTGTACAAATCCCCGATTCCCCTGTATATGTATCCATTTCTGCTACCCCTTCCCTTTCCTAATGAAATCTATTAATGTGTGGAAATAAAGGTTTATATGTAAATTGTTGCCGAGTGTATATGTGGCTTTTCCTTTGTTTTTAAAATCCTGTTATGACTCTGCGGCGCACAGTAATGGTGGGGATGACTGCAATTAAGCAAAATGGAGGTGTCCTACGGACACCGCAAGTGCCCGGCCTATCCGCAATCACAATGGAGGCATCGGTAGGACGCCACTATGGGCTGCATGTCTGCATCTTCGGAACCACCTGTAATTAGTTGTGGGAGTGCACATTTGTCTGTTCCACAACTACGCGCATGCGTATCTCTTCCTGTGTGTCCTGGTAACACCGACCCTGTCCAACAAATGCGAAGAAACTTGTGACATACTTTTAGCAGTTTGAGGCGCCCACCCACGTTCTACGGGTAGCTGTGCACATAAACATCCCACCTGCTGTACCCTACAAACACCCAGCTTGTTCCAAAATGTTTATTAGTCCGGGGAGCCCAACGGTGTCTGTAGTACACCTATGCAGAGGCGCACAAAGTATTCCGCCCATACGTGGACAGCCGTCCCATTCGAGAACATTTGCGACGTCACCATGGAACCGCAACCATGGACTCGATCCAGGACCCAGGTCATCAAAAAAAGTACAGTTTTCTGCAATGTATGGGGTGTTACTGTGAAAGTGCATACTTACAGAGGTCCCACACTCTGCCCTTGTACATCTAACTATTTTTGGGAAAGATTTAGGGGCGCTTTCCGGTTCCAAGTGCTCCACAGCAGCCCTATAAAAGGCCACACCCCAGAGCTGCTCAGCATTTTGTGTTTGGATTTCCAGAACAGAGGAGTGGTGCATATTGCTTTGTGCTGAAATTGCTTTGTGAGCAATTCTGCTGTGCTATATTACCTTTGCAACTAATGGCAACCATGGCTGCTGCTACTGCCTCTAACTCAGCAGCACCCACACCCTCACCACCACCACCACCTCCTTCTGAAGGGCATGGACAAGGGAACAGGCGTGGTAATGTAAATAGAGATCAAGCGGAGAACAAGGATGAAGTAGAGCAATTCCCCATTGCCTGCAGCCAGCACGAGTCCTGGGTGTGGAAACTATTTACCACCGTAGGAGACGTGCCCAAATCTCATGCTAAGTGGGTGAGATGCACTGAGTGCTCAATCGCGGAAAATCTGCCGTGTACAGCTACAGCACCAACTCCGTGTGGCGACACCTCAAATCGAACCACAAGGCAGCAGTTTGGAGGGTTGTCCTCTTTGAACAAGGCAGTAGGTTAATTTCCTCTACAGCATCCTCCGCATCTGCTCCTGCCACCACTAGGGACACTCCAGTGGGGCAGCGGATCCCTAAACCAGTCTTGCAGGCCATACGCACCACAGCAGACCCTTACCTTTCAAAGGTCACTGTATTGTGCATGTACTGCGACACGGTGCCCTTCAGGTAGAGCAACTTTGAAGTGCTTTTGAGGCTTTGGTCCGTGAGCATGACAAAGACTGCCCTCTACCTAAGTAACGGCCACCCAACATCTTCCTCTCTCCACTTGCCCTTTCTTATCCCTGTGGTTGGTGCCATTTCCCTAACCTCCCTTCTCTTCCTTTCCTTCCTTCTGTGTTGTGTGTTACAAAAACAGAAGAAATACAAAACAAAGCAGAAAGGAAAAAAAAAATGAAGGCTCTTTTCAGAGCCACCATTCACAGTTCAAAAATAGAATTCCAATGAAAGGATGCAGGCTGCCATGCAGCCTATTAGCTCTGCAGACAGCGTGATAAAAAGGCGCAAACAGCCTTGTTCACATTGTGCCTCGCTTTCTCCATTTGCGGCCCAAGTGACCGTACGCTCTGTGTGCGCTTGTCTGCTTTAGCTTCCGTTTATGTTCCTTGTAAGGGATCACTCCGACAAGGCAGCTGATATAACCAAAATTCTAGTCTTTATTGACTTTTGAACAGCTTCAAAATATAGCAGGAAAGAAAAAGAAAAAAAATAATAATAAAGAAACTAATCTTTTCAGTCAGGCTTCCAAGTACTCCTTCTTAGTGCCTGGGATGCAGTCCTTGTAAGCTTCCTTCTGGAATATGGACTAAATCTGGGCTTAGTCCTTGTAAGCCCAATGGTAAGAGGCTCCTGCTGCTTCGCTTCCCAGTTGGTTCTGCAAAGAAGGGGAAAATTCACCATTAGTCCTACATCTCTCTCTGGTTTATATAGGAGCTGGTCACTTCTGGGCCAATCAGAGTCCTTTACCCAGCTAAGCCTTGATAAACCCCCCCAAACACCCGCCCCCTTCCTTTCTTGAGGCCGTTCGCCATGATGCACTCCACCCGCGTGCCGTGAGGTAAGGATTCTGGTGTGTATTGGGGCTTTGTTGTTCCTTGTGTTGGGGAGTGTTACACTTGACTTTTAATTGTTTTCTTGCGGCAATTCATATGGGTTCTCCGCCCTTCCCCGAGCCGTGGTTGTGTGTCGGCGTGCCATCCTGATAGCACCCAGACCTTCCTTTCTCTGCTGCGTGCGGAGCCGCTGGTCACATTCCTCACAGGGGCTGCATGCCGACATCACGAAACCCGGGTCTCTCTCTTGTCGCGGCGCACAGGGAAGGCTCTGGCCGTCTCCCTCCTTGTTTGCCTGGGTCCTGACCACAGCCGCGCTCTTGATCCCAATCTCCTCCCTCCTCTGTGCGCAATCATCTGTGCAGCCGGCTCTGGTTCGAACTGGGAAGCGTGCGAGCCGCAGTCGGCACCCCACCACGTCTCCACCTCCGAGTCCACCTCCTCCTTCCTCACGGCCCCTTCCTCGAGCCGTCACATTCCTGTTTTCCAGAACTAGCTCCTCACATGACACGTTGGGCTACACAGGTCACACATGCTATGAAAATACCTGCAGTGCACGGTTTGAGCAACTACTGTCAACAACTAATGTAAGCTATGGAGGCGAGTGTTGTGATGTTGTGTCGCGCCCTCACATAAAGTTAGCGCAAGCGATGCACACATAACAATAGCACAGAATGGCAACGCCGAGCACATTCTTTGCGCATCCTAAAAAGTACACAAAACAAAGCTAATAGTGAGATGGCCAACCGTCCTGTATTTTGAGGGACTTACCCCCATTGATAGTTTAGTCCGGTGATTTTCTGGCATTCTCTGCGGACCTGTAAACATGCCGAATTTGCCTTCACCCCCTGCCTCAGTAAAACCTTTTGTGCCCTAAGCTCACTTCTGTGTGATAATTGAATGCCAGGGCAGAAAGGCGGTAGGGAGGTCTCCCAGTATGTGCAGCATTTGAAGATTTTGCTCTGTGTAAGCAGAGCACTACAATGGCAGCAGATAAACATCAATAGGGGCAAGAGGGGGATATTAGCAAAGACTGTTCCCCCTTAAGAAATGTGCACTCAGAGTGATTACAAGCGGCAGTGCAGCATGCTGTCTGTCAAGTAAGACTTAATTTTCAGAGTGAAGTGTACATTTTTTCTCCCACAGTTTTGTGTCTAGTACTGCTGTATCTTCCATGCTGGATGGGGGAGAAAATAATAACAGCATACTAATTTTGCTGAACATATTTCTATGTCCAATTATATAGTGCAAGGTTATGTCATTGTAAAATGCTTTTTTCTTGTAATGGGATATGTTTTCTTTCCAAAGCATTTCTATAAGGAAAACATTTCATACATACGTATGAAAGGTTTGGTCAAAGGGGGGAAAAGTTATAGCGTGGGTCCCAAAAATAATTTTTTCCTCATAGACTGAATGGAGAAAAACATTTCTTACGCCTACAGCCAAAACCGCTGGACGGATTTTCACCAAATTTGCGGCAGAAGCAGTGGCCTGGTCCCGAAAACGTGCTTTTGTAAGGAAATCCGTCTAGTAGTTGTTTTATTTTTTAAATGACCAAAAAATAGGTCCAAAATAATTAGTGATATCTGTGTCCGGTCTGCGGACACACTTCCCTTTCAGCTACGCGGACAGGACACCGATGGGCCAGTGGGCCTACGTCATGTCCGTGGGCAGGCAATGTGTTCGCCGATTGGTTGGAGTGAAGCTTGAGGTACGTCACATTTTCCCGATGCGCTCGACATGTTGGATCCGCAGACATCCATGGACAGCGCGGCGTGGAACAGCGCAGAAATCTAATTTTGCAGAGTGTGTTAGTGTGGAAGAGTGGCTGGAGAGGGTGGGGGAGTGAGAGATGAGTCAAATGCTGTATTTGTTTAGGTGGAAGAAGGCCGTGATGCGACTGCAGTGTCCGCGGTCACTGCAGCTGTTCTCGGACATACCACCACTGACCGCCCTACTGGGTATTTTATTATCCTCTGATGTATTGGTTTTGGGTAGTTAGTTGAGTATTGGGTGAAGAGGGCACGTATTGAAGAGTTTGTGCATTGGCTGCAAGTACTGTCTTATTATATCAAGGGAAGTGGATAGGGTTTGAGGTGGTTGTGTTTTGTTTTTGTGTTGTGGTCAGTTGGCAGGTGTTTGCTTGCATGGGTGTGTTATGCTACGGTGGTTGTGGCCATGGCCTAGAGTCTTGGGTGCATGGCTGAAGGCCGTAGGTGGCTTCGGCCATGCACCCAAGACTCTAGGTCCTGGCCACAACCACTGCAGCATAACACACCCATGCAAGCAAACATTTTGACTGTGGTATGTGGGCTGCATAAGGGGCACATTTTCAAATGTTTGTGTACTGGTTGCCAGTAGTGCAATAGTATTTATCGGACAGTGGACATGGTGTGTGGTAGTTGGTTTGTTGGATTGTGTTCAGAATGTTGGTACCTAAGACTGTCGGCCTATTGGGTTGTAGTTAGTGGTCAGGTGTTCGCTTGCATGGGTGTGTTATGTTGCGGTGCATGTGACTCCAATCATTGTATACTTACTGTTTGCTTTGTTGAGGTTGTATGCAGTTTTTTCATGGTATGGGAAATTGGAGCAGACATTGTTTTTTCATTCTCTGTGATAAAAGAAAAGATCACATGTTAGTTAAGGTTGTTTGTAATGAGTTATTGCATTGCATAGAAGACCCTCATAGTTGGTACTTTACAAGCACTATGCATCAAACCAGTGTACTGTGCAATTTGCCCAGTTCCTGTGTTTGTTCGTAACATCATTGGGTCTGTGGGAAAGAAAATCCATGCAGGATTAAAAAAATCCTTTCTATGTTATGGTACAATATTTTTCGGTGGTTGATTTCAGTAGGAGGAATTGAATAGGTGTATGCTTTTTGGTTTGGAAGTGGTGGTACTATTGTTGTAATTAGATACCAGTTGCCTTATTCTAACTGTGTATTTCTTTTTGCATTTTAGCAGTATCCATTCATCTGTTTGGTTGTTGCAGAATTTTGGGGCAGTTAGATATATGTTGAGGTATTCCAACTGTTGATAGTTTTGATGTTGTTGAGGGTATTTTTATACATAATAAGTGTTGTAGGGTTTCCTTTGAAAAATTTATATTGCAGTTGTCTGGCTGTAGTTAGATACCAGTTGGCATATTCTAACTGTTTATAGTTTTTCACTGTTAGATAGCTGTTGTCTTATTCTATTCGTTTATGGATTTAAAGGTTATTGAGGACATTTTGTAGATGTTTATACTCAGATTAGTGAATACATTTTGGTTTTAAGAATATTAAACAAGCATTTACAAGATTTGCTTGTAATCTTTATTTTAGAGTAATGGAAGTATCATTACATTCGAACCATCCACATTTCTTTATGTATGCAGTGTAGTGACCTGCATTGGGTGTGGCCCCTGCGTGGTAGATCATGCCTACTGTTGTGAAGGTTTTCTTACCAAGTGATACTTGTCCATGTGTGAATCCAGTCAGCTTGCAGTTGCTTTTGGAACCATATGCATTGTAATGCAAAAGCATTACTATTACGTATTCACTATGTGACTGTATTTGGAAGGTGGAATGATTATCAGAGTTGCAAGTAGTACATTGTTAGGAAAGATTTCATATTGTAGGTAATTTTCCTTCCATGTGGCAACCGCCAAACTTTTTGTTGTTGTTTTACACCCTGATCTAGACTTTGCCAGAGAAGCGCAGCCTTCCGCCGCACTCCTCTGGGCTTTCTCTCCATTCTTACGGGGAAACTAACATGCCCTTAAGACAGTCAGTACCAGGAAACGTTGTTTTCCGTAGTTCTTTTCTCATGTTGCAGCTTTCACGCAACATGGCACAAGAGTGCACCGTAACTTACATTACCGCGCTCGTGGGTCGCTAGTCATTCTACAGGCCCTAGTAAATCTCGATGGATTTATAACGAGCTGTGCAAGTATGTCATGGACGGGACTGGTGGCAGCGATAATTTCTTTGTGTTTTGAACTCCCTTTTGCCCTGTTAACCGCGCTTCTCGCGTTTGGCCAAAATGGGTGGCCTGGCTTCCAAAATGGCCATGCCACGAGGTTCTTTGTCCTGTCCGCTGACCGTCTTGTCCCTTCACCTTCCCCCAGGTCGAGCTGACCCAGGGCCATCCTTATTTGGGCATGTACTTTCCCGTGAAACACAGATGCTTTTGCGGGCTTCTACAGGCCTTGTGTGTGCCTCCAGGATGTGGGCTGGGATGTCTGGTCCCAATAAACATCTTGGGTACCAGAGAGTCTAGTGTGTCTTGAATGCCTAAGACCACCGTGGTCCGTGATAGGTCCACGTATGGTGTGAGTGTTTTGTGAGCAGATCTCCCATTGGGTCCTCTCCGTTTTGGCACGAAGGGAACTCTGGATAAGAGGAGGCTGGAAACATCACTCCCATGACTATCTCCTGAGTTCTCACGAACGACGGATACAGGAGCCAAGTATCCTGCAACTAAGAGGCTGAACCGAGGAATCGCTGGTGACCCGCTGAAGGACTGCTCCTCTGCACTGCTGTCACCCTGTGAAACCATTCTGCCTCTGATCGAACGAGAAGGCCTGTACTGGTACTTCGACCCTTTGGAATAGTGGGAATAGTGGGAACAACTATTCTCGGCATCTTCATCATCTCCTGCACGTAAGCCTTCTGAAGCGTCTCTGGACCATCCAGTGGACTGACCAGCTTACCCAGGAGTCTTGCTCTGTCACCGCCATCAGGTTGCTGCTGTATTCCGAGTCCTTGACACTCTCACACGATTCGTACACTTGGCATTCCCAGGTCTGAAGTGAGAAGTGTACATTGGGCTGAAATACACACAGCCGCTTCATTGCCCTGCTGTGGTAACAATCTGTGCGGGTTCACTGCGTTTGGGACATCCTCAACTCTAACTTCTGCTGCCGCGTTATCTACACGACGCCGAGACGTCCCCTGCTCGTATCTGAACCTGCCAGCACTGAAACTGACGCGGAGAAGCATGGGTCTGCCTGCATCAGGGACTGGTGAGTAGCAACGCTAGGAACCGGTCACCCTCCTGAAGTAGCCTGTAGCTTTTCCTCGCTGTGTTAAACAGCACGCCTTTTTCGCACTTGCGCTCTGCTTCTGCCCGGGAAACGTTGTTTTCCGTAGTTCTTTTCTCATGTTGCAGCTTTCGCGCAACATGGCACAAGAGTGCACTGTAACTTACATTACCGCGCTCTTGGGTCTCTAGTCATTCTACAGGCCCTAGTAACTCTCGATGGATTTATAACGAACTGTGCAAGTATGTCACGGACGGGACTGGTGGCAGCGATCGTTTCTTTGTGTTTTGAACTCCCTTTTGCCCTGTTAACCGCGCTTCTCGCGTTTGGCCATGCCACAAGGTTCTTTGTCCTGTCCGCTGACCATCTTGCCCCTTCACCTTCCCCCAGGTCGAGCCAACCCGGGGCCATCCTTATTTGGGCATGTACTTTCCCGCGAAACACAGATGCTTTCGCTGGCTTCTACAGGCCTTGTGTGTGCCTCCAGGATGTGAACTGGGATGTCTGGTCCCAATACACATCCTGGGTGCCAGAGAGTCTAGTGTGTCTTGAATGCTTGGGACCACCGTGGTCCGTGATAGGTCCACGTATGGTGTGAGTGTTTTGTGAGCAGATCTCCCATTGGGTCCTCTCCGTTTTGGCGTGAAGGGAACTCTGGATAAGAGGAGGCTGGAAATGCCACTACCATGTCGATCTCCTGAGTTCTCACGAACGACGGATACAGGAGCCAAGTATCCTGCAACTAAGAGGCTGAATCGAGGAATCGCTGGTGACCCGCTGAAGGACTGCTCCTCTGCACTGCTGTCGCCCTGTGAAACCATTCTGCCTCTGATCGAACGAGAAGGCCTGTACTGGTACTTAAACCCTTTGGAATAGTGGGAACAACTATTCTCGGCATCTACATCATCTCCTGCACGTAAGCCTTCGGAAGCATCTCTGGGCCATCCAGTGGACTGACCAGTTTACCCAGGAGTCTTGCTCTGTCACCGCCGTCAGGTTGCTGCTGTATTCCGAGTCCTTGACACTCTCACACGATTCGTACACTTGGCATTCCCAGGTCTGAAGTGAGAAGTGTACATTGGGCTGAAATACACACAGCCGCTTCGTTGCCTTGCTGTGGTAACAATCTGTGCGGGTTCACTGCGTTTGGGACATCCTCAACTCTAACTTCTGCTGCCGCGTTATCTACACGACGCCGAGACATCCCCTGCTCGTATCTGAACCTGCCAGCACTGAAACTGACGCGGAGAAGCATGGGTCTGCCTGCATCAGGGACTGGTGAGTAGCAACGCTAGGAACCGGTCACCCTCCTGAAGTAGCCTGTAGCTTTTCCTCGCTGTGTTAAACAGCACGCCTTTTTCGCACTTGCGCTCTGCTTCTGCCCGGGAAACGTTGTTTTCCGTAGTTCTTTTCTCATGTTGCAGCTTTCGCGCAACATGGCACAAGAGTGCACTGTAACTTACATTACCGCGCTCTTGGGTCTCTAGTCATTCTACAGGCCCTAGTAACTCTCGATGGATTTATAACGAACTGTGCAAGTATGTCACGGACGGGACTGGTGGCAGCGATCGTTTCTTTGTGTTTTGAACTCCCTTTTGCCCTGTTAACCGCGCTTCTCGCGTTTGGCCATGCCACAAGGTTCTTTGTCCTGTCCGCTGACCATCTTGCCCCTTCACCTTCCCCCAGGTCGAGCCAACCCGGGGCCATCCTTATTTGGGCATGTACTTTCCCGCGAAACACAGATGCTTTCGCTGGCTTCTACAGGCCTTGTGTGTGCCTCCAGGATGTGAACTGGGATGTCTGGTCCCAATACACATCCTGGGTGCCAGAGAGTCTAGTGTGTCTTGAATGCTTGGGACCACCGTGGTCCGTGATAGGTCCACGTATGGTGTGAGTGTTTTGTGAGCAGATCTCCCATTGGGTCCTCTCCGTTTTGGCACGAAGGGAACTCTGGATAAGAGGAGGCTGGAAACATCACTCCCATGACTATCTCCTGAGTTCTCACGAACGACGGATACAGGAGCCAAGTATCCTGCAACTAAGAGGCTGAATCGAGGAATCGCTGGTGACCCGCTGAAGGACTGCTCCTCTGCACTGCTGTCGCCCTGTGAAACCATTCTGCCTCTGATCGAACGAGAAGGCCTGTACTGGTACTTAAACCCTTTGGAATAGTGGGAACAACTATTCTCGGCATCTACATCATCTCCTGCACGTAAGCCTTCGGAAGCATCTCTGGGCCATCCAGTGGACTGACCAGTTTACCCAGGAGTCTTGCTCTGTCACCGCCGTCAGGTTGCTGCTGTATTCCGAGTCCTTGACACTCTCACACGATTCGTACACTTGGCATTCCCAGGTCTGAAGTGAGAAGTGTACATTGGGCTGAAATACACACAGCCGCTTCGTTGCCTTGCTGTGGTAACAATCTGTGCGGGTTCACTGCGTTTGGGACATCCTCAACTCTAACTTCTGCTGCTGCGGAATCTACACGACGCCGAGACATCCCCTGCTCGTATCTGAACCTGCCAGCACTGAAACTAACGCGGAGAAGCCTGGGTCTGCCTGCATCGGGGACCGGTGAGTAGCAACGCTAGGAACCGGTCGCCCTCCTGCAGTAGCCTGTAGCTTTTCCTCGCTGTGTTAAACAGCACGCCTTTTTCACACTCGCGCTCTGCTTCTGCCCACAAGTGGAGGCTGCGCTTGAGTATCGGAGATCTGTTCGCCCTCCTTTGTTCACCGCTCTGAACAGCCTGATTTCCTTGAAGAGACTCCCCTTGGCCCGTTGGCACCAGCGTGTGCAGGTACCTTTGAGCACAAGGCTCCACTCTTCGTAGGGCTCGGACTTCCTTCTAGTTAGGTGGCCTCTGAAGGCGAACTGGGTCTAACGATTACGTGCACTGCCTGTTTTCCTCCCCATCTAGGTGGTCTGCATATTTCGTGCTTCGAACTCTTTAGACCCTTCGGTAATTGTATATATATTGTATTTGATTGTGATGTGTTGGTTTACTTGAGTTTTACCGTGATTCTTTACTATGGTCAATGTTACAAAGGCCTTGTAATAAATGCGTCTATATTTTTAATATAACACCTGCTTGGATTAATTTGTAAGCGTCCTTGCTTTGTGTGCTCATTGCGGGCTTTCAGTCACCCTCACCCCTCTTGAGACCTAGTCTTGACCGCCGCCATCACTACCCTGATTGGTCTGGCTTGTCCAGAGGTTACCCTGTTCCAAGAAACTAGGCTGGCCTTCTGAACCTCTGCCCCTCCAGGACAGAGTTCAGAAATCCATCTTAACATACATAATCTGCCATGGTTTGCATTTTGTACAAGTTGCTGAAATGGAATGGGTTCACAGTTAGGTATGGATACATACACAAAGCGTTCATTAGGGATTTGTTCCTGTGCCACATGGTTGCAGAGAGTGCATGCATGTTTCCATATGTATGAAATCTGAAAGATTTCATTTATAGGTATGTTTTTGTTTTCCAGTACTTGTAGTAAGTACATCAGAAATTCTTGTGGATCTTCTTGTGTGTTTATAGTGAATCTGACCATTCCAGCACAGTAGTCCAATTCTTGCTTTATTCCAGAAACACTAAGTGTTGTCGGGATTGTTGGTTGCATTTCTGTGAAGGACTAACATTTGAAAACATAAATGGTCTGTCCCGTTTAAGTAAAAGTTTTCAATAATTGGTGGCAATTGGAACAGAATGTTGATTGCTACATTTGCATAGCAATTTACGCCAGTTGTATTTGAAAATGTTAATGGACCAGATAGTTCTGTATCTAAGTCATTTGTTGGAAGTGTGTGTTGTTTCTTTGAAGAGGTAGTTGGTTTTGTTTGTGCAGTAGATCTTTCTTTGGCTGTGGTCATTGATGAAGTATTAGCTTCTTTTAATTTCTTTGGAGGTATGGTTGTGAAATCCATTTGAGTCTGAACTAGTTTTCTTTTACAAACTTTTGCTTTTTGAGGAACAGGATAGGTTTTGATATGGGGTGCGTAGAGTGCACGTAGTCTATTGTATTCTAGAATGTAAGGAATATCAGCGTTCACCTTTCTTGCATCAAAGTTGACTAAAAATAGTCCTTCACGTGTACGTAGGCGTGACAGTGCTACATAGCTCATGCCTTCTTTAAACACTGTGCTGCAAATATCTATTAATGCTCCATCTAGAGTAAGACCTTGTGATTTATGAATGGTGACTGCTAGAGATAGAGAAAATAGTTCTCTGCGTAAATGCATGTCTTTGAAAGCAAGGAATCGGGCTGTTGAGTGTCCTATCCTTTTAACCTCTGACAATTTGTCAAAGTGAATATTGACAAACTGAATATTGTTGTTACGTGGGTATGTTTGAAAGCCAACAACTGTACCAAGTGTTCCATTAACTAGTCCTTGCTCCACGTCAACGTTACGTTTGAGCATTACTCTATAGTTTAAAGATAATTTTAATATTTTCTCTAAACCAGCCGTGTTAAAGATAGAGTTTTCTAAGGTATTTAGTCGTGCTGTGGCTTCTTCACACATGGGTAGTGTCATACCGTGCATGTCCAGTTTGTCTGTGGAGAAAATCTGAACTATTGGTTGCATTTCTTTTTTCAACATTGTTTCATTGAATTGTGCACAGCTTGCAAGAGATGGCATCAAGGACATACAGTTTACATTTTTGTGTGCTACTTATTCCATGACATCAGTAGCACATGAGTTATGGCCGTATAGGGCATGGATGCGTCTGGTATTCAAGATACTATGCGCTTCCTTAGATAGTACCCAATCAGAATACTTTTCAAAATGTTGGCATAGGTGAGGTCTGCAGACTGACACATGTTTTCAGTTAATTCTTTGTATTGGAAATGTTGCCAAAGATTGTCATTTCCTATGCTGCCAAGAGTTTTACAGCATAGTTTGTGCCCTACGTTTTTAAAAATAGGTTCACCTTTAACTGGTGTTAATTGAGGAAGACTACAACAAACCTATACTGCTATATGCGAGTGGTCAAGCTGGTTCCGGGAAAACATTCTTAATAAAAAATCATCAGCAAGTTCCTCCAACAATTGACAAACAACAAACTGTCAGCTGTTGTAACTCCAAAAACAATAATGTGTTTTCCTCCAAAGAGCTCTTCGTAGTTCGTTTTGACGACCTCTTGTAATCTGAGGTGAATCAACGCCAACATTAGGTTAGAGACCATGTTCACCTCATCTATTAGCAGCATTTTCATTTGTTTCAAAACTCTGCGTAGTTCGATTGCAGCTTCTGGAGAATGTTTGTAGTAGTCTAATTTGTTTTGGTGTTCTACTGGAAGGAGTAGTAACACCGCTATTGTTGTAGGCAGCTAAACCTGTGGGGGCAGTTACAACAGCTGACAGTTTGTTGTTTGTCAATTGTTGAAGGAACTTGCGGATGATTTTTTATTAAGAATGTTTTCCCTGAACCAGCTTGACCACTCACATATAGCAGTATAGATTTGTTGTAGTCTTGGCAGGTACAGGTTTTAGTTTTGTGCTGCATACCATGTTCAATTTGTTTTATTTCTAGGAAAATGCTAGGCTGTTCTTTGTTTAGTTGTGATTGGAATATAGCAAAGTCTTCTGTAGACCCTTCATACTGGTACATGGCGTTTTCTACTTCAGTCATGGCTAATTCAGCCTAATTTGCTATGAGTGGATGTCCAAGTGGTTCTTGGCTTCCTGTTAGAGAAAGCTGACTACTGTCAGGAGTGTCTATATTTAGTTGTGCCTGGAGTTCTTCTTGTTGCTGTTCATTGTCTAATATTGTTTTGTACTACGTAAGGTTTATGTCTGTTATAGTGCTTTCATTTGCTTAGAAAGCATCTTCATAGGAGACATGGGTATCTAATAAATCTTCTTTTCTCCATGGTCGAAAATTGGTAGTAGTGACATGTAATACAGTTCTTTATGTTGAGGAGTTCTTAATGACAATTTCATAAGATTAATTAAGCTGTATTTGGTAAGTTTCACTAGGCTGCCTTCAGAATTTTCGACTCTCTATCTACCTTTCTTCTCATCTGGTTTAATATTATTTTTGTATGTGTGTGAAGTTTTGGGCTAGGTGGTACAGACACATGGTTTCCAAAGCGGTACTTCTTTTTGGGTAGTATGTGTCTAGTAAGTTGTTTTTCAAAATGTCTTGGCGGTTGGGGTCATTTTTGGCTATTGTTTCTATGTCTTCATATGATTTGAGAATTGTCTTTCTGGATTTAGCAGGACCAAGGCTTAGCCATACTATGTTTTCAGATTTTCCATACCAGGCAGTACCAGCTAAACGGTCTGCGGTTTCGTAGCAGCCACATTCTCTATGGGAGAGCATTTTTATGCCTAAGCTGTACAATTTCTGTGACAGTGTTTTGTCAGATGATATGTCGTCCTAGAGGTCTTTGAGCTCTACATCTATATTTGCATTCCCTAGGAGGGCAATGATTGCATTATAATCATTGATGTACTTTGATCCTTCTGTTCTTTTTATGCAGTATGTGCTCTTAGGTGATTTACCTTTGACACTATGTCTACCTGAAGACATGAAGTTGTTCACTTGACCTGTTGTTGAAACTGGTCTAGGGATACCAAAGCAGCATTTGGTGTAGTATTTCCCTTTGTTTTTATGTTTGCGTCGACAATACTTCCCACACTTGTGTCTTTGAAATTATAAAATGTGTGCATGTAGGTCACTATGTGTAATTTGTGAAGGGATTTCACAAGTGACATATTTCTGAATGAACTGCAAAACAGAGGCATCACTGTCCTGACCAAATTTAGGAGCATCTTTAACCCACAAACGCATGTGGATGTGTGGTGCTCTTCTGGCTTGGCATTCTTTTCTCCAAAAGAATTGTTGCACTTCTCCGAGGGGACGCACCGTTTTATTACAAATGAAGTGTAGCATGGCAATAAAGCGATGATGGAAATATCTTGATGCATTTACAGGATCTAGAGAGCAGAGTTCTCCTGGTGTTTTTATATCTATATTTGTTTCGTTTGCTATGTATAGGAAATCGTGCAAATCTTCCCATGCATTTTCTGCACAACTTAATGTCACAAACTATGTCGGTGGGCCAAGGTTTCTTATCATACACTGTACTTCTGCGTGTCATCGGAACCAGTATTCCACGCATGTTTGCTAACAGATTTGTAATGCTTGACTGTAAAACTTCATCTTTTTCTTGCACTTTTTATAGTAATTGCGTATGTAGCAGACATATTTTGAAAATTGGCACCCGATTTCAATGTGTGTGTGCAACTCCGTAGCATAGAGTTGCTAATTCACTTTCAAAGGGAAGGTGGAATATGTATTCCACATTTTGTCTGAATCTGGGGTCTTCAGAATACATTTGTAACGAGCGGTATTCTGATGCTGTTATTTGTGTAGGTCTTTCATCGTACCTTCCTCCTTTTCCAGTAGGAAAGAGTAGAGGAAAGACTTGTGCTTCTACACTTTTTTCCCATATGCTGATTGGAGATCCTTTGGCTTGCCGCATTTGGTAAGTTTCCAGTGCATCATCTATGGTGTCTTTAGAGTGTATGGGCAAATTGTATAATGGTCTAAAATATTAGATTCTGTCGTAGGATCTAGAAGTTGAAATTGGCCAGTTCCTAACAAGTCTTGAATTATTTCTGTGGTTTCCCGCAGGTTTTCTTCAAGGTGTATTTCTTTGTAGTATTCATGGTTGTCTTTTAGATATTGCAGGGCTTCTCTAACTTTATGTAACTCCACTAGTTGCTGCCAAATTCTTTTGTCTTTTGTAGGTACGCCATTTACTAGGATAATCAAAGATTGATCTACTGGCCGTTGCACTCCCAGAGTGTGTACTTTTTCTTTGAGATCTAATGGCAAATAACTACTTTTCCACAAATGCCTTTTAGTAATTCAGAGGGAGGTAGTTTTGCTGTTTTTGGTTGAAGGCGTATTATTGCTTGAAATGGGTGCACCGTTTGAATTATAATGCTCTCATACAAGTTAAGTTGTTGCAGTGGTTTTGGTAGTGGGAATAATTCCAAGTTATTAGTTATAGCACGTGAAGGTATTTGGTTGTTGTCAAGTTTTGGTGTGCAGTATCTAAAAAGTATTGAAGGGTTAGTAATTTCATTTTTGTTTTCTGCTATAAGATAGAGAGCCAATTGGAATCATTTGGAATCTTCATTATCTTTTATTTTGTATATTATGTCTACAGATTTTGTGCTATTTTTGTAAAAAGTCCTGCAGCAACACACACACACACACACACACACACACACACACACACACTTTGGTACTTCAGCAGATGTGCTTTTAAACTTTAGTATATCTTTTTAGTATGTGTCTAGTAGAAGGTTGCCATCTGTAAAGTTGTTGCTAGTCTGTTCTAAAGATATTGGGCCTCATTACAACCCTGGCGTTAAGGGGTTAACGGCGCCGTAAAAGGCTGCGGCGCCGTTAAACCCTTAATGCCTGATTCATTCTTTTCCAACCCGCAAAGGGACCTTGGTGCTAAGTACGGTGCCGCAATTTGCGGAACCGTACTTAGCGCCTTCCCCATTTCCATTGAGCCCTATGGGGCAAAAATTGGAACGGGGAAGGGCCATGGCGGCATGGGGAATTACCGCCCCGCCAACCTCGGAATGGGGCGGTAATTCCCCATTCCGCCATGGCGGAGTCGGAAAGTTACCGGCATGGACCATGGCACCATGGACCAACGCCAGGGTCGTAATGAGGGCCATTGAAATGTAAGTGGCTTTCACTTCCAAAATATTTTCTCTGGATGTGCTCTATTTTTTCAAGTAGTTCTTTGGCTGTACGATGTAGAAGAATGTTATTTAAATTGGCCAGTGCTAAAGCAGGACTTTTGGCATAGTACAGTTTATGTATGAGATTTCTTACAGTTGAATGGTGTGTTCCTATAATTTTGATATGGGGGAAGGTGCTTTTGCAAATAGGTCCAGAAATGCAGGCTAATGAATGTCCTTGTAGTCCCGTGTATTTTCGCACTGGACAGGAGTCCATAGTTTGTAATAGTTTTATTTTCAATTTGTCTTTGCCTTTCACATATTGATTGAGGAACTTGCGTAAAGATGTGAAAGATGTTTTGCCTATGTTACACACTGATGTGCACGGCCATTTGTAGACTGGACATATTGGTTCAGTGGAATAGAGAGTTGATGCTAAGTTTGCTGGAGATATTTGTGTGAGCAGCATTTCTTTTTCCATGATGGTATTATTAACCTTTTCATACCCTCTTCCACTGCTTTGTATGGCAATTGGGTTTGTTTGCTTTTGTATGTATGCTTCTTCATTGAAATATGGTTCTGTGCTGGTGGTGTGACTCCACTCACCTGCACAGATGTTTGCGAAGCTATCTTTGTTGATATTCCGTTTGTTGAGAAGTCCTTGTTGTAGTTTAGTAGTTAGTTTTGTTAGTGGTTTCATTCTGTTTAAAAATAATTATAAATAATTTCCTTTTGAGAAGGATTGCACTGCCTATGAGAGCTTCCCGGATTTGTTTTCTGTGGTAGGTTTTAAGGGTTGAGCATTATTTCTCTCCTGTTTTTATAAGGTTCTGAAGGACTCTGTGGCGGAACATTTTTTGTAAAATCATTTTTTTGGTATGCTTACTTGTGGCTACATCAAGATTTATAGGTGCAGTGTTAGCACTAGTGGTAGCTGCAGTCTTTTTTAATAACTGTCTGATTAGTTTTACATTTTGAAAGAGGGTTCAAAATCTCTTTATTGCAATTTGCTTTAGTTTCGCTTAGTGACTGTATTAGCTGCTTTGTTAGAATTGTTTGTATACATTCTGTTAGAGGCGGATGCCTATTTTGTACACTTTTATTTTGATTTGCTCTATTTCTGCGTTGCTTTCTACGGAGTTGCTTTTTGGTAGGCATTCTTTGGTGTCTGTTGGAGAAAAAAAGCAAGTCTGGGTTGGGACGTTGTGCAATGTATGTGTGCATTGTGCCAGAGTGTCTGAGTATGATGGTAGGCATGTATGTAGAGGTGTGTGATTGTTGAATGGGCTGTTACTTCAGGTTGGAAAGGCTATTCTTGTATTTATGTGTTACTATACTGGTGTTGAGATAACAATAAAAAGTGTGCACCTATTGAGGTGCAATTAGTAATACTGAATTGAATGCTGTAGGGTTGATACAATTGTTTGTTCTACAATACTAGAATACTACATTGTTTGAGTAACAGTTCGAACAGTATGACAGTATTGCACTTACTTCGTTGGATGCAAAGAGTAGATTTCTTCTGGGTTCTGTCTTGTACTTCAGATGCTGCTGGTTTACAGGAGTGTGGTATTCACTGCAATTGTGAAAGAAGGAAGTTAGTACATATGTATGTTAAGGTCACAGTAATTTCACTTCAAGAATAGATTAGATACATTTGCAAAAGAATTGTTTGTAGGAAGGGGTACTGTATGTTTAAATTGCATAGCTTTGTATATGAATGGGGATTTTGGAGCATCAGCTTCATTGCTAAGGGGGTTAGTGGACTTTTTATAGGTGTGTCCTATGAGGTGCACCTTTGAAAGTATGTGCTGCTGTTGCACTGTTTAGTGTGGTAATAGATTAGTGGAAGTTGTAGTAGGGTGAGAATAAAAGCTTGGAAAAATTTACAGATTGAAAGGGAGAATGTTCTTGTGTGTATAGGCGTTTCCTACAGGAGTGCTGGGCACCTTTCAGTTCTTTGACTTTGTTATACACATTCCTATTAGCACTGTTCTGAATGTACACTTTTATTTGTTTGGTTTTGCAAGTATGGCAAGTGTCGGGCATTCTGTTTAAATAAATGCATTTTATGTACTTGCAATGCTTTTGTAGGATAACAGCTGGTCTCATGTTTTGTGTGCATTCTAGGAATTTGTAATAGTGTGTTAAGGGTTAAGTGGTTGTGAAAATGCAGAAGGAAATAAGAATTATAGGTTGGACATTGCAATGAGTAATATGAGTAAATTAAAATTTGGAAAGCAGACAGATTTGTAGGTGAACTTGATTATAGGAGATGGGAGAAATTAGAGTATGCTTTTTTTGCAGATTGTGCAGGGTCAATGGCAGTTACCCTGTTTATATGCATTTATAAAAGAGTTGCAAATGTACTGTAAACAAAATATTCATGCATGTAGTTTGTATTGATGTATGTAGATGTGGATGAATCTGGCAGGAGAAATCTTGAAGAGTTTTACAGTAGTTTTATCTGTAGGTGCTTTGCAATCACAGGACACTTGTACTCAAGTGATGAACAGTACATCTAAAGTGCTAAACTGTGAGTTATATGTAGAGTTCTTGGATGAGATTGGTGGATGGCTGTGTGACTTTTTAACAGTAGCCAATGAGGGAATGGGGCAGAGAGTGAAGTGGAAAGGGAATGAGGGCTGCCCCCGTGTTACGGGGTCCGTGGACACCGCAGTTGTCCGCGGACAGGGCGTGCCACATCCAGGGCTTCTCAGCATATCTGACATGGAAATGGGGCTGGGGGGGATTAGCCAATCAGGTGCTGAAGGTGTCATTCATAGGGAGAGAGGGTAATCATTTTTTTTCATTGCTGTATGTCAGAGTGTGTATAGTGGGAGATGGTTTTATCACTAATCTCCAGTAGTGTGCAAACATGTGTGGCATTTCTGACATTCTTGCATTGCAGGGAGTGGAGGCTATGTGGTGTGATGTGCCAGGGATATGTTTGCAAGGTGTATTTACACTTTGTAAAAATATGGCTGTTTTTAACACTCCAAATATCCTGGTGGTAAATTGTGGAGGAATGTATTTGGGGTATCTGAGTGCTGTCATGATCTCTGCTTCCAAAAGGTCAGGGTTTTCCCAACTCCCTTGGAAGCAAATCCATAACCCAGGTTCCGAGTGCCAACCAGTCTCAATTGGGACCTTTTGGACCCAGTCCTGGCGCAAGTGGCACCAGGCTCATAAATATGCCCAGTCCCAGCGCTGGAAGCGCCGGGCTCATAATGCTTGGGTGGACTTACCTGCAGCAGACCATGCTGCTTACTTGCCTGCCAGTTGAGCCTCTGATCCCCTTCTGTTTGGAACTACTTTTCCTGTTGGGTGGGGCTGGAGCCACTCCCTAGATTCAGAACACTGGAACTCTTCTGGAAAGCAGGAACTCTTTTCTTACCTAGGCGTGGCTGTGGAAGGAGACACCGAAGCACTACTGGAGGCTATTTAAACCACACCCGGTGGATGAATCTTGCTTTGCGTTATTCTGCAACCTCTGCAGCAGAACGCTCATTGTGTCTTCTGCATCCGGTCCTGGGCCTAAGGAAAAAGGCTTACCATCCTGAATCCAGTCTTCAGCAACACCTATAAAGACAAGAAAGAACAGGTTAGCATTCCGGCATCTGAAAGGCAAAGGCTTACCCATCCTGAATCCAGTCTTCAGCAACACCTATAAAGACAAGGAAGAACAGGTTAGCATTCCGGCATCTGAAAGGCAAAGGCTTACCTACTCTTGGTGCGCTCCGGAGGTCTTCACACTGCATTCCGGCATCTGAAAGACAAAAGCTTACCAACTCTTCGCACGCTCCGGAGGCCTTCGGCGCTGCATCCCGCATCTGAAAGACAAAACAAGGTGCGTTTAAGACATTGGGGAACTTTAATACTCACGTGCCATTACTCCTTTACACATCTAATCCAGTGGGTATTCCGGCATCCTGCAGCCGCTCCGAACTCGTACCTGCAAAATAAAAAGACAGTTAGAGCGCATCGTGAAGCAGGCAACAAGCGCTTACTTACGTGCTTCCAGGCGCTTCTATTCATCACACGGGCTCCATCTTCAACTCACTTCAGCCCGTCATCCGCCATCGCCGGAACCCTGCAAAACAAGAGACATCATTACTAAAGACTTTACAGACATTTGAATGACTCGAAACTTACCGTTCGTGCAGTAAACGACGGACAGCAGTCCTCTGAAGTCAAGAGGCCTGTGCTACCTATCCAGTGAAGAAACTGGTTACATCACCCTGCCCCGAGGCAGATGGAGAGCTCGGCATTCACTTACCTAAGGTGAGAGCGTTAACCTTTGGGGGTCTACAGGAGAGGAGAAGAGGAAAGAGATAGGGACACCCCAATAACCCCAGTTCATTAACCCCTTATTTTCTATCTGCAGACATCTTACTCTACACGTCAGGCATACAGTGCACAGAGGTCCAGCCCAAAGAGCCAACCGGGTGCTACACATCACCTTTGAAGATACGGTAGTCGCCCAGTCAAGACCGGCGCCTCTGCGAGAATCAGGTGAGCGTTACAAGTGCAATAAATTTGCAGGGTGCACTGAAGCAGTTGCTAAAGGAACTGATGTACCTATTTCCATCTGCAAAGATGATTTTTTCCCAAATACCACCTAGGACTGCATCGATGTCTTGTGGTGTCTTTAATCCTCAACAAGACATAGCAAGATGTTTTGTTAATGAAGGAATATCTTCTTTTATGTATTCTCTAGGCATGCCATCATTCCAAAATGAGAACCTTTTGGAAGATGGTGCAATTTCTTTTTGTTCTGGAATGACTTTCACAAATTGAGGTAATGCAATATTTCTTAGTAATATTCAGAACTCAATCAGAAAGTTGTTGTGAAGTCATGTAGCAGACAAAATCTGAAAAAAGCCCTAAAAAATCCTCCCTCCCCCAAAAAAAACTCCTTTCAGAGCCAACATAAAAGGGGAAGTGGAGTACACTATTTAAATTTTCATTCCCCACTCTCAGATTTCATGATCTGTCTGCAGACACTGCGGCTGTCCGTGGATCGCGCGTGTTACATACGGGGATTTTGAGGCTGAGAGGCATGCAAATGAGACTGTGCAGGCCAAGGGATTGGTCAATAAGGTTTACTGGGTGTGATGTGTAAGGAGAGACTTTGGCAGAAAATCTGTTTCCTGAGAGGAGAGCAGAGAGCTATGGCTGTGTCTTTCAGAAGGCAGATTGTCTGGATTTTGGGTGACTCGTGGATAAATTGGTTGGAGGTGCATCCGGATCGCTGTGGAGTGGCTGCACATCTTGGACTCCCTCATGCGATTGTGCACTGGTATGGAGTGCGCGGAACAAAGTGGTTAGATTTGGTTCCTCTTTGTGCCACTTTGATGACACACTGTCATCCAGACATTATTATTATTCATTGTGGAGGAAACAGTTTAGGACATGTCTTGTGGAATCTCCTTGCAATTTGCAATGAAAGAAGGACTTGGGAAAGTCATGGACATGTTTCTAACCTCCTGAGTCATTTATTCTCGTATTGCGCAAAGACAAAATGTGGCTGCATTCTTTTTCATTTGGCCCACAAATGGAGAAAGCGAGGCGCAATGTCAACAAGGCTGTTTGCACTTTCATAGCACACACATTTTTCGCAGAGATGGAGTCCATCTTACTCATGTTAGGAATCAGATTTTTCTGCGATATATACAGAATGCATTGCAACCCTTTTTGGAAGTATAGCAATCCTTTTTCTAGTAGGTGTTGACGACTTGCAGTTTTCGAAACAGAAAAAAACACCACAAAAAGGCTCTTTTCAGAGCCACCACTTCATTGTAATTTAGCGAATGTCAACAACACTTTTTCGTTGCATAGGTCCCCAATCGTGGCAATACTGCATGGTTCTCACGCTAGTATCACTCCTGGTATTTCTGCCATTATTGCTGCTATGAGGGTCTGTGACGAGATTGGATCTACTAGTCCGATGATTTTGCAGGTTCTTTTCCAAATTTGGATTCCCAGTTTCACTAGGTAGGGGTGACTCTTTTGCTCTCCCTTGGGGGTCCAAATCAGGTCCCTGAGGTATGCATTGTTTACCACTGGCTGCAGGACAGTCGTCTCCGTTGTGGACTCATCCATCATCCATTGTACCACATATTGCAACTGGCACGCCAGAAAGTACAACTCGAAGTTCTGTATTTTCCATCTCCCATGCTCATAGGGTCTTTGTAATGTAGTCAGCGCCACTCTAGGCCTCCCACCCTGCCATAGGAAGCGTCTGCAGAGCTTCTCTAGGTCCCAGAAGAATTGCCTCAAGATGTTATACGGGACATTCCTAAAGCAGTGCATAAGACTCGGCAATGCCACCATTTTCAATAGTGCTGCCCTCCCCACCATGGACAGGGGTAGCCTACCCCAAAACTCTATTTATTTCTCCAACCCTTCTTTGGCTCGTGATGTATTGAAGGCATGTTCTAATTTGGGGTTGTGGTGTATATTCACTCCTAAGTATCTGAAGGATTCTGTGCTCCACAGCAGGGGAAGGACTGGCAAGTCCTCCTTCTCCACCGTCGCAGTCTTGGCCAATGGGAATAGACATGACTTATTTTAATTCATCTGGATCCTGTCAGCGTACTAAACTTATTGAGTACCTCTAGCACATATGGCAAGTTGACCTCCGGGTTACTCAGATACAGTAACGTGTCATCTGTGTACATGGACACTATGTGTTTTACTCCATTTATTTCAATTCCAAAGTCTCCATATTTGTCATGAACCACCGATTTCGGCCCTTCTGGACTTCGTGGTTCATGATGCATCGCAACATCAGGTCGGTGATTCTCCCAACATGGCCGACAGCACGGAAATGCTGCGCTCTAGTGTTTACGCACAACGTGCTGCTTCCTAGCAAATAGACACGCCCCCGTGGCTCTGCGCGTCTCAACGCTACTGTTCTGCGTTGTTCGGCGAGTGTATCGTTTCCGTCTATCAGTGCTATTTTCCAGTTACCTACCTTTTTCTCCTACCTGGAATCCCCTTCTTTTTCCTGCCTGGCTTCTGCCAGGCCATTCTCCCTTTCATCCTGGACTCTGTCTCGTGCTTGGTGACGCGGGCTCCCCGACACCCTCTGAGCATTGGACACCTGTTCCTCTTCCTTTCTGGATTCAGCCGCCTTAATCATCCTGGATACTGAACGCAACCCTGCTTAAGGCAGTCGGCACTCCTCACACTGGAACCCGAAGACTTACGTCCTTTCCTGTACAAGACCTGATCAGTGAGGAAGAAGAAAGAAGCTCTCAAGAAGACCGCAATCAAAGACAAACAGGTGAGAAAGAGGGAAGTGTGTGACAGATTGAGACTCCAAGAAACTGATATTGGCGTAGGCATGGAGGCTGCAGTCCAAGACCACATGAGAGGAATGCAAGAATTAACTACAGAGGTTCAAAATCTCAAGGCTGAAAATGCAGCATTAAAACAACTTGTCTTGTCCCGGGATTCCGCGTTCAAAGAAAGCGCCCTGGTAGGGGGTATAGTGGACAAATATGATGGCTCTTCCAAGTCCCTGCGTTCCTTCCTTGACTCCTGCCTGGTACATTTCACATTCAAACCCTACTATTTTTCCACACCCCGGGCTCAGGTAGGGTTCATAATATCTTACCTCACTGGCAATGCCTTAACGTGGGCGACTCCCTTGGTTAACTCAGGAGACCCACTCCTGGATAATTACGATGGATTTATAGAAGCCTTTAAGGCCATGTTTGATCGACCAGAACTCGCTTACAGCGCCCAGGAAAGACTTCTGGAATTCCAGCAAGGGAGTCAGGATATGCTTACTTACGTGACTCGTTTCAAACAACCAGCTAAAGAAGCCGATTGGTCCCAAGAAGCTAGTTTCACTCTATTCCGAAGAGGGTTGAATGACAAAGTCAAGGATGAGTTAGCCAGAGTGGCCCGTGCAAGTTCCTTTCAGGCTTTGATGGCCTTATCCCTGTAGATCGATTTCAGAATCCAGAAGAGAAAGGCAGAGAAAAGAAAAACAAAGACATCCCCAAAGACAACCGTGGAATACCCATGCCTCAAGGAAGCACCCATTCAACATTCATCAGATCCTGAACCAATGCAGGTGGGTGCCTTCCGCTGACCAATTTCTCTGCAAGAAAGGATCCGTAGAATCAATACCGGACTTTGCATGTATTGTGCTTCTGATAAACATCTTGTAAGAGAATGCCCAATAGCACCACCCAGGCGTTCGGGAAACGCCAGCTCCCGATCCTAAGCAGAGCACAGCTTTGGGAGAAAGATGCCTGCTCCGCATCCCTTCCTTCCTTAAATGGTCCTGGCCAAAACACCTTAGTGCTTCTCCAAACGATCTTGTCACCCACTGAGAAAGACTCATTTCCCATCCTGGCTCTATTGGACTGCGGTGCCATGGGAGTATTCATTGACCATGACTGGGCTGACAGACACAATATTCCTCGAGAACCCAAAGAAATAATATAACCTGTCGAAGGAATGGACGGGAGACCATTATCTTCTGGGCCTGTTACTCACCAAACCAAGGAACTACTGCTTTTGATAAACAACCACCAGGAAAAGCTCAGTTTTGATATTATAAAGGCCACTCACTAACCCATGGTTTTAGGCATGCCCTGGCTCCAGAAACACAACCCATACATCAACTGGGCAGCCGGATCCCTATTTCTAGGTTCTGAATTCTGCTTGTCCCATTGTTTGTCACAAGACTCACTGCATAATCCTCCTGTGAACTCCCGGAATCCCGAACAATCACCTTTATCTGTGTCCAACATAACCCAAGTGCCTGAAATCTATCAACCGTACTCGGACGCGTTTTCAACAGCCATTGTTCAAGCTCTTCCACCCCACAGACCTGAGGATTGTGCCATTGACACAAATGCTTTAGCCGTAATCCCCTTGGGCAGAATGTTTATACTATCTGAACCTGAAAAAAAGAGCCCTACGAGAATATCTGGATACCAACCTGGCTAATGGAACCATTCGTCCTTCAAAAATCTCCAGCCGAAGAACTTCGACCTTGTTTGGACTACCGCGGTCTCAACCAGTGCACTCTCAAGGATCGTTACCCTCTACCGCTAATTTCCGACATCTTGGAGGCAGTTCGGGGGGCAGTCATCTTCACCAAGCTCGATCTTCGGGGTGCCTATTACCTCATTCGGATAAAGGAAGGCGACGAGTGGAAGACAGCCTTCAGAACCCCTTTTGGCCATTTCAAATATCTGGTAATGCCCTTCGGTTTCGCCAACGCCCCTGCGGTCTTTCAGCGGTTCATGGATAGAGTCTTCTCAGATATGCTGTTCCTTTTTGTCATTGTATACCTGGATGATATACTGATCTATTCCAATGACCCCCAAGTCCATCAGGAACATGTAAATGCAGTTTTACGACGACTACGAGAAAACAAACTCCTGGCCAAACCAGAAAAATGTCTCTTCCATGTCCAGACCGTTCATTACCTCGGATTTGTGCTGAATTCCAAAGGAATCGGAATGGATCCTGCCAGGGTTGACTCCATACTCTCTTGGCCAGCGCCTACTACAGTAAAACAGATTCAATCCTTCCTGGGACTTACACATTTCTACAGAAAATGTATCCCTACATTTTCAGACATAGTGCATCCCATAGTCGCACTCTTAAAGAAAGACACTGTTTAATTGGTCTCCTGCTCAAGAGACGGCCTTTCAGGAGCTAAAACGAAGATTCAATCAAGGTCCCATCCTGGCTCAGCCTGACATAAATAGGCCATTCCTGGTGGAAACAGATGCCTCGGAGTACGCCATTGGGGCAGTCTTAAAACAAGAATTCGAAGACAAGGTGGAACATCCTATTGCCTACTTATCCCGCAAATTGACTCCCAGCGAGACCCACTACTCTGTCCTGGAGAAAGAACTACTGGCCATCTGACAAGCCTTTACCAACTGACGGCATCTACTCTTGGGCGCCAAACATCCTGTGCAAGTGCGGACTGATCACAGAAACTTGCAAGTCCTACAGTCCCTGTAATGCAGAAATAGTCATCAAGCCCGTTGGGCCTTCTTTTTTGACCAGTACCAGTTCCACATTCACCACTTTCCTGGAACCAACAACATTTTAGCAGATGCCTTATCCAGGCGTCCGACTACGAGCCTGTTGAAGCACGTGCCTTCCCGAAGATGTTTCCTGATACAGTGTTTGTGGCCCAGGCCAATTCCTTCCTGGAAAATGTCCGTGCCGAAACACCTTCTTCTGATCTCTGGGAGGACTACATCAAGACTAATCGATGGAGCCTGGTTGCTAAGGATGGCTATCTCTTCAAAGATAAGAGATTGGTGGTAAGCACACAAGGATTGAGAGACAAGATCATAAGTCTTTGTCATGATACCTTTCATTCGGGGCATCGAGGCATCACTACAACTCTCCACCTCATTCAGAGACAATTCTGGTGGCCGAGGATGATCGATGGTGTAAGAATTTACATCCAAACCTGCGCTGTTTGCAATCAAAACAAGTGTGATAACAGAAAACCTGCAGGTCTCCTACACCAACCCGCATTACCAACACACCCTTGGGAGACAATCGCCACAGACTTAATTGTGGAATTGACCCCATCCGGGGATATACAACCATAATGGTTACTATCGATCTGTTCACCCATATGGCTCACTTCACACTCTTGTACAAGCTACCATCTTCACTTGAATTGGCAGGGATATTCTTAAAAAAAACAAGATCATCTCCGACCGAGGACTTCATTATATATCCCAGTTCTGGAAACATCTATGCCAAATGTTAGGCATCCAACGTTCAATGTCCTCGGGATATCATATCCTCAAACTAACAGAGCAACTGAACGTGTAAACCAGACCCCGGAACAATACCTACGCTGTTTTGCAAACAAGGTCCAGGATGATTGGACACTTTTGATTCCGGTAGCTGAATTCGCTTACAACAACTCTGATCATTCGGCTATCAAGACCAGTCCCTTCTTTTGCAGTCGAGGGTTTCACCCTTCAGTTCTGCCATCTGTTCTACCACATCCTACCCCGGTTCCCTCAGTTGATTCCTGGATTGAAAGACTGGTAAACATACACAGGGACGCCAAAGATTACCTGGAGAAAGCCAGGATAGAAGTCAAGAGATATGCAGATACCAAGCGGTGACCCAGCCCTCCATACGAAATTGGGGATAAGGTCTGGTTATCCTCGAAACTCCTACCTCAACATCTACGACCAAATAAACTGGCTCCCAAGTATTATGGACCCTTCTCCATTAAGGAAATCATCAATCCAGTGGCCTTTCAACTTCAGCTTCCAGGATCCTGGAAGAGGATACATCCTGTTTTCCACACTTCTTTGTTGAAACCGTATGTACTGTCCACCAGATCGACTCCTAGACCTAGCCCTGTGCTCGTCAATGACCAGACTGAATTCGAGGTCTCCAGGATATGTGAATCTAGATACCGACGGGGTTGACTCCAATCCTTAGTGGAATGGAAAGGATACCCCCCAGCGAACGCACCTGGGAACCAGTATCAAATATGAATGCCCCCCGTCTAGTGCAAAGGTTCCATCGAACCCATCCAGGCAAACCCGGTGGATCAAGATTTAAGAGGGGGCATGCTGTCATGACCCACCGATTTCGGCCCTTCTGGACTTCGTGGTTCATGATGCACCGCAACATCAGGTCGGTGATTCTCCCGACATGGCCGACAGCACAGAAACGCTGCTCTCTAGTGTTTACAGGCAACGTGCTGCTTCCTAGAAAATAGACACGCTCCCGTGGCTCTGTGCGTGTCAACGCTACTGTTCCGAGTTGTTCGGCGAGTGTATCGTTTCAGTCTGTCAGTGCTATTTTCCAGTTACCTACCTTTTCCTCCTTCTTGGAATCCCCTTCTTTTTCCTGCATTGCTTCTGCCAGGCCATTCTCCCTTTCATCCTGGACTCCGTCTCCTGCTTGGTGCCGCGGGCTCCCTGGCACCCTCTGAGCATCGGACACCTGTTCCCCTTCCTTCCTGGATTCCGTTGCCATAATCTTCCTGGATACTGAACGCAACCCTGCTTAAGGCAGTCGGCACTCCTCACACTGGAACCCGAAGACTTACATCCTTTCCTGTACAAGAACCGAACAGTGAGGAAGAAGGAAGGAGCTCTCAAGAAGACCGCAATCAAGGACAAACAGCTGAGAAAGAGGGAAGGGTGTGAAAATATTCCTGTTTCAGATATGCAGCTATATGTTCTGCAGCGATAATATATATAGCATAGGGGAGAGCGGACATCCTTGCCTCGTTCCCCTGTGTAGCTGCCACCTATCGGAGTACGTGTTCCCTGTCCTGACCCTGGCCATCGGTTCTGTGTATATTAGCCATACCCACTTCATGTAATTTGGCCCTATTCCCAACTTGACCATAGTGGCATACAACCAGTTCCAATGGACGGAGTACACTTTGGGCTCCCACCGACATGAGCCGGGGCGTATGTGCTCCAATGAATTATAGGTCTCTTCTACGGGAGAGGGCGCTAGAGAGCCGACCAAGATGGCCGCAACTCTGTGAGCTCCAGCGCGGCCCCGAATGAATCCTGTAAAATCCTGCTGATTTCCCAGGACTGCCGCACTCATCCGATGGTATTTCACACATTAAAGGTGAAAGACTGGCAAGCGCGAAGAAAAAAAGGAACGAGACAGTCCAGGCGCCGAAAACGACCTCCACAGTGAACAAGGGCCAGTCACCCGACGAAACTCCCGGTGGCTTCCTCGCGGCCTGGCGCAACACGGCGCGGCCTGACCTGCGCCAACCCGCCAGTCCCACAACAGACAAAATAGCGGAGCATGCACAAGACTGAACACACCTGTGCCGAGGGGAGATAGACGCTGCGATCGAACAAGGGCACCCTACAGCGGGCAGGGTTCGTGGACCCCGCGGTCGGGCCGGCTCTGAACCGGTACCCCCGGAACACAGGGCCCCTGGCGGTAGAAGAGACGAGGCCGGGCCATCATCTCCCTTCGGTCCATGGAGCTGTAGTCGGAGTCCCGACATACCAAGAGTGCTCTTCAGGGGCCAGCGAGGGAAGCCCGGTGGACGGAATAACGCAGCAGCTCCCTCCACCGCAAAGCAATCCCCGGAGCCCAGGTACAGCGCATGCAAACCGGCAAGACAATAAACTAGACAAGCGCACAACATCCTACCTTCGCAGAGTCTCTCGCTTACACACACACCCAGCGAACATTCAAACGTCACCTCTCTGGCCACTATAACCCACAGCACTGACCTCTGGAACTCTCCAAGAGGCGCTGATTAGACCCCCTTTTCAACACTCAACACCGCATCCAGCAAGAGCCTCCGACCGTTAAAGTGTTTCCCTGAGGGCGATAAAGGACACAAGCGCAAAAAGCCTCAAAATCACTGGCACAAACACCAGGACAGCTACGCATGCTTAAAAGCTTGGCGACAGGCGCAAGGTCAAACACTACAGCGAGAATAAACCCTCGCCTGAAATACTAGCTCATGAGGCCAGCCACCTACATAAAAGGAAAATGGGGAAAACAGATAAATCCCAAAGGTAACTGAATTTCGAAATAGGCTCGGCTACGAAAACACCCAGACTGAACAACGAACAAGACCCCTCGTCAAGTGATATAGACCGAGAAGTAGACAGCTCCCACTCCACAGACATTAGAGAGCTCCTTCTCGACCTAAAAACCGGAATAGGGAACCTCAACAACAAAATAGACGGCCTCTCCTCCAAAGTCGACCAGCTTCAACACAGGCTGGATAACCACACCGAGCGCCTACAAGAGGTAGAACAACGCGTTTCTGGCTTAGATGATGGCGCAGCAAGCATGATAGCCAGAGTGACATCACTAGAGGCACAAATGAAAGCGGCTAATGCGCGGAGCGAAGATTTGGAGGGCCGATCAAGGAGAAACAACATTAGGATTGTTGGAATGAGAGAACACCAACCACAGGAAAAAATGGAAGAGTACGTAGAAGAAATGTGTATCAAACTCTTCGGGTCCGAAGCCTTCTCACACATGTTTGTAATAGGAAGAGCTCACAGGATCCCAACGACAAAACCCATTTCCGGAACCCCGGCTCGCCCAATTATTGCAAAGTTGCTGAATTACCGGGATCGCGACACAATACTTCGCCTCGCTAGAGAAAAGGGGAACCTGCAGCTCGATGGGGATCAAATTAATTTCTACCCAGACTTTTCGCCCACAGTACAAGCCCAAAGAAGATCCTTTATGAATATCAAGCAAAGGCTCAGAGACAACCAGATAACATATTCAATGCTCTTCCCGGCACGACTAAGGATACAGCATAATGGAAGACTCCAATTCTTTCAAACAGCCGAAGAAGCCAATTCATATCTTGACCAAGCTGGATGTAGCGTACTGGCTAACCAACCACGCCCCCAAAGAGACAGATCCCAAAGAAATCTGCCATAGATAACCAACGGATAATGCAAAATCTCAAACACTCCCTGACAGTCCCAGTGGAACACACGAACTGAAATTAAGGTCGCGGGGCCGCGCACCTTGGGAGGTTCCCAAGGCCCCTTGCACAGCAAAGTTAACCATCACCAGTTAAGGTTAATGGGAGGGAAAAAGAGAAACAAGCAAGTTGGGGGTTGCTCGTGTGTTGGGAGGGATCCAGTTGTTTATGTTGTCCGATGTCAAGCCAAGAGAAGCCCACCACCTTATACATGTCCCGGCTGTGGCCACACCGGCCCGCACAAGACCCCACCCCGCGCCTCCTCATCGAAACTCTCAAGTCAGATACCTGGTCGACTCCACGGGACTAGGAGATGGAAGGCCCGCCTTAAATCCAGTAAACACAGAACCATAGCGATTGCAAGTTCAAAGTAGCTACGTGGAATATCAAAGGCGGCAATCGACCAGCCAAAGTGCGGCAGATGACGCAATACCTGCGCCGCCACAAAGTCGACATAGCCCTTATTCAAGAAACACATTTGCAACCCTCCTCTGAGAATCGCTGGGCCAAAGACTGGGGATGCCATAGATACTTCGCATCCTTCTCATACTACGCCAGAGGGGTAGCGATCCTGATTAGTAAAACGATACATTTCAAACTTATCTCAACACAGAAAGACTCAGAAGGGAGATCCATACTAGTGCATGGAATGATCAACGGAGCAGAAATACTTCTTGTGAACTCATATGGACCTAATGTAGATGGCACCAACAATTTTGACTGGGTAACACACATCTAGAAACAGGACGACGGCCCACGATCATATGGGGAGGTGATCTTAATACACCTCTTGATCCCAACAAAGACAAATCACATAGCAACATACTCCCATGCTCCAAAGCGAGCCAACAAGTTAAAGAAATATGTAGAGCATATCATCTCATAGATATATGGAGAGAAAAACATCAGGACACCCGCGATTATACCTTCTTCTCCTGGGTCCACAAATCGAGCTCAAGATTGGACTATCTCCTGGTGTCAAAAGAAGCTCACTCACAATGGGGTGACTGCCAGATTCTTCCCAGATCCCTCTCTGATCACTCGGCCGTGACCCTGGAATACATTCCGACTCGAACAACTAATGCCAGACCACAATGGAGATTCAAGCCTAGAGCGTTACAAGATCAAGTTTTCGCAGATGAACTGTCGGAAGAACTAACATCCTTCATAGAGACCAATCACGGTTCGGTGGCCTCGGCAGGGACGCTTTGGGAGACCCTAAAGTGCTTCACAAGAGGGGTCTGTTTAACTAAGGAAAATGGCATTCTTAAGCTAATACAGAGAGAACTGGACTCAAGCGAGACACGGCTCAAGGATCTTGAACATTCACTCACTCTTGTAGACGACCCTCAAACACATGCAAAAGTAAAAGAGGAGTTGGGGACATTCAGGGCAGCCGCCGAGAGGGAAATTAAATTCCTGATTAACAACTACCCAATCCAACAATATGGAGAGGGGCAAAAGCCTGGCTCGCTCTTAGCCAGGGTTATTTCTGCTGACAGAAAACCTACAGTGGTTGAATCGATCAATCAAGGACCACGTGGGCAGACCCGTCTATGAATTCGAAGAGATTGTCCAAACATTCCGGCAATACTACCAGAAACTATACGACTCCTACTTCACGGCAGATCCTCTAGAACTGAAGCACTATCTAGATTCAAATGAGCTGTACTGGGTGGATGCAGGACTTAGGGAACCACTTAATGCACCCATTACCCTTGAAGAAATCCTCGAGGCGATCAACGAACTCCCTACTACAAAAGCACCAGGCCCAGATGGGCTAACAGGAGAATCATATAAACACTTTGCAAATCTTCTTGCCCCAATACTACTACAAGTGTATGATGAATCTTTAGAAAAAGAACAGCTACCATCCACACTGTACATGGCCAACATAATTCTTCTTCATAAACCAGATAAACCCAAAGACGAGTGCGCATCACATAGACCAATATCACTAATAAACCTTGACAATAAAATTCTGGCCAAAATATTAACCAAACGTCTAATCCCGCTGATGCCCACCCTGGTCCTAGCAGACCAAGCAGGGTTAATTCCAGGAAGAAACACCACCTTTGGAATAAGGAGAATGTTCGGAGTAATCGAAGTCCTTGACCCAGAACAACAAGCAGCCGCAATACTATTAGATGCAGAAAAGGCATTCGACTGAGTCGAATGGCCCTTCCTCTATGCAATCCTGGAACGAATGGGCCTAGGCAAAATATTTATAAAACTAGTCTCCATTCTATACAAAGCCCCCACATCTAATATTCTCCTGGGAGCAAATCATTCGACGAGCATACACTTGCGCAGAGGAACGCGGCAGGGATGCCCGCTATCTGCCCTGTTGTTCTTCCTGGTGATGGAACCCCTGGCGTCAGACCTCAGACTGCAACACATCCACCGTGGCCTGACCTTCGGGCCCCACAAGCTGATCATATTGCTCTATGCTGATGATGTCGCACTCTTCCTCCGAGACCCCAGTGAGAACCTAAACCCAGTAATGCGCACAGTACTAAAATTTGGTCACTACCCAGGACTGAAAATTAATAATTCTAAATCAATAATATTCCCCCTAACCGCCGCAACCAAAGAGCTTGAGGACGATTTCAGCTTCCGATGGCAGCACACAAAAGTCAGGTATTTGGGTATCTTCATGTCAAGATCCAGCGGAGATATCCTACGTGACAACTATGAGACTGTAACGCTCACCTGATTCCCGCAGAGGCGCCGGTCTTGACTGGGTGAATGCCGTATCTTCAAAGGTGATGTGTAACACACGGTTGGCTCTTTGGGCTGGACCTCTGTGCACTGTATGTCTGACTCGAAGAGTAAGATGTCTGCAGATAGAAAATATGGGATTAATGAACTGGGGTTATTGGGTGCCTCTCTCCTCTTCCCTTTCTCTTCTCCTGTAGAACCCCAAAGGTTAACGCCCTCACCTTAGGTAAGTGAACGCCGAGCTCTCCATCTGCCTCGGGGCAGGGTGCCGTAACCAGTTTCTTCACTGGATAAGGGTGCAGGCCTCTTGACCTCAGAGGACTGCTGTCCGTCGTTAACTGCACGAACGGTAAGTTCTGGGCACTTCAAATGTCTTAAAAGTCTTTTGTAATGATATCTCTTGTTTTGCAGGGTTCCGGCGATGGCGGATGGCGGGCTGATGAGAGTTGAGGATCGAACCCGCGTGAGGAATAGAAGCGCCTGGAAGCACGTAAGTAAGCGCTTGTAGCCTGCTTCACGATGCACACTAACTGTCCCTTTTATCTTGCAGGTACAAGTGCGGAGCTTTAGAGAAGCTGAAGGGTGCTGGAATACCCACTGGATTCGGCGCGGGAAGGAGTAATGGCACGTGAGTAATAAAGTTTCCCAATGTCTTTAAACGCACCTTCTTTTGTCTTTCAAATGCGGGATGCAGCGCCGAAGGCCTCCGGAGCGTGCGAAGAGCTGGTAAGCTTTTGTCTTTCAGATGCCGGAATGCAGTGCGACGACCTCCGGAGCATGCGAAGAGTAGGTAAGCCTTTGTCTTTCAGATGCCGGAATGCAGCGCGAGGCGTTGGTGACAGCCGATGGACAAGGTAAGAGATGCGCTGCCACTGAAGACCGTAGTGCTAACCTGTTCTTTCTTTGTCTTTACAGGTGCTGCTGAAAACTGGATTCCAGGATGGTAAGCCTTTGTTCCCTTAGGCCCAGGATCAGAAGCAGAAGACACGATGAGCGTTCTGCTGCAGAGAATGCAGAATAACGCAAAGCAAGATTCATCCATCGGGTGTGGTTTAAATAGCCTCCTGTAGTGCTTAGGTGTCTCCTTCCACAGCCACGCCTAGGTAAGAAAAGAGTTCCTGCTTTCCAGAAGAGTTCCAGTGTTCTGAACCTAGGGAGTGGCTCCTGCCCCACCCAACAGGAAAAGTAGTCCCAAACAGAAGAGGATCAGGGGTTCAACTGGCAGGCAAGTAAGCAGCATGGTCTGCTGCAGGTAAGTCCACCCAAGCATTATGAGCCCGGCGCTTCCAGCGCTGGGACTGGGCATCTTTATGAGCCTGGTGCCACTGGCGCCAGGACAGGGTCCAAAAGGTCCCAATTGGGACTGGCTGGCACTCGGAACCGGGGTTATGGGTCTGCTTCCAAGGGAGTCGGGCAAGTCCTGATCTTTTGGAAGCAGAGATCATGACAGAGACAGTCATCGACACTCTACAACACAAAATAAACAGATGGAAATTACTCCCGCTCACACTCTGGGGAAGAGCGTCACTTGTGAAGATGGTCATCTTGCCCAAACTACTGTATCTCTTCACAAATATCCTGCTGATTCTGACGCAGAGATTCCTGAGACGCATCAAGAGCATGATCCTGGACCTAATCTGGGCGGGAAAGGTGGCAAGGGTAGCTTACAACATCCTAACCCTTCCGGTGAGACGGGGAGGCCTAGCATTACCAGACATGGAACACTACTTAGCCACTGGTATACCAAGGACTTTGTCAGGCTGCATGTCCAAATTGAAAGAGCTCTAGCAACCCCACACTTACTGCGAGCTGTCATCCTGGGCACGTTCCCAACACCCCGAACACCGCTGAATGTGGTATATGCAACACTCTCCATCTGGAAAAAAATGGCGAAAGCAGGAGCAATACAGACCAGATACTCCCCACTCTTACCTGCGAAGTTCATCCCCGGAATCCCCATCACAGGGGAAAAAGTCTACCAACAATGGACAGAAAAACTACGCATCCAATTGATGCATGATCTATTCCCAGAGGGAGAGTTTCTCTCATTACAACAGGCAAAGGACAGGGGCGGAAACAATGCACTAGATACAATCATCTACTTCAGGACAAAGCATGCCCTACAAGCTTTCTTTCCTACGTTCCCGCAGCAACCCCCAGTATGGCCATTCTTGGACAACACGATTCAAGCCCAGGGCAAAGGACGCCTAACAACCAATATCTATAAATCGCTAGAATCAACCTCAGACTCATAACACGAAAGCCAAAATAAGATGGGAAAAGACGCTAAATACCGAGCTTACCAAAGATGAATGGGACTATATACTGAATCTTACCCAAAAAGTAGCGATAAATACCAAATTTAAGCAAATTCACTTTAACTACCTACATCAACTATACCACACACCAGCGAAACTCCATTCCATGCACAAATCGGCCTCAGCTGAATGCAGCCGATGCAAATACCCAGGAGCTGACTTCTTACATCTGGCATGGAACTGCCCCGCACTCACTACATTCTGGAACGCAGTCTTAGAAAAAACATCTGCAATAATCGACGTGCTGTTGCCCCCCGATCCGAAGTTGACAATGCTGGAATTGACCAGAGACCTCCCAGCCACTACCCGGAAACTAACAGACCTTTTGTTAATCCTTGCCAGACGAAGGATCGCATGCAGCTGGGGGAGAGGCCCACCACCAAACTTACAACGCTGGTTGAAAGACATATCATACTGACAGGACACAGAAACCAGCTACATAAAAACACTACCTCTTCATGCGCGACCTCTGGACATCTGGGGACCATTTGTCGCTTACCTAATATCATCCATGGATGAGGCGGGCTCACAAGCATCATCCCAGACAAGTAGTCAAAATCCAATATCTGAGTAAAGACCTACAAAACCAGTGATTACAGGCCTTGGACCTTCCGACCGGGTGCCAACTACTGGCCAGATGAGAGGATGGTGCGGGGAGAGAGGGGGGATCAGAAGTAGAAAATGCTGGATGGCACATGGGACTGGCTTGCATCATTTTTTATTGTTCCTTTTAATTTCCACTCGAACTGTATGTCTGAGTACTTGTGTTGTTATAATAATCAAAATGCCAATAAAGAAAGTTAAAAAAAAAGAAAAAAAAAATAGGTCTCTTCTATGGGACGCCATGTGGTGGCTTGGGGGGCTCGCTCCCTACTGGGTGATTATGAGGCGGGCTTACTGCTGCGGCGCTTTTCAGGGGGGAGCCATTTCAAGTGTCAGCATGCGTCTAGGGCTTTCCCCTCCTCCCCTGCTCCTTACCGCCGTTCTCCGAGGTGTCTCACCCATCTTTCTCCTGCCACCGTCTGACTTCCAAGTGGTGTGGACGCAGCTGTTCCCAGCGGTTGTACTTCGTCCCGGGCTTCTCTCTAATCTGTCACTGTACCTCAGCTGGGCTCCTCCGGATCAGCAGGTCTGCTCTCTGGTCCGTCCCAAAAGCATCGCCTAAGCCACTCCAGCTGCCTATGACATCTTTTTGCTGTGCTGCGGCCACAACCGGTTTCCCCTGTCTCTGGGTCACTGGATCTGCAACGCCTTCCGCACAATATTCAGCGGAAGCCCTCCAAGCCCCCATGGCTGGTCCTGCAATACTTTTCCCACGCCAACAAAGGTGGGGTGCTGGGGACCTCAGTTACTGTGAGTGATTCCGCTCAGCCTCCGACCCGGTGTCACTAGATAAGCCGTTCACTGTCGTTCCGCCGCCATTTTCTGCCCAAGCCATGCATTCTTTCTCCGGCATGACATATCTCCCTCAGGAAAGTCTTTCGGAGCTTGTCACTGGCTTGTGATCTTCCCACACATTTCATGCAGCCGCTACACCATTTAAAAGTACTAACTATTTTAGAGCATATTAATTTACGGATCTGCAGGAGCTCTCAATTAGCATGTCCACGTCACATGGCTGCTGGCCACGCTCCCAATAAAAAGATGAATCTGTAAAACAATATATCACAGCCTTGAGAGGACTGGCTACTTCATGCGAATATGGAGGCACGTTAAATGAAAAGCTATGGCACCAATTCATGCTTGAGTGCAGCAATGAAAAAGTGAGAGAAGCATTATGGGCCAGAAGCAATCCTACCATTGATGAAGTCATAAGAGTAGCAAATGAAGTGGAACATACACACAAGTGTGTATAGGAAAAGGAGAAAAGGATTGAACCAGTTAAGAAGAAAATGGATGAAGCACAGATTATGGAGATTGCTGCAGTACAAACAAAGACATTTGATAATAAGAAACAAACTATCAAGAAAGAAAGTGGGAAGAAGAAGTATGTATAGAGAGACAAAAAGGAAGAAAATGACAAGAAAAGGTGTTTTCGTTGGGACAGCCCTTCCCAATTTGCAAGCAGGGATAATTGCCCAGCGATCAAAGCCTTGTGCAAAAGATGCAATAGGCATGGGCATTTCACTTCATGCTGTAGAACCAAGAGCGAAAATATAGCTTGTGTTGACGAGTTATGTGAAGACATGGAGGACTGCACATGCCTTATTGATCTTGCCTCTGATGATATTGTCACAGTTCAAGATGAAGATGCAGATACTGAAAAACCCATCGCCATTATCGATTGAAAGAATGAAATTTGGCATGGTGATCGATTCAGGGGCAAAATGTACTTTGTTACATTGCAAGGTAACTGGACAGCGCAACCGGATATAGGCGGTCAGGAGCCGCCTTGAGAAATCTATCCCGCTCGTAGTCGGCAAGGCGTCCATGCAGTTCAAAGGGGCGAGATGAGCGGTTAATGGGGAGCCAGCGGCCGAGCCGTGTCGACGAACACAAAAGAACTTATGTGTAGTCCACACAACAGGCAACATGTTGTCTGGGTGGGTTTCATGTATGCGGGAAGAGGGAGGTGTAATTTGCAATTAATGTTGGTGCTGGTGTTGTTTTGACACGTGCATGGTGATAGGGACCTTGGCGGAGGTAGAAGTCCCTTTTCTGTGTTTGTTTGAGTACCGTGGTGAAGGGCTCTGGTGATGGGCAAGGATTGTGGACTCAGTAGGCTTGGACTGTGACAACTTGTATATATGTGGTATCCCTATGTGCTGGATGTTTTAGTTTGGAGCATAGAAGACGGATCCCCGTCAGGGTTAGCTGGAGCTATCCTAGAATGCAGAAGATGTTTTGTCTGGTTAAGCCTCCCGGAGAGAGGCATTTCAGCTGTCAGGCGATGCGTCGGTTGCAGCAAACACAAGAAATAAGAGAATACTCCACCCTGGAGAGGTGGGAAGACAGCTGTGGGGTAAATTTGGGGTTGGTGCGTATTTGCAGGGAGTGGGGAAAACGGGAATTCATCTTGTGTGCACACTTGTCTCTTCGTTTGTTTGAACTTTAGCTCAGTGACGTCAACCATAGGTTGATGCATGGGATGCTGTGTTGGGAAGGTGAAGAGTTGGTGTTGTGAAATTGGGATTGGGGGACAGGTGGACAAGTGGCAGTGTGTGGAAGGCGCCTGCGCACGGTTGAGGTGGCATGCTGGACAGCAGCAGCGCTAGTAAAGGCGGGGCTGAGTACGGAGCCCGCCGTGTAAGGTGCAGAGCTGCGGAGGCTCGTAGTGGAAAATGTTGATAAACAGTGTACTATAACCTTTCACAGCTGGTATCGAAAACCCTCCTTTGACAGCGGATATCAAAAACCTCGACTAGAGGTCAGGTAAAAGGGTTGCTATATATTCATATGGTGGAACGAGGACCAAGTATAGTGGGGCAGTAACCCCCATACAGCAGCTCTGCAAGACCCTGCCCCATATAAAGACAAGATAGTAAAGTACAGCATACAATGGTCCAAAAGCATAGAAGGAAAAATAGCCAACAGCAGTTTCTCCAAAGATTTGCTGCGGTCACTTTTGAACTATTTACAGAGTACATACAAAGGGAAGAAGCAAGCTAAACACATGGAAATATTGGAACTGCATGTTCCAGGAGGACAGGCCATGGATGATGAGTTTGCGGGAGGTGAAGGAGGAGGGATTGGATCCCTCTGCTCTGCCTCCCGCACTGCCGAGTATAATATCTGATGACGCAGAGCAGGAACAGGGCTTATATCCATTAAGAGAATTAAAAGCAGCAGAGGGATATTCCAACCCCACATATAAACCACCCCCTTATGCCCAAACTGAACAACTGCAGGGGATAGGGTGGACGGCCAACGGCCCCGACTAGGAGGGGCTGTGGCGTGCGAAAAACAAGTTTGCAGGTATAGGGCCAGAAAAGTGGATAGCTGCACAGATACTATTGAAGTTAAAGGGGGCCACAACAGGGGAAAAAGAGGGTGCAATGAAGGCAATAGAAAGTTTAGAGCTGGGACACGGGTGCCGCAGAGGGATAGACGGGTCAGGGGAGGAAGGAAACGGACAATCACAAGAGGGCAAAGAAGAAAGACTAGGAAGGGACGATAAAGTGCAGCAGCGAGAATTGGCAAATGAATATGAGATACGGGGGCAGAGCAGAAGAGAGCATTTGATGTTATCACAAAAGGAACGACAGGACATAGTAGAGAGAGAGGTGAAGGAAGGGAGACAACAGGAAGAGATGGAAGGAAAGAGGTCCCGGGAGGATAGCTCAGCGGCAACATGCTTGCCTTGGAAACAAGAGGACACGAAGCAACACAGGTTCGATCCCCGGGTCCGCGCTTAGAAATCTCTGGGTATTAAGCGCGTTATAAATACACAATTAAGACATATTCCTGTAACAGCGCCACGATGCCCCCAGGCTGTGTGAACGCTTTAAAAAAATGCAAATAAATAAATAAATAAATAAATAAAGAGGGAAGAAATAGAAAAGATGCTGGAGGAGCAAAAGGAGATGGAGATGGCATTGTGGAGGAAGAAAATATTATTGCAGGAATCACGTAAGTGCAAGGAGAAGTGACTGAAGCAGTTGAGGATGGAAAGGTGGGCAAGAGAACAAAGTAAGAAGGATGAGGAAGCACGGGTGTTAGAAAAGGTAAGCGACCAAATGAAAATAGAATAAGCGAGGAAAAGGCGAGAAGAAGACATACAAGGGCAAGAGGAAAATACAGGTGTGTACAATGGAGGGCCAAGGAGACACGGCGGGTCACGCTTGGGAGTGCGGGAGGAGGAGGACATATGTAAATCAACAGACATCGATCTTAATGTACCAAATGACCCCGGCTTAGTAATAAGAAAACTGAACTCCTCAACTAATTTCTGTAGCAACATGGATGACGAATCTGACAACAATGATGACCATAGTGACGAGGAGAGGGACGGGCCTAACAAGCTCTACCTCACGAGAACTAATGGAGGGAACTCTTGGGAGTGCAGGACACATGAACAGAGGGGTAGACAGTACGACAGACATACACAAGACACAGCAGAGCAGGGAGCACACCAGGCACCGTACAACAGCAGACTCAGGGATCTCCCCAGGCGCAGAAGGGACAGGGCAACAACCATGCAATTAAGGGGACAGTCATGTTCTAGAGGGCGACTGGTAGGGGCTCGCGACACTACACAGCCGGCACACACAATACAACTGGTAGATATAGGTGCAGAAATGGAATTTGAACGGGGACCCATTCATATAAGGCAGTATAGACGAACACTGGAAGAGAGGGCTGCATACTCACAGATGCCGTTATTAGAGAGGGGAGGGACGAGACCACAGTGCGTGCCCTGGAAGCACACAGATAAGGAAACCATCAAGTGTAGATTACCTTTGTTAAGTGGAGGAGCTGGGAAGTGGATTTATGAAAAGGAGAAGTTGACGGCGGGACACAGGCTAGCAGTGGATGATGTAAAAGGACTGCTAGTTTCCATACTGGGTGACGCAGCTGATGATATCTGGAAGAAGGTGGGGCTCACGGGAGTGACCATTCAGAACACAGCACACAATGGGTCACCATTCACAAATTGTAGGGCAGCACTATGGCAGGAACTGCAGATGCAATTCCCTGACACATATCAGACAAAGGGGCCATCACGTCACGCAAGGATCGTGTTAATTACATTCAGGAGATTCAACAAATTGGCGCCTTGAAACTCGAGAGCCGTGGGACAAAACGATTGCAATATTCTATCATATGTTGGTGTAAGGGTTACCAGAGCCAGTACAAAAAAATTTGAAGAAATAAGTAGGAATGGAAGCTAAGGCCTGGCCAGAAATCCAACTCACCATAGTGCATCATTGCAGGTTGTGGCAACAAAAGATGAAACAAAAGGCAGAAGAGAGGAAGGCTGATGAAGCAAAGTTAGTACAGAAGAAATTGTCCAAGTATGCATTGGAGGGAGCACTAATAACGAGCCTAAGCCCCCAAACACAAACAGCGATCGCTCAACCACAACCTCAGCTCCAACCACAACACCCATACAGCACCTATCATCAAGGTGGCTGCCCACGACCTTGCTTCCTTCATCACCACCTTTATAAACCCTTCCTTTAAATCTGGGATTGTCCCGGACAGGAACCCTGCTAACTATAGACCCATTACCACGGTGCCCTTCCTACTAAAAATTCTTGATAGGGCACCCCATTTCCAAATTCAGGCCTACCTTGAATCTAACAAACTTCTAGGCCTCTGTCAATCGGGCTTCCGTTCTAGACACGGAACAGAAATTGCCCTCATTCACCTAAAAGCACAAATTGAGGATTTAAAAGATAAGGGTAAGCTGGCCTTACTACTACTGCTCGACCTATTGGCAGCTTTTGATTTGGTCAACCACCAGATTCTGTACCAACATCTTAAAACAGCTGCCTACTTCTAGGACGAAGCCACCTCCTGGATCAGATCTTTCCTGGCAAACAGAACCATGCAGATCTTTTCACCGTCCGCTTCTGCTGAACCGTCTCCAGTCCCGTGCGGGGTCCCACAATGGTGTTGTGTCTCCCCGACATTGTATAATGTGTTTTCGAAGCCTCTCTTCGATATACTCGACTATCTGGGTGTTAACTATACCAACAACACAGATGACACCCAGATACTGATCCTATCACTGGTGATCACGCAATTGACTCTAAAGCACTTAACAATGTTTACTCAGTCATCCAGGCCTGGATGGCGCATCATGGACTGTGCTAGATGATGAAAAAACTGAGTATCTCATCTTAGGTTCGCATATTAGACTCAAGCTCGACCCTGCCTTCAAATCCTTCATTATTGACAGGAATACCATTAAGGTTTCCAATGATACAAAAACATTAGGTATTTACCTTGACTCCACCCTGTCACTACCAAGACAAACCAATGCTGTGGCATCAGCTTCGGCATATACATGCTAGCTCATAATAGCATGTAGACCTTTCCTAACGGCCTCTAACTGCATTATCCTCGCTAGAACCCTTGTTATGGCTAGAATGGACTACTGTAACGCCCTCTACCTAGCGACCAGCCAAAGAAACATCCACAAGCTCCAGGTAACACAGAACAATGCAATCTGGGCGGCACTTAACATCCCTAGGAAACTTCATATCTCAGACACTCATCGAAGCCTTCACTGGCTCTCTGTTGCCCTCAGAATATCACTCAAAACTCTTGCTCTGCTTCATAAGTCCCAAGCCAACCAGGCCCCTGCTTACCTTGCTGACCACTTCATTGCCCACACCTCTAGCAGACCTTTAAGAACTGCTCAAGTCCACACACTATCGATACCCAGATTCAAGCTCCAGAAGGCTGGGGGATCCAGCTTCCCAGTCCTTGCTGTCAAATTGTGGAACACACTGCCCTCCACTCTCAGATCTGAACCCTCTTACTACACTTTTAAGAATAAAGTAAAATCTTGGCTCTCTGAGCAGGACCATGCTGACGCATGCATGTAAACCTTCTCCACCTCTATCTACAACTCATACACCTTTTTGTAAATACATGTACCTATTCTAGAAACTGTGCCTTCCCTTTAAATATATGTACCTACTCTACAGATTGTGCCTTTCTGTAAATGTATGTACTCTCTGACGATACTATGCCCTTGGCTTCCAGACCAAGTTTGCTATTGCTGTAACCAACTGTTAACTTAGGTACATAGATAGGTACATATCTATATAATCAACTGTACCGTTCTCATGAAATGCGCTCAGATGCCTTTGGGCCAGGTGCGCAATACAAATAAAATAAATACAAATACAGCACCCTGCCAGCATATGCAGCACCCATGGGTAGGGGATACGTGGGGAGAGGCTGCTACCCACAGAGCTTCAGAGGGAGGGGAGGCTTTCAGAGAGGACGGGGGTTTGGGCCATTATCGCACCAATATGCAGGAGGGTTTCAGGGTTACACACAACAAATGGCACAGGGACTAGGTGGGGGAGGAGGAGGATTCTCATGGCAGGCAAGAGAGCCACCACAGTGCTAGGCCTGTGGACAACTAGGGCTCATTTCCCGAGCATGCCGGAATAGGGGGGCGCAAGCAGGGTGGAGAGAACAGGGGTATCAGGGAGGGCAGAATGACTACTACGTCCCAGATATACAGCAACATGGACAGATGCAAACAATTCAGTAGCAGGCACAGCTACCCCCACATGAACAACCCCAACAAGCACCCCCAACCACAGCACCACCCCAGACGATGGTGGCTCTGGTGGCAGCACCAGCCCAGCAGCTAACACAAGTATACAACAGCAATGGTACCAATACAGAAAATGGGAGGGGTCTCTATAGTAGGAAATAACCCCTACACAGGGAACGGATCATCCCTATTTCCCAAATAGGACAGACATACTTGCTATGCCCCATCCTGTCGATCACACCTAATCCTGCGGAGGAACCTCGCATAAGGGTGACTATAGGTGACAAAGCGTTTTCCTTTCTTGTTGACACATGTCGACTAGGTCATGTATTCGGGAAGGGACTTTTGTGTCGTCAGGCGATGCCATGAACACACAAGGATTCGCTGGGGCTCGAGGAGTGGTTCCATTTACTGATAACATCTCCTTATCTATTGGGGAGCACGACCTAACCCTACCCTTACTTTACTCCAAGCATGCATCTGTAAATATATTAGGTCGAGACATTATGAGCAGACACAACATGACCATCTCATTCACAGACAAAGACATAATATGCTCAACGCCAGGAATACACATGCTCAATGTAAGACAACTTGTCCAGGCGTATTGTGGAAAAACAGTGCAGAGGGGGGAGCCAGCAGACCCCGAACTGTTCAAGTACGGAACAGACATAGCCCTTGCATGGTTGCCAGGGATTGCAGGGAAGGTATGGAGAAGACCAGGTGAGTACCAATTCAGACCAGAAACACCACCTGATGAAGAAGAATGAACAGCAGTAGCTATAGACATTGAAGGGAGTGTGGTACGACAAGAGTGGATTGCAGGACATGCAGTAGATGATCAAGGGAAAGCATGGAGGGCAATAATTGCAGTGGCAGAAGGATGCAAATTGACTCAGGTGCAGATGAGGTATTAGAAATGAGTTTTGCTTTTGGCTACATATCAAATACAGGGAAATAGCACAGAAAATGGCAATGGCACTGGAGGCTCTGCCCCATTTTTATAGAAGGATCTGGCCAAGGTACTCAACAATTTATGGACCACAAGTCCCTATAATGTGGGGTACATAAAAAGCATAGGGGGGTGTGAAAATAAAACTGAAACCTGGTGCAATACTACCTAGAGTAAAGAAATACCCTCTGACGAAAGAGGCAGATGAGGGTATTTATGAGACAATCAATGCCCTCATTCAAAGAGGCATCCTGGTGCCACCAGAATCTCCATGCAACACGGCAGTGTAACCCGTGCGCAATTCGGATGAGGGTCATGGCGTTTTACCAAGATCTGCGCCCTCTTAATCACATTGTAGAAGCAGAATATCCTGTAGCAACAAACCCTGCAAAGATCCTGTGTGGATTCCAGCAGAAGCCACATACCTCACTGTTATAGATCTCAAAAATGCGTTTTTCTCAATACCATTGCACCCAGACTCACAAGATTTGACCAGTTTTATGTACCGCAACCAGAAGTAGAAATATACTAGGTTGCCACAAGGGTACTGTGAGTCACCATCCATTTTCAACAGAGCAATACAGGTGGACCTAGCAAATGTCCAAACAGACAGCATAGTACTACAGTACGTAGATGAAATACTAATTGGTACCAAACAGAGAAAGAGTGCAGGAACGACTCAGTACACATACTCACGGTGCTGGCAGACAAGGGGTATAAAGTAGATAAAGCTAAACTTCAGTACTGCCAAAAGGAAGTATTATACATTGGGTAGATAATATCCAAAGATGGAGACACATAGCCCAAAAAGAGCACAGACAAATGCAAAATACTCCCCAACCTAAAACAGTAAGGGAGCTGCAGAAGTTCCTCTGATTATCTAAATACTGTAGAGCATGGGTCTTAGACTACAGCTCTTAAACATGTCCACTTCTAACGGCCCTCAAGGAAGCACAGAGAGAGGCAAAGCCACTGGGATGGACGTGAGAAATGACCGATGCTTTCAACGAATTGAAAGAAGTAATAAGCACAGCACCAGTATAAGCGACCCCAGATTACAAAAAAATAATTTTTCCTGTTTTCACATGTCGATTGCTTGGTTATGAAAGCAGTACTGACCCAGAAGACAAATATGGGACATAAGCCGGTTGCATATTAAGGGCCATAAGCCGGTTGCATATTCCAGTGCACAATTGGACCCAGTAATGAAAGGACACTTCCATTACAAACAACATTTGGCTGCTGCAGCATTCGCAGAAAAGGCTTCATCAATAACTATGAGATGCACAACAATGCTTTACGCTGAGCATGCCCTCTTTGCGATACTGCATAAACCAAAGAGCACACTAACAACACAAAGAGCAACAGGGTATGAAATAATATTATATAGGCTGCAATTAAAAATAGTCAGGTATAAAAATGACAATCCAGCACAATTCATAGCAGATGTTCAACAACCAGGAGAATGGGCTCATGATTGCACAAAAAACATTGAGTTCTTCACAGAAACACGTATGGTAGAGGAAGATGCACTTGATGGGTGAGAGGTGCTATACATTGACGGGTCCTCAACAATCAACCAAACTGACGGGGTTAGGAGAACTGGAGCAGCAGTGGTAAGGCTGAAGGAAGATTGGACAAGTGAAGTAGTATACAGCATCCGTTTACCCACTCATTACCCAGCACAAGCTGCCGAATTAGTGGCATTAATTTTGGCATTACAAAATAGCATGGGGAAAAGAGTGACAATTTATTCCGATAGTGCTTATGTCACCTCCACAGTACATTGAGGGTTGGCATGGTGGCTCAGAAGGGGATTCAGAAGGGCAGATGGGACCCCAGTGCAACATGACCTGCTCCTACGAGAATTAATAAATGTTATAACATACCCAGAGGAAGTAGCACTAGTGAAGTGCCAAGCACACACAAATGGAGAAGATCCAATATCAACAGGAAATGAAGCAGCAAACTATCAAGCAAAACATGCATCATATTTCAGAGAATTATGGTACTTGAAGGAGGAGAAAAAGCAAAGGGGAGGGGTGAGACAGATGTTATTGAAGGACGGATACACACACTAACCGGAAACCCAGATAATGGAATTGCAGGCAGCTGCACCAAGATATGAGAAAGAACTGTGGGTAAAGGGATGGTGGTCTATGTCCCCTACTGGTGCCCTATGGCGGCAACACAACACAGGGAAAGTGGTCATGCCACTTGCGCTACTCAAAACAGCTTTACAACAACTGCACTACCCCGTGCATACCGGGAGAGAGGTCATTGCAGCCCGCATTGGAGAATCATGGTTCTGCCTTGACCTAACGGCCATGTAGCAAACTTTATTAGCAATTGCTTGATGTGTCAGCAGTTTACTGCTGGCCACACACTGAGAATAATAACAGGAACTATATCCAGACCCCTAGGCCCATTCCTGCACCTCCACGTGAGTATGTTGACATGACCCAGATATGTCAAGGATACCACTACATGATTGTGGTGGTCTACCCCTTCTTCAGGTGGTTAGAGGACGGGCCATGTTCCCATGGTGACGTCCTCAGAGCAAAATTCCTAGTCAGAGAAGTATTCTGAAGATGGGGCGTTTGTGAGGTCCTGCGGTCTGACAACGGACCTCACTTTGCCAATGAACTGTTCCAACATATTACTACCTTGATAGGAATACAACACAAATTCGCCTGTGCGTACCACCCACAAGCAAACAGAATATGTGAACGCCTCAATGGTCTCCTGAAAGAGTGTATTGCAAAAACTCAGTAGCGCACAAAGAAGAACTGGCTTTACTGTCTACCTTTTGCCTTGTTTGAATTATGAAATAAGCCAGGGTCCGACCACCATTTAATGGTGGTGACAGGATGCAGAATGCACCTCCCGTTAGCTCCACTTACAAGGGCTCTGAGGGATTGCCAAAACACAACAGAGGTGTTGGGACAAGAACTATATGATTACATAACTTCACTTGTTTATAGCATTTCTTTCATCTCTCACCAGATACAACTGACAAAGGGAAAGCCAGAAGATGACACGCCAGAGGACAGCAGCAACGCAGACACACAGAAAGATGCACCTATTGGAGTAGGTGACAGGGTGCTCTTACGAAATGTTGTCACACGTTGGAACGTGCCTCGATTCACCGGCCCCCACCTTGTGGATGCAGTGACTGACAGGACAGTAAAATTGCAGGGCAAGTTGGTTTGGAATCACCTGCACGATATCAAGCTCTATAAACCATCGGCCTTACCCCAACCCGCGGCTACAGATATCGACAACACCAATGTTGCATTAACCAACGATCAACAAGACAGCCCAAATACCCCAGACCCTGATGACCCAAAGATAACTGGGCATGCTATGCTCACACGTTCCCAAGTAAGTGAGCCTCCCATGGTCATACTGGTACAGATTGACCAGTGACGAATGCTGCCCCATCCCCAGGACATCCAGTAACCGAAGTAGGAGTAGTCCTCACCCATATCTTCCATATCATATTCCCAACCCACTCCTATAACGTGGAATATACAAATACATATGTTAGCACAGGTTTTAACTTGCCATTCCGCAGGCACAGTTCGTACTACCAAGTACGAGTAACACTGTCTTAACACTTCTCTTTTATAGCACACACAGGGTTCTGCGATTGTTGATGTAAAAGTATTAAAAGGTGTAGGTTTTAGGGAATTACTCTGATGTTGCCTCCTATTGGGCACCCTGAAGGACTTGTTCATGCTATAAGACCCACAGATTGTAGGCCCCGATCACCACAAATGTATTACTACGCATTTCTTGAATACTTAGTACAAACATACCCACAACTGCATTCCCTGTTTTACCCACACTCCGACATCCATTCATTAGGAGAATTTGGGAACAGATGTTTGCATGGGCACTTAATGATTATTTATTATGCAGAGCTTGATCATACTTACAAGTACAAACAATAACTCCTTTTATCGTGATTTTCAGGCAGGCAACTTTATCATCTCATCAGCTGCATTGGCAGTGTAAGTGACAATTAGGAAAATAATAAAAATAGTACTGTTTATTGCGTGGTTACTGTTTTCTACTGGCCTATTACCAACTGCTTCCTGGCAGCTCTTTCTTGCTTTGCATGTCTGTGCTGTATCCCACACTAACTCCCCGACCCAAGCTGCACAGACTGAGATGTCAGGTGGTATAGGCGATACTGCTGAAAATGTAACGAGAGGTAAGCGCAGTGTTGCCACAGACATGAAAGGGGTAGAAACATATCTTACAGACACTGCGCACATAACCAACAACATTTGTTACAAACACATGTCCAAAATTGGCAGGGATACAACTGATGAGAGCTGTTATGTCTGCTCATTGATCCCTTATGCAATGAGCGCCTCCAGGACCTTCGTAGCAACAGAAATACCTGCAGTAACAGCACAATGCCTTATGTACCTAGCCATGTTTCAAACTCAGGCAAGAATCCAAGGGAAGACTGCCACCTTAAGATGGATGTTCAAGGAGACCTTTCCATATGAGGACAGTTATATTAAGATACTACCCATAATGAACATTTACTGGCAACTCGCTGACAGCCTACAGTACATTACAGAAGGACCAGAAAAGGGAGAAACAAAAACAATAACCTTGAACTACCTACCATGCAAGTGGAGAGCAACAGAGATAGGAGGAGAACCGGGGTGCTGAGAAAGATCACAAATTTTGATCTATGGACAAGTATACACAAATGATGGCTGGGTGGACGGAGTAGTAGGAAGCAAAGCAGTAACATTGGCAAAGGCAGCAGTGAATAAAGTACAAGAAGAAAATGACAACTGCCTCAAGGAGTGGGACAAAAGCGCAAGATTAGTGATGTGGGTAGAGAACGAAGCAGGACCCGTACCAATAATCCCACTAACTACGCTGGCTCTCCGCTTCCAAAACAATTGTGAAGAAGAGGTGGGAGAAAACGTTTTGTGCAAAAGAACAGAAACAATACCAGAGATGGGAGTAAGGACAATTGTCCTAATGGACCACTATTGGGCTTGTGGAGCAAAGGTCTAAGACAAGCTGCCTCCAAATTGGGAGGGGGAGAGTATGCTCCCAGGCGCATGTGAACATGCCCTCTCTAGTGGTGCCACGGAAAGACCTTCAACTAGATGAATTCCCTAAAATGCAATACAATAAAAGGAAGAGGAGATCACTAACCCCCGCATCCAACAAACCAGAAGAAGCTGGCGAACATCGAAAGCTCAGCAGGGTAAAGAGAGAAGGAAACTACTTGTGGGGATGTTCTGAATCAGCACTAGATGAAATACCAGCCTCCCACGGACTATACAGGAGAACACAAACGTTCTTTGCATCCCTATTTCCTGGAGAACAAGCGTATGCCAATGCCGAATGGCTGCAAACTGCCTGCTGGGAACTTATGGTCACCATCATTTCAATGGTGAACGGGTTCAACGCAATAAAAGAAGAGCTCAGAGCGATAAGGTTGGTGGCACTCCAGAACAGATATGTCCTAGACCTCCTCACAGCGATGGAAGGAGGAGTTTGTGCAAAAATAGGATGTTTTTGGTGCACGTTTACCCCTGCCAACGATGAAGATAACGGAACACTATCAGACGCAGTCACCCAGTTGGCCCACATGCATGCAAACATGGAAGCAGAAGCAAGGGGGACGGGAAAGGACAAAAGCTGGTTTGCATACCTCTGGTCATGGATGCCTTCCTGGCTGGAGATAGCCTAAAGGTACTGGCTGGAGGACTGATTTTGGGAACAGCATCTCTGCTCGGAATAAAGATGTGCATTGCAAGATGTCAGAAGACAGCATAGGAAGTAATAGAAAAACAACTACTTATGTAACTAGAAAAAGGGGAGCAAATAGATGACATTATCATGGAAAGAGAGAGGCTGGGACAACAGATAGCAGCATCTGACGTATTCCCACCTGGAATAAAGGTAGAAAACTCTTGCAACCCAAAGAAGTACGTTGGGAAGTGAGTATACTGCAAGCCTGAAGGAAGTTGCATCTACATGTACTGGTCATTTGAAGACCATGCCAATTTCTATGGACATCTAGCAGGAATAACAAAAGTGTGGCGTCTGATAGACGACGGAGGAGATAATGGTGGTGTGATCGACAAGTCGACCAGAGGGGGGACTGAAGTGGGAAAATCAGAACGTGCCCTCCGTCCCGGAAGACCCTTCAACAGGAAGAAGAATCTGCGACAATATGGTCGTCGGTCATATGAACTTGCATCCATTCCCACTGCTCCCACAATGGATAATTATCACAAAAGATACCCTCCCAGTAGACCCTAGAATCCAGCAGTAGTGCAAATCTTACCCAGAGTAAACGAGGAGACACAAGACAGAGCTGGAGAAGGTTACATGGACAGACTCGACTAAGCACTAAGAAACCAAGCCACTTGTTGTTAGAGACACCATGACGACTTTGCTACATTAGACATGAAGCACACGTGCTATTCGCACACCCTGGACACACACATTCAACTACACGAAGAACACAGGTATACAGCTCTATAGTTAGAGGACATTGACATATACATTCTGTCTGCACGTTAATTATTTTGCCATTAGGCCTGCTACAGCATCGCGGTAACGCAAGAAGCAAGAAGAGTTTGTGTAAAGGCTTGCTGACACTCATATGCAAATAATCCCATTGTGCAGCAGGAGCACTCAAGAGACCTGACAGCCATAACGCACTAACCTACCGACTATAAGAAGTGTACGGTAGAAGCCAGACTACGGTTTAGGAAATCTAGCAGGCCGCAATCGGCTTAGGAAGGGAACTTCAAGCCTCTCAGAATTATGTGTACCCGAACCACCATGGCAGGAGCAAAGCCACCATCAAGGTCACAATGTTGTAAATGACATTCCTCACTCTAAACCAAAGTAACACCGGCTGCAGGAAAGATGCGCTCTCCAACAAAATACAGAATAATTCAGAGCTCCTGGGCTCACAGATGTGATCTCCAAGCACGTGATCTGGCCGAGCTAAGGGGCTGCCAAGATTGGGGCCTGAGAAGAGTACCTTGTTCCGCCGTCCAGACAATAGCTGCAGCAAAGTTGTTACAGTCACTTTACAGTTCTACGTTGGGAACCAGAGCACGCTCATTGCAGCTATGGGCAACATACCGTCATGATGCTGACACATAGTTGCACCTTGCAGATACATAATTGCACAAGGCACCATTCACAGGGGTCCCACAGGCTGCAAACAGAGTTTGCCCCAGGTTTGGGGACTTGCGGCTCATCTAATCACAAACACGGACCCTAGGGCTTGACAGTGGGGGGTCACTGATCAATCATGGGGCTTTCTCACTGTAACAACTTCAGTGTAACAACTTTTTGGGATGGCCAAACATACCACCTGACACTACATCATCCAATAACAAACCACCTCCATAGGTTTCTATATGGGATCTACTACTCAACAGCCTATCCTGAGTGAAGATAAGTTTTTGAGACGGTTCCCGAGAGTGACACCAATCGTGATGTCAGATGCCATCAAAACTGGCCTGCAAGCAAGGGTCCATTGAGAGATGCGTGGACGTTCTTCCATATATGTGGTCCCTGTGGTGCTTTGGCTATAATAAACCGCAGTAATTCCTTGCCTCTTGTGTGGACCTGGCATTCTTGATTGGGCAAAGGGAAGGAGTTAGACCTTCCACGATTTCGCACCTGCGGGTTTCCAGAGCGGCTCGGCCGGACCGGGGGTCTGGCCCTAACAAGTAGGTCACATCAGAACACAGAAAACTTTTACAGATCTATTGCATTCCCACCTAGAATAGTCTTTATATCATAAAACAAGGAATCTTTTATTGGATTTAAAGTCTTATAATACAAGGATAAAAATGTCCAATGAGCCTTACAGGTTTTTTGTATTCATTGTGTATTTATTAAACGCCTATAGAGCATATGGTATTTCAAGGCACGACTAGATAAAAGTGGGGGGGGAGATGAAGAATCACAAAAACAGTCCTACTAGGCCTTGTGTCATTCTGATCGAGCAAGTGCAACAGCAAGAAGTGCAGGGGAGTCGGGGTGGCCAGAGTGAAATGCGCTAATGCTAAGGTGGGAAGGGAAGATTGGAGAGCATGCAAGCTCTGAGAAGGAGGGGGGCTTGGCTAGGCGAGTGCTAAGGGGAGGCCAGGTGGACAAGTGTCAGGGAAAAGCAGGGAGTGCAGGAAGTGAGGGTCCACATGCTAAGTGCGAGGACAGGGATGGATTGGACTCCGTGGGAGTTTAGGCCCCACCACGCTAGTAGAGGGAGAGGGAGCCTGGTAGGGCAAGTGCAAGCCAACCTCATATAGAATTGCGGCCAGAGATATAGAGTTCAGCACCCTAAGGACTCCCTGCCAAACAATTCCTTCCAGATAGGGCAAACCTTCCACCGTCCTAATTTTCAACACCTCAATACGATATACAATTTTATGCGACTATTCTTCCGTCATAAAACTTCAAGATGGATGCGACTGAGAATGTTCCATATCTCGCGTCGACTCGACTGATTCGAGAGGGCGATTACTCTTGTTTTTGGCCATTCATTAATTCATTTTTAATTTTAGGGGTTGAGCAGTTCTAGGAAACCCAAGATAGATAAAGCTATCCACCCTCTCTAGTCACTCTTGACCAATGTGCCATGGGAACTTTGTTTTTTTTCGTTTTTGTGCAGTGCATTACTTTAGTCTTGGAGGAATTTATCATAAGCGAGTAAGAGGAGGCATACTGCGTGAAGGCATTTAGCAAATACTGCAAACCAATCTGGGTGCAATTGAAGATTCTAAAATCGGGCTATCGTCGGGCTATGCCATCATATCTGCCTCAAATAGTGTATTTTAGGGGTGGCAAACATAGCTTGTTCCAAAAAATCCCCAATGGCTGACATACAGAGGTTGAACAGGCGTAACAATCCCCCACTCTGGTTCAATCTCACTTGGACATTTGACTTCATGTAGCCCAATTATTAGGCGAAGAAGCCCCTGCGGAATGCCCAATATTTGCGGCTTTGTCCACAAAAGACCATGATAGGCTGCATCAAATGCTGAGGATCAGTCAATCGTGGCCAGGAAGATGGAATCACTGCTAGTACCAAGCCTCACTAACACATTCCAGAATGAATCCATTCAAAGACTTAACTAAGGCCTTATGGAATCCGGTCTTCCACTTCTTGATTCTGCCTGATTCCCATTGCCAAACATCCAGATGCTCCAACCGCAAGGCTGCAAAGACCTTGCTGTCAGCATCAAGTATGGCAATGGGTCGATAACACAGGGCACATAGTTAAATCCATTTTTGGAACCAGGAAGTACACTGAATAGATACCCTTGTTAAAGGAATGGTTCGGTCAAAAAATGTTATTGCCCCTACGGGTCGGCCATGTGTTTTTAAGCCTAAGTCGCTCGATTTTAGAAAAATTTCCTATGGACCTTACCCGAGTTTTCGTCCATTAAACACACGTGAAAACAGGCACCAGGGAGCTGCCATTTTGTGATAATCCTATAATTTCCCCCATCGCCCTGGCTGACCTGCTTTTGCGGCACTAAATCATATCCCCCACCCCTGAGCCTGACATTATCAAAACATTCATATTCCCCGCCTCTCTCCGTGACGTTACTGTGCTGCGTAGGCAAACGCGCCCAGTCGTCTACGCGACTTCACACAGAACCCGGAAACCAACACAGATCAGCTCACAACACAGCGCGCCACAATTCGGAATATGAAACTGTACTTTAAATCAAACAGCAACACAGTAAATTTGGTAAACTACATTTATTTGACATTAAATGTTTATAGAATATTCAGCAATTGACATATGAACTCCGACAGTCATTTATTTTCTTTTATCTCTATCCGCAAATCCTTAAAATGTTATCGTGAGTCACGCGCTGTTCCTTTATGGTAAACAGGGTGTTGGTTTTCGTTCAAAGAGGCACTTTTGTCGTACGTTGAACGGCAAGGTTGTTCCATCAAGTAAGCACTAGGCCAGCGTAAAGGTTGATATGTTGCTTCTAGCCGCTAGTACCGCGTAAGGGCATATGGGCCCTTGGCGATCGTCCCATAAGATCATCAGCAGAATTAAGCTGCAGCTGGCGGTTGAAGAAACCGTCTGCCGGTGTCTGAAACTGGTGGCATGGGCAAAACGGGAGTATGTACCTATTTTGAAAACATAAAATGTATAATTAGTCTAGCCAGCTGATCTTTATTAATATTATTCATTTCATTTATTACGGCCGAGCTGAAACTATTTGCTTTCAAGTATAGTGCAATGGAGTATGTTCGGCTCTAAAATCAATGCGAAAACTAACTAAATAAATCGAGGTTGGTACACAATGAGAAACAACTTTTTGGCTACATGCGTGTGGAATGTGGACCTGTATGCCCATGTGCCCGCTACAAGGACGATCCCACAAACCTTTTCAAAGCTCTTCATTTATTCATTCATTTATTCATGCATCCATTCATTAATTCATCATTCCGGTATAAAAGCGTCTAAAGAGTTACTTACATTATATTTGCAATTTCCATTGTGTCTCTGCGTAATGCAGTCCGTAAATCCCACTGTGCTCTTGACAACGATTTTTCGTATACTGAACTAACATGAAACTCGGTCTAGTTTAAGAATTTTCTGCCTTATCGTCTCAAACGTTATTGCATCGCCCAGCCCCCCCCCTTCAAATGAAGTTCTTTCAGCATGGTCCCTGTCTCTCAAGTTCAAAAAACAATAGAACCTTATACTGCCAGTGCGAGTTGTGGGCCTCTTCAGGGCGCGAGCTGAAAATCAAAGCCGCTGACCGTCACTAGAAATTAGCATATATTCTTTCTTTGCAACATCCCGTAGTAAAGCCATCTGTGAGAACTTGAAGTTTCGATTCCATCTATGTAGTGCGCCTCAATGTGCAAATGCGATCTGGCTTCTCTCTCATCTGCAACGGCTCGCTTGGCGCGTTCTAAGGCCCCAATTTTGTCCTCGTTGTCTGCAAGCTTTGAAGCCCCAAAGAACCATAACTATTGAGACTTTTAATTTTTTGGGGAAGGTCAGGTGAAAGTATAAAGTACCCGAGCAGTTGATTTGAAAGTGAGATTTATTGTTTGTTTGTTTTATTATTTGCAATACGCAAGCCTCCCCTCGGTTAACAGTGCCTTTATAAGAGATTGCGAAAATTAGTTACATCAACAAAAATATATACATACACAAATAGACAAGGTCAGCAATATGAGGTGAATAGAGAGATAATTCAAAGATGACACCCAGGTAGTTCGGCACCCAGGATGGTGAAGGTAGGGGTTAGGGTTAGCGTACTTTGTATGCACACTGTACAATAAAATGTATTTACAAAAAGACAATCGTATTACAATTATTTAAACCGGGATTTGTACTTCACAACCAGCTCTCCTTTGGGTGGACATGGCACAGTGGCAATGTTGGGTGGCAATGGATCAGTGCTCTGCACAGAAACGTTCAAGATTCCATATCTGTGCTTCTCTAATACAGCAACAATAAGGCTTTTGACAAAGTCGAACTCCATTTCCTCATAGACTGGTTTGATCACCCATTGCTTACTTCTTTTTGAAAAGGCCTTAGTGTAGCGAGGCATCCTTACATTACCCTTAGTCCTAGATTGTTCACGGCCGAGATTCTCGTTATGGGCCAAGACGGCAAGTAGAGTCCTATGTCTCATGCCCTGTATGTTGAAATGCAAGCGCTTTGGCCTGTACTTTAGGCACATATTGTGGAACACCTCCAAACCTCCTGTGTGACAGAATTCTGTCAGTCCCCTCAAATCTCTTGACAGAGTTTTATCGAAAACATCTTCTCAATGGCTTTGTGTGTTGGTGAAGATGGATTCAACCACTTCTTATTCCGTGCATCCACTGGGGATAAAGGGCCATGTTCACATTGGTGGAAATGTAGGTTTTCTGACCAGCGGTGCACGTTGGTACAGTGGTGCATCAGGGACCGCCATTTTTCAAGTAGTATTTCCACTGACCCTTCACAAGTTTTGGAGCTCCACCAAAGATGGTTGCTGATAGACTGGGACCACTCTGAAATACTTTCCAAACCTTTTTTTTCCCCCTGCAGCCGAGATTTTCTTATTGATTGATTTAGCAAGATGCCATACATCAAATTGATGTTTAATATGTGGGAACTGCTCTCTCATTATGTTGGCAATTGAAACGTGTCTGTCCGTGGCTATGAGGTCGATGTGCATTCCCCTCGATTGTAGATATTCCACTGATTTTATAAATCCTAGTTTCTCCATGGCCACTGAGGATGTACATTGTGTTACCTGGACGACCACCAAACTCACAATTTTCTTACCATCCATGTCCACTGTCTGTGTATGTATAGTTCGTAGACCCACGGGTAACTAGAGGACAGATTGGAAAAGGGATGTTCAGGTTAAACACAAAATAAAGTATAGTACAATTGACTGGAAAAAAACATAAAATAGTCCCCAGCACAAAAAAGTTTCTAAAGTTATGAACGGTTTGTAACTAACCTTATTTTGGTTTCTTTTCTTTACAACTTTTTTGACTCGACCTTCAACGTCTGCACGCTGTTGCTCTGATACGTATCCACATGTCTCCCCTTCCTCTTGCGCTGCAACGACTATATTTTCTGTATCCGCATAGACAGCACGGAATGAGGCTCCATCAACTCCCTGAAACATAGTATTTTCATTACTGTGTATCAAAATATTGTTAGCGTAAAACGCACGTGAGGACGAACACACATGGACATCTCAATAGCCAAACACGATTTAAACATTGTGTGGAACAATCAAACGACAAGTATTCGAGCTCTGATGACCTAGTTCTATGGCGATGTCAGTATACATACCTTTGGCTCTACATGGACTGTCACAAATGATTGTATTGAAGAGGAGGCATCAGCAACTCCCTGAAAAAACAGTACTTGCGTTAGTATGGTTTTCAATATCGTAAACATAACACGCACTTGGGGTCGACGGCACTTCCGAAAGCTGTTGCGCCGATTCGTATCCGCATGGTCCCGCTTCCACCGGAATTACTTGAATGTCAGGCTCCGCATCAAGTGCGTGGGTTGCCGATTCAACAACAGCCTGAAACATAGTATTTGCATTAGTAAGGATTACAATATTGAAAACACAACACACGCTTGGGGTCGACCGCACAGGTACATATCACCGGCTAACCACAAATGAAACATGGTGTAGAACAATCAAACGACAAGTGTTCCAGTCCTGATGATCACGGTCAGTTGAGCTGTCAGTATCCATACCTCGGGCTGCCCAAGAACATCTAGGGCTGTTGTCAATGTGGTGGATGCTTCAGCATCTCCCTGAAAGACAGTACTTGCATTAGTATGGATAACACTAATTATAACTGAAAACAAACACCAGGGGACGACAACTAAGGTGTATATCAATTGGAAAGCACTAACCAAACAATTGGTAAAATAATCACACGATACATACAAACTATTACTTGACATGCATAAAACAAGTCTGTAGCGGAATAGCCAAGTATGATTACCTGATACGCGCTAGAAGTGGTTGATAACTGCGAGCACGTGACGGAAGTAGAATGTTCTTGCTTCAGATTCAAGGGGAAGTCAAGAAGTTGTAGAGGTAAATTATTGTTTGATAATGAAATGCCAATATTTAAAATTGCCAGGTAAGGAGACAGAATACTTGAGTAAAGCGCAATATAGCACAGTTCCCTGTGCCCATATATAGATTTGGTTTGTGGGTTATGAAATCTAAAAATAATATACTGATAAATGTCATTATTTAAAAAGCTATACACTCATATCAATGTCGAAAGTATTACAAATTGGAAACAACACCTAAAATATCAATGAATCCATTTGGCTACCTACACACTACTGCAAGGCCTAAAGCTAAAAACGGACACTTGACTCACCAGTGGCGGATTGTGGATGAATAGAGTGGGAATAGCAAATTTTTGTGTCGATCGCCGTTTGTTCTTCTTTGTTACCCAAGATGTGGTGTACATGTTCGTGGGAAAGTGCCGGCTGCAGATTCACCCCTCTTGTCCTCAAAGACTTGTTGGACTCTACTTTGCAGCTCATCCAGTGGATATCCGCAATGTCTGACCCATTCCCTTATTCGATCAACAGTTTTCGGGAATACATGCATTGTAGTGCCTTCAGATTTAGCATGGGTCTTCGAAGGGCAACCGCTAATCGAACAGGCAGGCATTGTTGAAAATTCTGAAAAGTAAATATCAAGATTATTATAAAACCTTGATGAATAAAAATGTCATAAAAAAGTAAATGAACCATAGCATGCTCAATGCAAGGTTTGTTTTGGTCGCCGGAACTATACCAGTTCATCATGTGCGGCTTAGTATTTGCATAAATTACAGAAATGTCTGTTTTGTCTTGCACGAAAAGGAACCATGGTTACATTATAAACTGGACCCCCGAAGGATGCAATTCGATGACAATTGACACAGATGAAAATAAATAGATCTATTGATAGCATAACAATTGAAACTCAAGTCAATAGCAATGAGACCAATGACCATAGCTATATTGGGTACTGTAATAGCAAATAGATTGAAATGTAAAAATGACCGAAATATGACTAGGATACATGGCCTTACCTTGACCAACAAACAGTTGGATTCAGCAGGCCAAGCAGTATGTTGCAAGAGAACAGGTAGATGGCCACAAACACTGACGAGCTTGCTCGAAGCGGTCACAGATAGCACGGCGATGAGCAGATTAGCATAGATCTCAGTGCTTCTCAGGTAGAAGGTTCAGGAGTTGACTTGCAAAGCAAAAAGATGTTCTCATGAGACATATCAAGTGGTTTATAAAGTATTAGAAACAGGGGTGTGTTTGTGAATGAATGACGTGTGTATGTCGTGGTATTATGTTTATTGCAGGGGGGCGGCCTTCCTCAGGGTAGGCCTGCCTGGAGACACAGGGTCTGAGGAGGCCATGTGAGCGATGGCCCCTGGGCCTGGGATACCTTTTGAAGTGTACATGCTGTTTGGCACCTTGGCCGTTTGCGCCTGTCACAACCCCGCATGCCAGCGCTCATCCCCGGGAGCGAACCGCCTTTGATAGAGGGGGTGGGATGGATGGGCCTGGGGCATGCAGATAAGGCACAGGAAGACTGCTGAATGGAGACACACTTATGTTTATTGCAGGGGGGCGGCCTTCCTCAGGGTAGGCCTGCCTGGAGACACAGGGTCTGAGGAGGCCATGTGAGCGATGGCCCCTGGGCGTGGGATACCTTTTGAAGTGTACATGCTGTTTGGCACCTTGGCCGTTTGCGCCTGTCACAGCCCCCCATGCCAGCGCTCATCCCCGGGTGCGAACCGCCTTTGATAGAGGGGGTGGGATGGATGGGCCTGGGGCGTGCAGATAAGGCACAGGAAGACTGCTGAATGGAGACACACTTATGCGGATTGCAGGGGGGCGGCCTGCCTCAGGGGAGGCCTGCCTGGAGACACAGGGTCTGAGGAGGCCATGTGAGCGATGGCCCCTGGGCGTGGGATACCTTTTGAAGTGTACATGCTGTTTGGCACCTTGGCCGTTTGCGCCCGTCCCTTGCCCTTATGTGATGTTAAAGGACACGGGGCATCCATTTTTGTACCCCCCTTTCCACTCCATTTTGGTGACCAGGCCTCACTGCGATAGTATAACGCGCAGAGCACATGGCCCACAGCCTCGCTCCCACTCTGACTGGAAAACTCCAGAGGTATTTGCAACAGCTAATAAATGTAACACATCACTCTCTGAGATCACGGTCCTGCATGTGAACCGGCTTGAACCATGCACATGGCTCGTTCATCTCCACAAACGTGTCCTTGCCCACGCACCCTCGCCAGTGGAAAGTAACTGCCATTCTGACCCTGTGTCCCTGCAAGGTATTCTCTTCATGTGCCAGACCACTGACCACGCCATGATGGCCACCTAGCAGATCCCCAACTAACATTAGACCCCTACTGCAGTATATCGTTGCCTATCAATAACAAATGCCACATATCAGAGATTCTTGTGAGCACAGACCCACACTTCAAACACTGTATTATAGTGGTCAAGACCCTAGACCTAAGGCCTGTATAATCCAATGTTCATTGATAGTATTGATATATGTGTGACTTTTATAGAGACATAACCGACTGAAAGACTTTGAACAAGTGTTATTTAGTGCATGCATTATTGATAATATATTTGGTTAGCTTAGATAGTGACCACCCCGCTTCACAGCGACCTGAACTTCACCCATTGCGAGCACAGGTGTCTGACGTCCATCCTTGAATGGAGACACACTTGATTGATTTAAAAAATCGAAACAACCGTTGTTAAAATATATGTACTGACCGCTGTCACTCGGGAATGTTTCTCTTATGGCACGAACGGCACAGGCGGGTATCACTCTTCGAACGCGGTGTCCAAGCCTCCTGTGAAGCCACCAGGTAAAGGAACGATAGGCCACCAGCCTGTACCACCTGTGAAAAGGAATGAAACAAACTGTTTTTAAATGACCAAGATAATTTTAATAAAAGTTTGTTGTCAATGACAATTCTTGTAACTAATTGCATTCTGCTCGGACAAATGCATTCTAGACACTGCACACTATTGAACGACTTTCATGCGTTACAATTATATGTATATGTAATTTTGGATATAGCAGAAGACCATGAAATAGTAGTGGCATCACAAGCAGAGTATACTTACTCGTTACTCGGATTACGAGGATGAACAGTTGCGCGAAGTTCGTGCATAAGCACCATCATTATCCTCAACACGGACCGTGTGAGGCAGGCTGCCCTGAAGTCTGGCAGCTCGGTGATGCATTGCGGTCGTGGCTCGCCTTCCGAAATGTAGGCCACGCATCCCGAGTTTTCACAGCAGCAGCAGTTCTCCTCCTCGGTTGGCATTAGCTCGCACCGATTGCATGTGCACCCCGTGGAAACACCGTCCATGTGACTAGGTCCAGTGTCTTCATCCATTGATTCGTCCTGCTAACTGCTGTCCGAAGCCCCATCGTTTTCGCGTGTTTCCCTTTCCTTTTCCAGTAGTTCCTCCTCGGTATACTCGGGCTCGTACATGTATGGCATTATTGTATCCATTTTGTGTTGCACAAACTAAAATAATTGATAGCGGTGGTACTGGTATCTGTCCACACGGGCTACAAGCAACGAAGGTAGCTGACCAGAGCACAGAAATGAGTCACAGAATACTCAAAGTAACACAGAGAGAGGAATGGAATCGAAAAGCTGCTGCTGTGTGTTGTGAAACGGTCTGTTTATACTTATTGAGGAAAGAGGCGTCCTGCCATTTCCATGGCTACACGTCATTAGCTGAAGCGCAGCGAATGTTGACACGAGACGTGCTTTGGCGTTGTGAAATGGGCGGTATGCGTCTGCTGATGACAGGCTCGGGGGCGGGGGATATGATTTAGTGCCGCAAAAGCAGGTCAGCCAGGGCGATGGGGGAAATGATAGGATTATCACAAAATGGCAGCTCCCTGGTGCCTGTTTTCGCGTGCGTTTAATGGACGAAAACTCTGGTAAGGTCCATAGGAAATTTTTCTAAAATCGAGCGACTTAGGCTTAAACACACATGGCCGACCCGTAGGGGCAATAAAAATTTTTGACCGAACCATTCCTTTAACTTTGTGATGTGGAACCGGTTCTATTGCAACTTTCTGTAGAAGAGACTCGATATGTGCTTGTAGAATGTGCTGATGTTCTTGCAATATCGTCCTGTGCCTTGGTGGATGATGTTGGGTTTTTTCTAAGAACTTGCTGTAGTAACCCTTGGACAAAGTCAACAGCACCCACTGGTCTGACGTGATCCCTTCTAATGAGTGTGTGAATAGTGAAATATGAGCCCCTTCGTGGGAGACATAGGAGGGAACCTGAATGGGGGTGTCATTGCTTAGAGGCTGCTGCAGCTCTAACCCTGCCTCGGCCCCTATTGTAACCCTATTGATAAATGGACTGATAAGGATTTGATTGAGAGTTTGGGAAGAATACCATGGTGTTGAAGGTCCCCGACTATAGCTTGCCTATAATGTATGTGGGTATCCCCCACCTTGTTGGCTATAGTGTTTATTAAAAGATTTGCTCTAGAGTTTTAGGGGTCTCATGCACTTCCTTTGCACTAAGAGGATCGACTGCTTTACCAAATAAAACAAATTGGGTTCAAAGGGCATATTTAGCACTGTTGTTTTAGTCCCTAGCTTTGAAACCTGACTGTCGAAACCAAGAATTCCATTTCATAAGGGGACCTTCAGCAATAATGCGACCAGCATGGTCTGCTGCACTTAAGTTTGTCTTAATTATGCAGTTGGCAACTTGTTTGTCCTCAGCTACGGTCTTTTTAATTTGTGACCATAATGGTTCAGGAACAGTATCAAGTTGGTCATTGACACTGTCCCCTAAGGACCTATCGTAGCTGACTAACTAAGTGTTATTGTTAGCGAAGTGTATCTGATCGGCTGCGAAAGTATATACCATCCTGCCTAAATCATATCATTTTTTTGCTTTCTTTTTCAAGATGCTAAAGGAGTGCACACCCCTTTTCTTGTGGTTGTGACCACTAGGTCATGTACAGAGGGTCAGTAGGCGCAGGTTTAAAAGTCTTCTCGATACAGAGACTAAGCTGACAGGCTCCTGAAGAACTGGGCAAGATCCAGCTGGGAGCATAGACAGGTAGAGGTAGTTGTCCCTCTTTGGGCAGCATCGGTTTATCTGGTTTGGACTATAGCAAGTTTCAGTTAAGGATCTCGTAGCAGTGACAGAAAGAGGAACAAAATGGAGTGTCACAGGCATTTATGTGGGGCAGCATACCCTGATTGGAGGGCGAAGTCACGTGTGAAGAGTTGGAACATTCTAGTTACATGTTTAAAAGACTATCCTTCAGAAAGGAAGTGCTTTATTGTTAGTGTTTTTTAAACTTGTTGGTTTTGCTGCACGAGTGGTAAATAAAGAGAGCAGACTCTTGGGTATGATCTGTCTTTGTATTACTCGATGGAAGATGCAACATGTTTTGTTGAACATCATGCCCCATCGACTCAAAGTGATGCCGGTACAGATTTACGAGACACTCAGCTTGCAAGTATGCATGAAAAAATATGAATACAATCAGAATCAGTTGCACAAATTGTAACGAGTCTTGCCTGGCTGGAACCTCTAATGAAAACACTAATTGGCGATCTGCCAGACAAGGAAAAGTCATAAAATAACGTACTGGTGATAAACTCATGGAATTGCTGTGGGTTTAAGAATCTAAAACTATGGTTTCAGCAGATCCAATATGATAATTTACCGGCTGTAATCATAGTGCAAGAAACCATGGCACTTCAGAACATTTATTTAGAAGGCTATACGGCCTTCTGTGCCCATGCTGTGAAAGGTACATTTGGGCGTCCATACGGGGGGGCTGGCTATATTTGTGAAACACTGTTATAGTGTTAAGACTCGTCAAGTGTATACTTTCACAGACATTCTTGCCATTGAACTTTCCTCAAGTGCTCAAATGTATTCATATATGCTAATCATTTCAATATACTGGAATCTGACTGTAATGCCGGTTGACAGCATGATTGACAAATTAAATAATGTTATTACAGATGCTGTTGTTAACTTTCCAAACATGCAGATCATCAAAGGTGGTGATTTTAATTCAAATCTCATTACAACGACTGTCGGACCTGAAATATCAAATTATCTATGTGCTATATGCGCATATGAAAGAGGTCAGTTATGGTTAGATTGCTTTGAACAGTGGGACATGCAAGTAATACCTTTTGCCCTCAAAGCGCCATTGCATACATGGTCTCGTGGATCTAAAACCTCCACGATTGACTACATTGTGATTTCTGGCCCCCTAGCTAATACGGCAATCGTATGTTATATCATATATTCCCATCTCAGTGATCCATGGCATTTTGGAATGTTGTCTTGAATGTAATCTTCCAGTATATAACTCTATACCTACCTTGACTTTATTAGAAGAAGATCGGAAGGCAATATCCATTAGATGGAACACTAGCCTATATTGGCAATTGAACTACCTAGTGAATAGAGACATGGTTAAAACAAATGCTCAAATGATGTCTACATGTGATCTTAAGGCTTGTGAAATAAAGAATGATATTATGATACGGGGACATGTTGAAGCGCTAGCAAAGCAAAAACTATCTGAACAACCGAATACTTACAGTGGTACCTACAATGCCGCAATTGCCCTTAGGAAAAAACAAAAAAATAGCGAAATACGAAATCTGCTGAAGTATGCTGACGGCTGTATTTTATATCCCAATGAAAAAAGAAGAATTCTGATAAAGTACAAAAATGATCTTAAACCACTGAAGTTCGACAAATATATCAAAGCCAATCAAAAAATGATTCACAATCTCATGGATAAAAACACTAGAGAAGTTTGGGCGACATTGAAAGATCCGCTATCGTAAGGTATCCCCACATTTTGTTCGGCTGTGAGCGGCAAAGATTGGATTGATTTATATCAGAAAAAATATGACCTGCCACAGAAATTCAGTAATTCCAAAACTGTAGTCTCTATGACAGAGCTGCCAACACAATGTCCATGGGGCTTAGATGATATTGTACAGATTATAATAAAATTGAAATCCTCTAAGGCTGCTGGGCCGGGTGGCATCCCTCCGTGCGTCATAAAAGATGACCCGAAGCTATGGGCAGCGATTATACTAAGGCGCTTGGAATGTGTATTTCAATCCAAAACTGTACCATCATCATGGCTATCTGCCCTTGTAATACCAATACATAAAAAAGGTCCTCTAAATGACCCGGATAACTTTAGACCTATAGCCCTGATTGATGTATCCGCAAAGATCTTTGCTGCGTTAATTCTAAGACACCTAAATGACTTCATTGCCAAACAGAACATTTTTTCATGATACCAAACAGGTTTTCGTAAAGGAATGGGGACGCAGTTAAATGCTACCATGTTAACACATGTTATAAAACTTACTAGGCAGAAAGATCATGGTCCGATCTATATGGCCCTCTTGGACATATCTGGGGCATTTGATTCAGTGATAAGACATCTATTATGGCAAAGAATGCAAGTACTATCGATACCATCATATCTTATAGCAATGATAGTACTACTACACACCAATACAAATTACAGGATAAAACTTGACAATAATGGAACCCTGACTACTGCGATCCCCACCCACATAGGAGTAAAACAGGGATGTAACCTAGCGGCTACTCTCTTCAACCTGTATCTAACTGAAATAGGTAGCCTATGGCCAAGTAGCAATTCCTTTGCAGTCAAAATGGGTGAACTGCGCTTAGATTGGTTAGCATTTGCTGACGATCTTATATTATTCGATCTAACACCGTTTGGTCGGCAAAACAAACTGGTTTCCCTAATTGACTTCTGTGAGAAAGATTACCTGAAGCTGAATTTTAAAAAAATCGAATATCTTGATCTTCACAAATAGGAGAAAACTAATTTGTTATCAATGGAACATCAAAGGGATGATCATTCCACGAGCACTGGGTATGATATACTTAGGGTACAATTTAACCAACTCGGATTCCATCGACAAATGGCAGATAGAAATTACAACTAAATCCTTGCCATTGATCGCACAAATGAAACTAATATACTTAAAGGTTTGTCAATTCTCACTGATTCTGTTGATCGAATTTTACACTCTCAAAGTTGAAGCCATTATTATTTATGGCTTAGATTTGTGTTCTCTTGGAATTGGCTTATCCTTGAATAAAATCCAAGGCAAAATATGGAAAAAGGTATTGCATCTATCGCCATCTTTACCAAACGCCATAATTATTCACGAACTGGGGCTTACTTCTCTTGCTACGAAATATATATGGCGGAAAATGGCTAGCTGTGCAGAAATATTAGACCCTGCGCCAAATTCGTTATATGAAGATCTGCGAAAAATGCTAACACAGGGTTATCCAAAATATGTTCATGTTGCTGGTCAATGGTGCATAAACACCCTAGAAATGATTGCAATGGGTAATGATGACCTAATTAAATGGCCACAACTCGTGAAGAAGAAATTACTGCAATATGACTGTGCACTCACATTTGATAAAACTGGGGCTTATACAGCGTATAAGGAATACGCAAAATTCCGACACAAACAAAAACCATTGCTCCCCTATTCTCATACATGTGCTTTAAATTTAACCTAATACCTACATTAGAGCGTACAAAAAACTGGGTGGGTAGTGCTCTACTATCTGAAGATTGTAGATTTTGTAAAACCCAGACACACGAATCGTTGAAACATCTTGTGTTATATTGTGCGCATTTTTCAAAGGAAAGGTTAAAATACATTGGGAAATATGTGGATGAACCTGTTACTTACAAACTGGAACTGTTGCGGACACAATGTATGTGGGGATATAGACAATAGCTGATTATTGATTTATGTCATCTTCTATCTGTGATTGATTTGAACATTGGAAACCTCAAAATCTGAATTGGCTACAATGAATGTATATGAAGTGAACAAATGAATTAATAGGTCTTTGTCTTCGATATTGTTATTTTTAAGTGGCACTGCTATTATTCTGACTTATGTTCATATGATGTATTTCGTTGTTTTTTACGTTATTGTCTTTGCTGTTTTTGTTGTCTTTTATTTATTTAATTTTTTATCTTCTCTTCTTTTCATCTGTATCTTTTTATAAACTGTTTTTAAATTGTGTTGTAAAGATATTTTATATCGTAAAACAACAATAAAAAAAATAAAGAGAGCAGAGTATAATACTTTGCCTCTGTGTCTTTAATAGAATTATGACTTTCCTGCATGTTAGTCTGGAAAATCTAAATTTTCTCCACCTGGATGCATTTACCTCCACCTAAAATATGGTCGTAAATGCACCCTTTTCTGGAGCAATTGCCACACATCTTTGCAGGTATTTTAACTTGTAATATGACATTTTTTTGGTAGTTCCTCTGATGGTCATTTTTCTGGTAATGACGGTCATTTGTTGGAGGTAGTTCGTCCATCAGTAAATTCCATCGGTAGAAATGCCTCCAAAATTGGGCAACTCTGAATTTGGCAGTACTCAGTAAAGGTGTCGGTAATACCGTTCCAGCAACTTTTTTTCTGCTACCACCGTGCCGGAAATTAGTGCCTGTCAAGAGAGCACCAAAATAGCATTTGTTGTGATATACAGGATATTTCATTAACAGAGTTTATACAAGCTCCGCCTTGCTGTGCCCGAGAAGGTCATGAAGTCAGTTTTCTCTTTGACTAGTGGGCAATGGACATACTTTTTTTCTACCAGTCAACGGTTAAAATGTGACGTGGTTTCTGTACTATTACAATTGACTTAGTAGTTTTTTTTTACATTTTATTTTATGAACTGCGCGTGTGCAATAAAATCTTCAAATCTTTAAATATATCATTCTGTCCGATCATCCGATCAAAGTGAGCAAGCAGAGGCAGCCATGTTCAGAAAAGGATGATAAACATAACTCTCGTGGTGAGACTTTACATTCATGTATTAATGAATTCTTTTTTTAGTCAGAGAGGCTAAACAACCAGGCCGGTAGACAAGTGTTCGTTCTAGCTGAGAAAAGAAACTGAGATTTGGGAGAGAGCGTCCCAGGCCATGCCAGCAGCGGCGGCGGCGGCGGCGGCGGCGTGTTACCTTAACAACGACTCGGCAACAGCGCGCCCTCGCACGCCGCCTCTAGCTCCTCTGCCTGCCGACGCCGGGCAGTACTACCGGAAACGTCTTGGGGGGCACGAAGAAGAAAGCTACGATTAAGCACACGGTAAGGGAAAGCCAAGTGCACTGCGTCTGGTGGACTCTTTTCCGTGGCGGCGAAGCACGCTAGGCTTGCTCAAGCAAGGTGTTTCCAGTTACAGTGGACGCGCAGGGTAACTGGTAAGCAGCGATATAGGGGGCCTCGTCACCCAATCCCCTCTCTCGTTACTTGTTAGTGCTTGTCTTGTTACCCCACACATTCCCCTTATTTCAAGTGCACATTTAACACTGAAAATCACAACGCCGCGTAACAGTTCACAGTTGATCTTATCTCGCTCTCCAACACCGCCCCACCCACCTCTGCCCAGCTTTAAATACAATCCCCCCCCTCCACACGCGATTAAACAAGTGGATTCTGTGTATAGAATAAGCCAGCCCTTCTTGTTTTTGCTAACAGTCACGTTCCCAGAACACTAGTTTCGTTTAACAGGGAATGTTTTCTTTAAAATGGAACTCGCGTTTGTGATAGTACTGTTTTCGCACAGTTGGGACGAGGAATCGTTATGTTAATTTACAAATGTGTTAACTGCATTCTCCGTCCCGCAAAATCATACAGAATGAGAGGGAGAAGCTATACGTAATATGCCCGCTTGTAAATAATCACCACTGTTTCCTCACCATAGCCATGCAGAATAGTTTGAATTCCTGGTTTGGTATTTACAATGGCGATTACCCCTGCTAATAGCTCAGGGAGTCTTGATTATATTAAATTATATTAAAGACACGGAGGCGAGCCTTATGCTTCATATTTATTCCTGTCTCCAGCAATTACAATAAAACTTTGTAACTTTCCAGATGGGAAAACACATTTTGTATTTTCTTGGAATAAACTTAATTTCCCTTAGTTTGTCTTTCTGTACTCCATCATGCCCTATGCACATAACCAAAACTCTGAACTTGTCCAAATACGGTGCCTCCTCTCTCATCTGCTCTGCTGTGCTTGGTCTCTGCATATGTCTGCTGGGCTTTGCCGCTCCATCAGCCTGTGCTTTCACTACCCTGACTCAGTTGTTCTTCTGGTCATCTCCTACCGAAAACATAAAGAGCACATTAGGGCGGCATATACACAACCCTTTTCCAAGAGAAAAATCCATCATAAACATAATCATAGATATTGACAATAACTCTCCTGTGTATCTAGGGCGGGAAAGTAAAGCTTGCCTCCTTGTCTTTAATGGAATCAAGACTCCCTGCGCCATTAGGAGGGGTAATCTTCATTCTATGTCAAGACCTGAGGCGAGCATTATGCTTGTTCAAAGCTTGTCACTACTCTCACTGCTACTGATTGCACAGGCTTGAAATAGAATGTTCTAAACGTATTGTCGCTGGCCCAGGTGGCCGCTTGCAGAATATCTTGCAACTTCGTGCCTTTTGAAGCCATTGCGCCCTCACGGAATGTGCTCCAAATCTAGACATGTCTATCCCTGCTAATGGCATCACCTTGCGCAGCCATCTCGCTATGGTGGCTGTTGCGACTGCTTTGTGAGGCTTCCTGCATGCTATAAGCAATTGTGTTGTCCGCATTGGTCTCATCTCCACTGTCCTATACTCGTATTTCTTTATGCAGGCAGCTACGCACCACTTAAGGTGACCACTTGAGGTGATCGTGCAGGTAAGGGTAAACTATTGACTTGGAACCGGTCTTCGTTCACCTGACTACCGTAAAGGTAATTCTTTTAGTCCGTATGCTTTTCTGTTCACGTCCAGCGCTCTGAAGTCCGCTACTCTCCTACCGGAGACTAGACATAAAAGCATCGCTAGTTTCCCTGACGGTTGTTTCAACGATGGGTATCTGTTTCCTGGCCAGCTGGTGAGTAGTTTCAGAACTTGGTTCTGGTGGTCTCCTGAATCGTACTCCTCTAATGAGTCGAATGGCCGGGCATTCCCTCGACGGGCAGATGTCCCGCTGATATGGCTGACATGTACACTCCTATCGTCCTGTATGCCTTTCCGCCTTGCAGCAGCTCTGCCGTGAAATTCAAGATCTCCACTAAAGGGGCCAAAACGGGATGAAGATTACTCCCTTTGAACCATCAAGACCATCTGCTCCAAGCTGCGTTGTAGCTCCGTCTCGTGGACGGCGCCCATGATTCCACGATGAGGTGCGCAGCTTATGCCAAAATGCCCGGGAGGTCCCAGCGTCTCCTGCTATCATGCACGCCATTAGTGGGAGAGTCCCTCTCACTCTCAGAGGATGATATGACCCAGCTGGGTCCGTGAGTAGGCTGCAGCTGGGTCTGTGAGTAGGCTGTCTCCTGACGAATCGGTCACCAGTTCCATCATTGTCGGGAAACATACTTGCGACTTCCATATTGGAGTCACTACTATCATCTTCGCTTCCTCTCGGCAGACTTTCGCTAGCACCCCGTTCATCATTATGAATGGTGGGAACAAGTGCGTGGCTCCCATCCAGTCTTGAAGGAAATCGCCTACTCCTGCCGCTGTTGGATCTAACCTCCAGCTGAAATACCTGCTCTTCTGAGCATTAAACTTGGACTCAACTAGGTCCGTGTGGACTGGTTCCCATGGCTTCTCTATCTGTTGGAAAATACTCTTGTCCAGCATCCAGTCGCTGGAGTCTGACAAGTGTCCTGAGTTCCAATTTGCTACTGTATTGAGCGAGCCCGGAAGATATTCTGCTACCTCCGAGGTCCCTGATTCGAGGCAGAAGTGCCAAAAATCCTTGGCTAGCTCCGCCAGCAATCTGGATTTCGTGCCTCCTAAGTGAATGATGTATCTGACCGCTGGTATATTGTCCATCTTCAGCAGAATACACAAGTTCACTTTGCCCTTCATGAAGGCTTTGATTGCGAATGACCCGGCTAGCAGCTCCAGACAGTTTATGTGCATCCTGAGCTCTTCCCCCAGAGCGGGCTCCCCAGCCTGCTCTGCTGGCATCTGACTCTATCACCACATTGGGTCGGTCTCCGAATATGGCCTTCCATTCCAGGCGTCCATATTTTGTAGCCACCATTCCAGTTCTATACTGGATTCTACATCGATGGGTACTGTTTGGTGGTACTTTAGCCCCCGCTGTAGGTGCTTTATTTGTAGTCGTCGTAGAGCCCGATAATGTAGGGGCTCTGGAAATATCGCTTGAATTGATGTGCTAGAAGACACACTACTCTCGCTATCGTCCTCGGGGACACTACTCTCTTTTGTTTGGACATCTTCTTATCTCCCTTTTTATCTCTTAGTTTCCTGGCCGGTAGTTCTAAGGTAGCTGCCTTGGTGTCTATGATGAACCAGAGGAAGCCTATTCTCCTCGTCGGGATCACGTCTGATTTCTCTTGATACACTAAGAAGCCTGGAAGCCTAGTGATGCTAACATCTCCTTCACCCAGCCTGTCTGATACTGCAGCGTCTCTCTGCTGTTTGCCAGCAGCAGGGTATCATCCAGGTAAATAATCATCCTGATCGCTGCCGCTATCGGCTTCGTGAAGGCCCATTGTGCTGAGGCTAGCCCAAACGGCATTGTCGTGAATTGCCAAAATTATCCGTCCCAGTCAAACGCTAGAAAGGGTCAGTATCTCCTTTGGGACTGATATCGTGAGGTAAGCGTCCTTTAGGTCGATCTTCGTGAGCCAGTCGCCCTATCTGAGGATATCTCTGAGCTGGTGAATCCCTTCCATCTTGAAATGGTGATACGTCACCCAGCTGTTCAGCTCTTCCAGATTCATTACGGGTCTTACTTTCTTTCCTGTGCAGCAGGAACATGTTGCTTATGAATCTTGTTGGTGTGCTGCAAGGCTCTATGGCCCTCTTCTACTCTAAGCTTTGCAGTTCTGTATATAAAATCTCTTTCTCTACCTGCGCCGTGTGCATTGGTCAGGGGTGGGGCGGTTGGGTCTGGGTGGGTACCTGTATAAATTCTAGTTGCAACCCTTTTACTGTCTGCAAAACCCAGTTGTCGCTGGAAAGTGCGCGCCAGTTCTCCCTGAAGCGCTGTGTTCTCCCCCCAACTTGCGGGTACGGGTTATTTCTCACCTGTGGGGAAGCTTTGTCCTCTTCCCTGACCTCTTCCTCGTCTTCCTCTCGGAAAGCGCCCTCTCGTGGGGAAGAAAGCATTTGGCTGCTTGTTGTCCCGGTAGTGGGCCCTGTTATTTTGAGGCCTTCTTGTGGCTTGATAGCGACCGCTCGCTCTGCCTTGATACCGACCGGTCAAGGAGAAAACTCTCGCTGGGAATATCTTCTTTATAGATGCTTGGGCCTTCTCTAGGGAGGTGTAGGTGCCTACAAATCTCCTTTCCTAACTTCTCCCTGAACGGGAGTCCCTTAGCTGCCTCTTCCCCCCCTCATAGGAGGCTAGTTCTCCTAGCTTGGGGTCAATCTTTAGGGGGAGGCCTCCCCTGCGCTCTGAAGATATGGCACAGTTTGCGTTGCCTAAGAGGCAGACCACCCTTTGTGCCCAGTTAGCTAGTATGTCTGGGTCCACCTCTTCGCTGGTGTCTCGGTACCGCTCAGCCAGGTCCATAATCTTGGCCAAGGGCCCTGCTATATCGAATACATTTTCTTGGCAGCTTCTCCACGGGGGTCTCTGTAGACCTTTTGACACGAAGGCCAGCATCATCTGGTATAGTTCTGGCGCCTCTGCCACCTTTCCCGGCAGCTCTAGCTTTGGACGTTCGGGCCGCATGCGCTGCCTCGCTTCCCTTTCGAGAGCCTTGCGCAGCCTCTGCGTCGTATTTCGTGGTGAGGGCAGCCAGTCTGACGATTTTGGGTTTCTGATATTCTCTGGCTCAAACATGTCTGCCACCTCATCGTTTTCCTCTTATTCTCCTTCCTTAGCTGTTTCTTGGGAGGCGGTTGTATATCGTCCTCATCGGCCCTGTCGTCCTCTTCTTGCAAGGATGGTAGGGTCTCTGTGGGCTCTTCCTCTTGAGCCTCATTGCCCATATTTTCATCCCCTGGGTAGGGGTTAGTGAGGCTTGGCACTCTGACTTGCGCATGAATGCGTCCCTTAGTTTCATGAAGGCGTTGGTAGCCTCTTGAGCCTCATCATCTGCCCCATCTGGTTGACCCGGGGGTCAGAAGAGGTTTCCCTCTTCCAGGTCTTGTTACACCCCTGAGGGCCCTCTGGCATGGCCCGTGTGGACATGCTTTCTTTAGTGTTGGTGCTTATGCTCTTCTGGTTAAGAATGTCTTGATGGTCGACAGCCTCTCTTGCAGGGGTCTCAGCCCCTGAGCCACTGCTTCTACCAGACTTCCCTAAAACTATCGGCCAGGTCCTCCTTCTGTTCCTCCTCACTCCATTCAAATTCTGCCATAGTATGTACCTGTCTCCAGGTGGTGTGGCACATCGACTCTCTCACTGTGTTCTCAGTGTGGCTGCACCAGATTTACTCCTGAATGTGCAGGCTTCAGTATTTGACTCTGAGCTGTCTGGGCCCTGCAGCACTAGTTTTGCTGCCAATCAATGTATCGGTTTAGATGCTCGTAAAGAATGCTGTCTGATTATTTATGCAACCCCCTCCCCGCCTCAGGGGGATTGCACCGAGTGTTTGGCGTGTGCGGATTCACTGTGTTGTCGCTGAATTCTTTATGACATGTGCTCTTTGGCGCTTTGTGTAGTTCTATTCCGAACCTCGTGGAGGAAGCTCCTCCCTTCCAAAGGTGGGGGGCTCTTGCTCCTCGGCTCTGATCCGTTCTCCTGGTGCGCTTTGGATCTCTTCGGGCGGTGCAGCCTCACTTTGCGGAGGGTGGGAGCCGCTGCGCCCTCTCGCTCCGCCTTCCCTATGAAGGGGGCTGGAGCGTCTTTTGACGGATCTCGTGATATGACGTTAATGCGGAATGGGGCCATCAGCTCGGTCTTCCTGGTACTTCCCAACAGTTATAATTCACTTGCCACTTAATTACTCGCACCCTATTTCTCAGTTATACTTTGCGAGTGCTCTATTGTAATATAAACACATTCAGCAAATGCGCTACACAGCTAAGGGAAAAAGTTGACATATATGCTTATAGAGCAGGAAAGAAGAGGAGATGAGAGGATTATAATTATATAATTTTCACTGTTAGACTTTTGTAAATTACAGCAACATATTCAAATTGCACATAATTTGATGTTATAGTACTTTTATGTGAAACACTTGAAACAAATTTGAAATGTATTTCATTCAAGAGACCTGGCTTACTGCGTGGCAGTTACTCCAATTATACTAACGAGTCAATCAAAGGACCGTTGGAACGTCTGAAATGGGGCTTAATGGGGCTTAATAGTAGGCATTAGCAATGCATTGAAATACTTGCACCGTTTTTGGAAAAACGATGTAAAAAAAGTGGTAGTGATAGAGAACTCTAGCAGTGATGCGAGCATTGAGCGGGGACTGTTGAGCAACATCTACGTCCCCGGAATCATATTGGAAAAACAGAGACTATGAAAGTCTTAGACAAGATCTTAGAAAATTGGGTTGCGGAAGAACCAGGCTTCCTCATCGATTGTGCCGGAGATTTAAATGCTATCGGTTCAGGCGTAACAATTTATGGTGGCTCTCGCGAGGAGAGTAGTTTGTCTCTCCCACAAACCATTTTGATACCACAAATAGGCAATTCATTAGGACATGATTGGGATATGCTGTTTAGTAACTTGAACTTGGCAATGCTGAGTGACAGAATCTCGGGGAACATTCCTGGAAAATACACCAGATTTGATTCTAAAAAACAATCCACAATTTGTTACTACTTTGTTAACCTCACGCATTATGAACATTGTAAAACACTAAATAAAATTAGAAATAACTATAGTGACAACACGTTTTTAACTTTAACACTAGCCGGTAGTGATAAACCAAAATTTGCAACTCGGAGAAACTTATTTAACTGTATTGTTTGTTTTAATATTAAGGCTTTTTACAATTGCATGATAAAACACAATCAAATAAGAGGTGTGATTGTTTCTGGAGGATCTACCCCCGGATATAACTATTCAGAGACACAGCAAACAAATCGTGAGATGGACAGAGGGCTTCTTTGTTGCAAGGAAAGTTCCCACTAGAGCTCTCTGTACACAAGAGAATAAAACGTATGATCCTGTTATCAAATGTATTAAAGCTGCATTGTGGTAAGATCTTAAGCTTATACTCCATAATAATTCCCTGCACAAATACAAACAATCAAAGTCAATTATGCATCAATATAAAGGTTAGTTGAAATGCTACAAAACAGTATTGAGGATCCTAATAAACAAAGATACACATGTCTTGTGGTAATTACTTTCTAACCGTAATCATATTTGAGCAAAAACAGGAAATGCCTATTGTGGAAGATCTCTGATGTGCCTTTTATTAAAGATCACTTTGCGGCACATACTCGCAAGATAAGATTTTATATCGGCTACCAAAAGGAACATAAGATAGACAATGGGGGAATTCAGTAGCTTGTGTTCGAAGAGTGGACATTATGGATGTCATTAGGTGCTTTAAAAAATCTAGAGCTCTGGGAAACAATAGACTTGCCAACGCATGTTTGCTGTCTAATCTGGAAGGATGAGCCCGGTTTGCAACTACATTTTTCAATGAAATCTTAGATCTATGACAAATTGATTTCTTCTCGGCAGGAGTACAAGGATGAGTCGATGCTAAAGCGCCCTCACACTTCTACAAACCAACCCAATCATAAAGGTAAAAGTGGCACAGTTAAGAAATATACCCCCTTTGCCTTATGTGGTAATGTGGCCAAGGGAAGGCTATGCTCTTAAGAATGGTGTGAATGTGGTTCAGTACCAACCCAAACAGCAAAGTATAACAGTCCAACAAAAAGGCCATTCAAGGTTCTATTAAAAATATATACTTTAATCAAAACCCCATGGACAATCCTAACTAGCTCGAAAAACACTAAAAATCCACCCAGTCGAAATAAACAGTATATGCAAAGATAGAATAGATGCAGCTCTCTGGGTAATGAGACGTGTGGCGGGGGTGAGAAAGGGGAATCAAAGGCCCCAATGTTCAAAGGATATGTTCTTGAGGTTGCAGGCACAATTTAAAATGACCTATTCAGTCTCCAGGAACCAAAGATGGGTCAGATTCTAGTCAATAATACCTTTGCAAAGGTCTTGGATATTTGACGGCTTCGACCAGGCTTCTCGGCTTCGACCAGGCTTCTCGGCATCTATCACAGGTTCTTTACAGTTCGAAGATGTGACGGGCGCATTTGTCCAGCGGTAAGCTGGCGTCGAGTCGGAGTAATAGGTAAGGTGGCTGCAGTCTCAAGTTGTCTACTTGTGCTGTGCAGATCGGGCGATCCCCAAGTTCAGTCTGTGGTTGAAGTTCAGTGGTGAGCTGGTACCAGGATGCGCAGGCGAGTTGATTCTATGCAGAGGTCGCTGTTCGGGGGACACCAAGATTGGGTCGATTGACTTACAGGCACAGCGATGACGAGGCTGGTGCTTCAGACAGAGACTCAAGCAATGCAAAGCAGATGTGTTTCGTTGGTTCAAGCCAAGGCAGCGACGCATTTCAGCTGGTGCGGTCCGGCGGCGAACAGAGTGAAATGGGTAAACAGCAGTTCGAAGAACACTGAACGCCACAGGCAGCGTCAAAAGGTCCTGATAGTTCACTCTGTATTGAACATGCTCGAGTCACGGCATGCAGTTGGTCAACGTTGAGAACCAGGATCTCTGCTGTTCTGGCTTTCAGGTGCTGTTATTCCCACTTCAGGGCCTCAATGGCCAAGGTTAGTCCTTTCTGTCTTCCAAATACGGGGGAGCCTGGCACACACATTCAGGGGTCCTGGAAAACGGCAAGGTCCCAGGCAACAGGGTGGCTGGCAGAGACATGGCCTTGGTCCAGCAGCTGAGGTCACGCCCAATGGTCTCTGGGGATGGTTAGGGGACAGCGCTCGCCGCTGCCTTGGAACTCCTGCTTTCACCTCACAACTGGAGGACTCTGGAAAGGACTGCTCTCCCAGCTGGGTTCAATTAAGTCCTCTTTCAGGTTGGAGTCCAAAGGATGATTCAAAGACATGGTGTGGGACCTCTTCTTTTAAAGGCTAATGCCCACAGCTGATTGGACTAAGGCTAGCCTGCTTTAGGCGTCCAATCCCTGCTCTTGAAAGGAGTGGATTTTGCCCTTCTGACATTGCATCCAAAGTGCTTTGTGGCTACAGGAAGTGTAGGGGACAGGAAATAGAATCAGAGAGAAACAAGATGGCAGAAGTTTTCCAAACTTGTACAGGTCTCCCTCTATCTACACTTACCCTGCCCCATCCCTTTTTAAATTGAATAAAAAGCCTTTAAAAAGGCAGCACCCTGGTGTGAGGCCTAGCCCGTTGAGTATAGGTGTAGCGTTTGATACTGTCTGCCACAGTTTCTTATGGTCAAAACTACACATTAGGGGCCTCCCGAAGAGGTCACTAAGATGTATTGAGGGGCTACATACAGATCCTGAGGTAAAATTCGATTAGACCTCAAAGGACATAGTAGAACATCTTTTACAGCCAATATGGGCCTTAAACAAGGGTTTTTGTTAGCCCCAACTCGTTTAAATTTATATTCGTCAGATTTAAGAGAAGCATGGAATGCTAAGATGTTGGCAACCACATTTCAGCACAAACTACTTTTTCCATCATGTGCAGATGATGATCTTGTATTGTACGATCGTACACCCGTATAGGACTACAAATATTTCTGATCGCACTTTGTCAATATGCAATGATAAATCATCTGACCAATATTAACAAAATATACATTACATTTTCCCCCATAGAAAATGTACATTGGGGAAAAAAATGTGACTCTTTGAATCAACCACTTGAAGTGTTTACTGAATATAAATAACCGCCGTGATTAGAGATCTCTATGGAAAATCTGTCACTAAGCTACAAAGCAAAAGGTTCAAGAGCCGCAGCTCTTGGCGTTTATTTGAAAGGGATAGATTAGAAGATGAGGGGACTTTTCACTTAAGCCACCGTATACTCTCTATTTACAGAAAGTGATACAATGAATAATTATGGGTTAGAAGTATTGACCATAAACTTTGACAAACAACTTGCATACAAAATTGGAGGGAACGTTTTGGTATGCAGCATTGGGACTTCCAAACGACGTAATACTCCCTACAATTAGACTAGAAATGGGACTGGTGGCATTAAGTACAACACTCAGAATTAGAACAGGAGTATTCTTTATTAAGATAATGCACTCCTTTGGAGAGATGAACAACCTATTGAAATGAGCTGTTATACAACGAAAGCACTCGACAAGTTTAGAGAATTAAATTAGCAGTTTCTTTCAAAATATAGAATGTCTGTAAGTCTGAACTTGATGAATTTGAGGAAAAAAGGCAATTAAATGGGGTTGGCTAATGAATTGGTCTGATGTGAGAACCAGACCCCATTTAAAAGAATTCTGCAATTTAGCCGAAGCGAGACAGAAATATGAATAGACACATCTATTTAAAATTTCTGGTTAATTGCTTAAACACGTTGGAGAGTTTTGGTGCCACAAGTGATTCCGAGATCCAATAGATCTTGCAGGCTTTGTAAAAATGTAAAAGAAATGGAAAACGTAAAACGACTGAATTGCACTGTTCACTAGTAATGGAGGACAGGATAGTGATCTTTGGAAAGTTTTTTTCACTATGCAAAGGCTGTGATCATGGATCTCCTCTGGATGTGCTGTATAGCTGTGCAACAATTGAGCTTATTCTTCGTAGTAACACGATTTTGGAAATGTATTTAAATTAAGCTGCATAGAAATGAGCATAATGTCTGAGTAGTCGCTCAAGCAAAAATTAACATCAGCACAGCTCCTTCTGTTATTCTACAATGAAGTTGTGATACTTCACCAGATTATGAAATGAAATATGATTTGCACACGTTAGGATTTTGTAACATTTATAATGTTTAAAAAAGCTTTGCATTAACTGTGTGATATTTTGAAGGTTTATTGTAAAACCAATTAACGCATCTTACATTTTTAAACAAATAGTCTGTGCATAGACTTTTATAGGTGGGCGAATCCCGTATTGTTCTCTTCTCCTACAAAGAATATTTGGCCCATTTATGTGATTAAAGGTTCTAGGGTAGTTTGAGGCAAGACTTCCAGAAAAGGGAAAAAACTATCCTCTAAGGAAAACAGGCTTTGTGCAACTATTTGCAAGGAAAATACATTTATTTTGTATACAAAAAGGAAATAGGTGACAGATGGCCCCGTAGAACACAACTACCACAGAACTCTCAGTAAGCAAACATGGTGTTATAAGGAGAGACATCATAACTGAAGACGCACACAGTGTTCACCCCCCCCACCCTCATTGGCTATGTCCTATATACACA